>NC_132999.1:52287881-52590912 GCF_048564905.1 Vicugna pacos
AGGTCCCCGGAGACAGCATTCAGAGTGTCCATCCTCTCCTTTGTCAGGGCTCCCTGCGTTGCCAGCTCTCACATTGAGAATGATCATCAGGGCTTCACCTAGCTTCCAACCACACTCCAATCAGGCTGTGTGAGCCTAGCTGAGTGGCTCACCCTCTCTGTGCTTTCAGTTCACTGGGTGAACAAGGTGAAGGAGGAGGAGGATCAAGAAGGGGTCTCCTGCCCTGTGGAGGGTGAATGCCCTCTGGAAAAGATCTTGGTAGCCATATTCAGGACGAAGAGTATCCCTGTAATGAAGAAAGGGTGGCATTTATTTCACTGGAAAGAGTCTTAAGAAGGAATGAAAGCTGTGGACTGGGAATGTGAGACCTGTCCTTCATCCATTCATCCATTTATATAACAGCTATTTACCAAGCTCCTACTTTAAGTCAGACCTCACTCCAGGGACACAGTGGAGAACCAGAACCAGGCCCTCCCTCCACGAGCCAGAAAAAGGCCTACATGGTGATGGAGGTTCTGCCAGAGGCCACACCGGGGGCTGGGAAGCACAGGAAAGGGGAGAAGTCTGGACCATTGAGGTGACTTGTGAAAGTGACCTCTAAGCTACAGCTTGAAAGACAAAGAAGAGGCAGCCAAGAGAAGTGAGGGTGGTCAGAGGGATAGAAGTGGGGGCCTGACATTTACAAAGGCACGGGGCATCTTTTTCCTTACCTCCCACATTTCTTGACCACCATGCAATCCTCCACAAAAAATGAATGAATAAATAAATAAACAAGTAAATAAACAAAAAGTGGAGGGGATACAGACATACATATTACAGAAAAAAGCAACCAAAAACAAAAAAAAAAAAATCCTTGAGGACATTGAGCACTTTCCTTAAGGTAGAGCCATCTGGTTATCAGCACCAAATGGAATGGCCCAGGACTCTGACTTCCAATTTTTCCAACAAACCCAAGGAAGGAGACAATGGTACTATCCCCTCATCCACTGATGTGGCCTTTGCTCCCACATCCAGTTCCCTTCCACTCAAAGGCTGGGCACCAACCCAATCATTTGCCCATCCACCAACATCTCTTATTATCAGCCACATGCCAGGCACACGGAGTGATCACCGATGGTAAAAGCCAAATTTAGTGGTGCCTGCTTGATATGTCCACCCACCTGTGCTGGTCTCCATGATCACAGCAGGAATCTAGAAATACCTGAGTGGATGTCAGGCTGTCGGAGTCATCCCAGTAAGTCCCCAGTCAAGGGCAGGACTGGGCCTGTGGAGGAACATTCCTCCTCTGCTCTCCCGCCCAAACTCGTGGCCAAAGGCAAGGCACACGCATGGCTGAAATCCCATCAATGGCACCCGGCCAACTGGCTGCCACTTGCTTATTTGGCTTGGAACAGGAAATACATTTTTCTACTATTTATACTGCTGACCTCAGGAATAAACTAATTACTGCTGCGAAGCTGCATTCCCACACTGTCCAGCTCACATCTGTAACCCCTGGTTGGGACTACAGCAGAGGAGGTGCCAGATGGCTGGGAGGTCCAGGGGCTGTAGCCCAGTGGACACTCCTGCCCTGCTCCCTGGGTCTTCAGGGGAGAAGGAATTGAGGCCACTGGATCTTCAGCTCTGACCAAGAAGAGATCTGCCTGCTTCTTCCCTTCGTCTTGAGCTAATCACTTCTCTAGGTCTTGGTTTCTTCATCCACACAATGAGGTGTGGTAATGCTAAGCTCAAGGGACTGCCCTTTGGAGTAAATGACACCATGTCTGAGAAAGCTTCGTGTAAATGTGATTACCCCAGAAGACCCATCAGCCTGAACGGCCCAGCTCCAGAGGCCAGCTTGGCTCAGGCAGGCCCCACATCTGGGCGAGTGCAGCAGCAGCCAGATGTGCTGAAGATTCCACCACAGTCTTCATGTCCTGATGTGGGAAAGCAGACACCTGCCTCCAAGACTGCTGGGCACAGCAACCAGACCAACCTTGCAAGCCAGTTATGTGGACACAGGCGGGTAAGCCAAGCACTATCGAAGAAGGGCCAGGAAAAGAAGCTGGCTGGCGGGATGGATGGATGGATGGATGGAAAAGGATGCCGAACTCATACTTAGCTTAACTGTTTTTTTTTTTTTTAATTTACTGAATTGAGTAACTGTTTGGCTCAGGGGTCTGCAAACTTATCTATAAAGGGCTGGATAATAAATATTTTAGGCTTTAAGGGCCATACCAGTTTCTGTCACAACTACTCAACTGCCATTGTGGTGTAAAGCCAGCCACAGAAAATACATAAATGAATGAGTATAGCTGTGTTCCAATAAAACTTTATTTACAAAACAGATAGTGGGCCAAATTTGGCCAACCCTTCTGGCTGAACTAGCCAAACAGTTACTATGTAACCTCAGCAGTGTCCTTGATTCTTCCTCATGACCCCTTCATATGATGGGTCGCTAGGTCCTGTCCATTATTCCTTCTAAATATCAGCCCCCACTTCCCACACCACAGCCACTGCCCTGCTCCAGGCCCATCACCTACCACCTAGACACTCCAACAGCTCCCCACCTTCAGCCTCTTACCCCTCCAGCCCATCTTTTACTGAGAGATACATCTAAGTCACCAATCTGACCATATCATTTCCCTCTCCTGGCTCCCACTGTCCTGACCACAAGTCATTCATGCTCTGGGTCCCACTGCTCAGTCTCATTGCTCACTGCCCTCCTCAACTCCCATTTTTAGCTCTAACCAGACTGATTATCTTTTAGTTCTCCAAACACATCATGCTAATCTTTCCCTCTGCAAGGAAAACTCTTTTCCCTCTGCTTCCCCTGGCCAACTCCTATTTATCCTCCAGGTCTCAAGTCAGATGTCACTTCCCCTGAGAAGCCTACCTGAGGTACTCCAGCTTTCCCCTAACACAGAAATGATCACACTGTGGCGCAGACTGCCATATGTTCAACAAGCCCCATTTCCCGTTCTTCCTAGGCACAGAGCTAGACTAAATTTCCCAGCCTCCTTTGGAGTTAAGTGGAGCCATATGACTGAGTTCTGGCCAATGGAAGAAGGGCAGAAGTGACGAGGCCATTCCAGGTCTGGCCTTGACTGCCCACATGAACCTGCAGGCTTCCTCTCTTTCCCCCTCTTCCAGCTGAATGGAGAGGAAGCTGAGGACGTACAGGAGGGTAGAGCCACAAGCCTGGGTCCCTGAGTCACTGCTTGGATGAGAGCAGCTAAAGAGAGCCACCGGACTGGAAATCCCATGCTGTATTAAGCCATTGATATTTTACGATTCTTTATTTCAATGGTTAGCCTACCTTGACTAAACCAATACTCAAATGGAATTAACTGTTATTTGTCTGCCTTCCTCAATAGACCGTAAGATGCATAAAAGCAGGAACTTGTGTGTTTCACATGATGTCACATCTCCAGAACTTAGCACTATGCCCTGCATATAGTAGGAACTCAATATCCATTTGTTGGTTAGATGAATAATAAATGAATGAATATAATCTTCACAGACAGGGTAGGCTATTCTCAATACTTTGGGAACACTGCAGCAACCCAGAGCCCACCCAGATCCAGGGTGGGAGACTAAGTTTAAAGTTGTAGAATCAGCGTGGGCAGATTCCACTCCAGGGAGCTGAGCCCAAGCAAAGCCAGGGCTAATGTCATCAATGAACATAGGAGCTGAAGGGCAGAGTGCCCATCAGGGGCTGAGTGGCAGGAACAGGAAAAGTCAGGAGGACAGGATAAAGTGAGCATGGGACTAGGAGTCAGGAGCCTCGGATTCTGGGACTCAGTGCATGACCTTGGTAAATAATTTCCTCTCTCGGAGTCCCAGCTTCCCCATGCTGTGAAAGAAAAAGAGGGGGTTGGACATTCCCCCCTAAAAAATATCTCTGGAGTCTCAAAATATAAAAGAGATGCAAGTAGAATGTCTCTAATTAAAGCTGGAAAAAGGTGTCAGAGCCGACCCCGACCCCAACCAATATCCTGAGGCATCTTCTCAGAACCTTGTACTCCAGCCTCTCTCTGCCAGACTAAGGCTTCCCAGACTCTTGACCTAGACAGAAGCTTTCAGATTATCCATCCAAACTCCCAACCCCTGCTTGAACATCTCCAGTGATGGAGAACTCACTACCTCCTTGGCAGCCCCTAAAGCAACCCTAATGGTTAGACTATCCACCAGCTGCAGTCTGCATCCCTGGGTCATGCATCCTGGGTCTGTGTCTCTTCCTCCATAGTCTCTGACTGACCCAACTAGAGACCAGGCCTTGAAAGGCTGGCCTCCAAAAAGAATGGTAATAGCTAACAGGTTTTGGCCATGTATTTCTCAAAGAACTTTATATATAACACATTTAATCTATATAGTAACTCCATGAAGTAAGTACTGTTATTATTTTACTGTTGTTATTTATGAAAAAAAATCAAGGTATAAAGAGTTTAAGTCACTTTCCCAATGTCATGCAGCTGGCAAGTGACAAACCTGGGACTCAAATCCAGACGATCTGATTATCTGTTCTCAACAGGTTCTCTAATGCATAGAAATCTGGCTACAATAAAAAGGAGAGGACCACGTTGGTCAATATTACTTGCATAGGTAGCACGTGCTTTTATAAAGAGCATTTTACAAATACTCATTGATTTAATCCTTAAGCAGTTCTATGAAGAGACACTACATGAGGAAGCTGAGCCATAGAGAGGTTAAGTAAATTACTCAAGGTCACACAGATTGTAAGTGGCAGAGTGAGGATTTGAACCCAGGTAATTTGGCTCTGGAGTCTGTTGAAAATCTCAAGGAATCAGGAAAAAAAAATAAACCTCCTGGGATTATAGCAATGTTTCAGGATACAAAGTTAATATACACAAGTCAACTGCCATCCTGTACATCAGCAGCTAACATGTTTGATACGCAGTATCACCTTTCAGTTACAGTGTCTATTGAGCAACTGCCATATGCCAGCCCTGTGTTGCACTAGCTCATTTAATCTTCTCAAAAGCCTACATGGGCAGAAAAAGCATTTGACAGAATCCAACACCTATTCGTGATTTAAAAAAAAAAAAAGGAAAGAAAAAGAAAACACCTCTCAGCAGACTGGGACTAGAGGGAAACTTCCTCAGCTTGATAAAGAACTACCAAAAACCTACAGCTAATACCACACTTAATGGTAAGGAACTAGATGCTTTCCCCCTAAGACTGGGAACAGAGGAAGGATGTTCCTCTCACAACTCCTACTCAACATTATACGGGAAGTCCAGGAATAAGATAAGAAAAGGAAACAGATGGTATGCAGATTGGGAAAGAAGAAATAAAACTGTCTTTCTTCACAGATGACCTGACTGTCTATGCTGAAAATCTCAAAGAGTCAGCAACAACAACAAAAACCCTCCAGGAACTATTACATCAAGGGATTATAGCAAGACTTCAGGATTCAAGGGTAATATACAAAAATCAACTGCTCTCCTACACACCAGCAACGAAAAATTGGAATTTGAAATTAAAAACACAACACTATTTATATTAGCACAAAAAAATGAAATACTTAGGTATAAATCTAACAAAAAATACACAAGATCTTTATGAGGAAAACTACAAAACTCTGCTGAAAGAAATCAAAGAAGGTCTAAATAAATGGAGAGACAGTGTATGTTCATGAATGGGAATACTCAATGTTATTAAAATGTTGAATTTTTCCAACTTTATCTATAGATTCAATGCAATTCCAATTAAAATCTGAGCAAGTTGTTGTGGATATCAACAAACTGATTCTAAAATTTACATGGAAAGGCAGAAAATCCAGAATATCTGACAGAATACTGAATAAGAAGAACAAAGTCAGAAGATTGACACTAACTGACTTTCAAGACTTACTATTAAGCTACCATAATCAAGACAGTGTGCTATTGGCAAAACAATAAGCAAATATATGAATGGAACAGAATAGAGAGCCCCCCAAATGGGCCCACATATAGGATCTTTGACAAAGGAGCAAAGGCAATTCAATGGAGAAAGGATAGTCTTTCAACAAATGGTGCTGAAACAACTGGACATCCACATGGCAGGGCGGGGGGTGGGGGAAGAATCTAGACACACACTTTACACTTTTTTAAAAAAATCAACTCAAAATGGATCATAGACCTAAATGTAAAATGCAAAACTAAAGTACTTCCAGAAGATAACACAGGAGAAAATCTAGGTGACCTTGCTTGGCAATGAGTTTTTAGGTATAACACCAAAAGCAAGACCCCTATATGAAAAACTTCGTAAGTTGGACATCATTAAAATTAAAAACTTCTGCTCTGTGAAAGACACAGTTAAGAGAATGAAAAGACAAGCCACAGACAGGAAAAAGTATTTGCAAAAACGTATCTGATAAAGGACTTGTATCCAAACATACAAAGAACTCTTCAATCTCAATAGTAAGAAAAAAATCAAATTTAAAAGATAGGCAAAAGATCTGAACACAATTCATCGAAGAAGATATACAGATGGAAAATATGGATATAAAAAGATACTCAACATCACATGTCATTAGGGAATTGCAAATTAAAACAATGAGATGCCACCACACAACTATTAGCATGGCTAAAGTCCAAAAAATCAACATCACCAAATTCTGGTGAGGATGTGGAACAAAAGGAATTCTCATCCATGGTTCATGGCAATGTAGAATGGCTCAGCCACTTTGGAAGACTGACTGGCATTTTCTTACACAGCTAAACATGATCTATCATACACTCCAGCAATTATGCTCCTAGGTGTTTACCCAAATGAGCTGACAACTTTGTCCACACAAAAACCTACACACAGATGTTTACAGCAGCTTTATTCACCCTTTCCCCAAGCTGGGAGCAACCAAGAAGTTCTTCAAAAGATGAATGGATGAACAAACTGTGGTAATCCATATAATGGAATGTTATTCAACAATAAACTGAAACGGGCATCAAGCCATGATAAGACATGGAGGAAATTTAAATGCATATTGCTAAGTGAAAGCAGCCAGTCTGAAAAGGCAACAAACTTTATAGTTCCAACTATATGGCATTCTGAAAAAAGGCAAATATTGTGCGGACAGTGAAAAGATCAGTGGTTGCCAGGAGTTCTTTTGCCCGGAGAGTGGGGAGGAAGGGGGAGGAATAGGTGGAACACAGAGAATTTTTAGGGCAGTGAAACTATTCCATTTGATACTGGAATGATGGACACATGATGTTATGCATTTGTCAAAACCCATAGAACCCTCAACACAAAGAGAGAACCCTAATGTAAACTACGCACGTTAGTTAATAACAATATAACGATGACATATCAATTACAACAAGTATACCACACTAAAGCAAGATGTTACTAAAAAGGGAACTGTCTGTCGGGAGTTGTATGTGGGAAGTCTCTGTACTATTGCTCATTTTTTCTGAATATCTAAAACAGTCATTTCGTTTAAAAGAAAATCCCTATATGGGCAGATTATTATTATTCCTATTTTGGAAAGATTATTAGCATCTTCATTTTAATGAGGAATATTTTATTTACCCTCTTTTACAGAAGAGGACATTAAAGTTTAAGGAAGTTGCATGCAGCATTCAAGGTCACACAGCTGGTAAGGGGCAGGCCTAAGCTTTGATTAGTGGACAGGTGGCCAGAAACCCCCCAGGGTGTGATGCCCAGATCCTACCGGTACTTGGAATAGACACAGACATTTGAGTTTTTGCTCAGCTAACTCCTGCCCACATCCCTACATTCAAGGCCCTTCTGGTGGATCAAAGCAGGAACCTGCAGCCTACATACTAAGCCTGCTACATGTGCAGTCATCATTGGGCTCTTCCTACTCACCATTCTTCATTTTCTACATACAGGAGACCCAGGAGGTGTCTGCAAAAGTCTATTCCTCATCAGGTTGGTTCAGCATCAAGAGTATGAATTGATGTGCAGAACAGAAAGTCAGCTTAAGTAGAAACTAGACCTTTGCCTGGTTGCTATCGTACCAAATAGACTAGAAATACAAGATGTGAGTGTGAATCTGTGCTGCCACCACCACTTCTTCCAGCACAGGAAGCTTATAATTGGAAGGGACTTCCAATGGCATCAGGTCCAACAATCACCTTCCACCCCAACGAGGACTGAAGGGGCCCCAGTTCATGGAGAGGTGACGTATGCCATGAGAACTGCCAAGACTACCCTTGGATGGGAATCAGGAGTGGAGTGGAGGGCAGTCACCCTGAGTGCAGACTGTGAAGCAAATCTCAGACAAGTGGGAAAGGCCTAGGACGATGGCAAACCCCACCACACTGCTGACCTGCAACCCTGCTGTGGACCGAATGTCTGTGTTCCCCTAGAATTCATATGTTGAAGCCCTAATCCCAAGGTGATGGTATTTGGAGGTGAAGGCCTTTGGAAGGTAGATACTTAGGTCATGAGGGCAGAACCCCAATAAATGGGATTAGTGCCCTTATAAGAAGAAACACAGAGAGATGATCTCTCTCCTCCATGTGAGGACACAACAAGAAGGCCTCTGTAAACCAGGAAAGGGGCCCTCACCCGAATTTGACCATCCAGGCACCCGGTCTCAGACTTCCTGTCCTCCAGAACAGTGATAAATAAATTTCTATTGTTAAGCCACCCTGTATATGGTACTTTTGTTACAGCAGCTGAACTAAGACAGGTCTTAAGATTCTTGCTCTGAGAGCCATTAGAGGGCAGAGAAACACGTCTACCTGATCTCTGGTCAGAGAACCACAGGGCAGCCTGCCAGGCAGGAAGAACCACCACCACAGACCCTTGGGCTATCCCAAGGGAGGACCTTTTGGCTGGGGAAAGAAACAGAGGAGACTCTGAGAACATGATAAAAGACTCTTCTTTGGCTATAAGAAGGTTTTTCACCCTGAATACCTATGCTTGAGCTCCTGGCCTGAGCCATTTACAAAGGCATTTTTCCCACATCATCTTGTTTAGACTCTCAATAGCCCTGGGAGGTGGGTGTATATGTCCCCATTTGACAGATGAGGCAATGGAGGCTCAGAGAACTGAAATCACCTCATGCTCACAGTCACACAAGAATTAATGACCAGAACTCCTCATCAGACCTTCTGACCCTACACCCTACCTCTTCCACTACCCCCACCTAGCCAAGCACACAGAAAGTGTACGGGAAACCTTGGCAGAGTCTCACCAAAAGGAATGTTGTCCTTCAGCCTCACTCCTGCAGGGGCGCAGCATATGGCTGTCTCTTCCCACCATAACCTCAATCAGTGAGGAAGGGTGGTTTCTTTCACCACCCTGGGTCATGGTTACCCACAGCAGAATGCCCCAGGCAAACCTGAGGTGGGGCCCCTGAGAATGACCCTGGGCCAGAAGGAAGGAGGCTGTGTCTCCTCCACTGTCTGGAGGCCCTAAGGCCAGTGGACTTGGCCTTTGAAGGAGAGTTTGGGGTTATGGCTTATAGTCTTGGCTCTGCCACTAGCTGCTCCATGATAAGGATCAAGAGTCTTAAAATTGTCATACCTTTGACCCAATATTCCATTTCTGGATTATGGATTAGATGGTTAGGTTATGGAATATCAACTCATCATTTCTAGTAATTGAAATTTATGTCTGCAAAGATTTTGAAATAACATGAAAATTTATATTCTAATGTTAAGTATAAAATGGAATACATAATTGTCCACTAAGTATAATCCCAACTATATAAAATACAATGTATAGAAAAAAAGACCAGACAGAGACACGCCATGTTAGCATTGATGGGTATGGGAATTAAATAAAATAAAATGACTTCTGTCTACATGTCATTTCCAGCTTTTCCGCTTTGTCATGAACATAAAGAAAATACAAAATCAACTTTATTTTTAAAACAAAACATGATGGACCAGATGATTCAATATCATAAAGATGTCCATTCTCTTCAAATTAATGTGGAAATTCAACAAAATCACAATAAAAGTGTTAGCAGACCTTTTGTGTGTGTACATATATATGTGAAAAGTGACAAATTAATTCTAAAATTAGTTTGAAAATACAAAGAACTGAAAATGGCCAAAGTCAAATGTGAAGAAGCTAGGGGATTTATTCTACTTGCGACAGACTGAATGTTTGTGTCCCCCCAAAATTCACATGTTGACATCCTAACCCCCAATGTGATGGTATTAAGAGGTGGGGCCTTTGGGAGGTGATTAGGTCATGAGAGTGGAGCCCTCAGATGGGATTAGTGCCCCTACAAAGGAGACCCTGGGGAGCTTCCGCATCTCTTCCACCAGGAGAGGACACAGTGAGAACACAGCCATCTGTGAACGGGAAGCAGGCTCTCACCAGACACTCAATCTGCCAGCACCTCAATCTTAGACTTCCCAGCCTCCAGAACTGTGATAAATTTCAGTTGTTTATAAACTATCCAGTCTATGATATTTTTATTAAAGTAGCCTGAAAGGACATTGCTACATACCATGCCTGTTGTAAAAGCTGTAGCGATTAAGACAGGGTGGTACTGGCGCCAGGACAGACGGACCAGTAGGATAGACTAGAGAGTCCAGGAACAGACACACACATGTGGTACTTGATGACCCTGCAGTGTGGTGGGGAAAGGGAGGTCTTTTCAATAAATGGATCAACTGGATATCCATACAAGGAAAAAATCTTGACCCCACTGAAACAACAGGCACAAAATTATTCCAGATAAAGTATAGATATAGATATAAAAGATAAAATAACAAAGCTTCTTAACATAAGAGCATATTTTCATGATCTTCAGGCTGGTAAAACTCTTAAACAAGACACAGAAAGCACTAAACATAAAGGAAAATAATTGATAAATCTGGGTACGTTAAGATTAAGATCTTCTGCTCATCAAAAGATACCACTAAAAGAGTGGAAAGATAAGCTAAGGGGGGGGGGGATACTTGCAATACATAAATCTGACAAAGAACTTACATAAAGAACCCTAAAAGCCATCAAGAAAAGGAAAACGACCCAATATAAAAATGGACAGGAAAAAGGACAAACCCTTCACAGAGGCTCTCCCATGGCCATATTAAAATTGCAGTGGGATGTTGTTTCAAGCCCGTATTAACACTAAAATGAAAAGACTGACAAAGTGTTGGCAAGGATGTGGAGCAACTGGAACTCTTATTCACTGCTGGTGGACTACCCACCTTGTTACACTGTTTGGCAAAATCTACTAAAGTGAACATATACACCTGGCCCTCCTGATCTGCAGGTTCCGCATCCATCGATTCAACCAACATTGGATCAGATCAGATTGTGTAACATGTTTACAGTCAGTGGTTGACTGAATCCAAGGATGCAGAATCCACAGATATGGTAGGCCTACAATGAGCTCTGAGCGTCCATGGCATTTGGTATCCACAGAGCATACTGGAACCAATTCCCCTGGGATACCAAGGAACAACTATACATACCCTAGACCCACTCATCTGTAGGTATAAACCCAACAGAAGTGAGTGGCCATGTGGCCAAAAAGGCATATACAGGAATGTTCTCAGCAGCAATAACAGCCAAAAGCAGGAAAAAGCCTGCACATCCATTAACTGTAGAATAGACAAACAACCTGTGGTATGGTCGTGCAATGCATTCTACTGGGCAATGAGAATGAGCAGTCTACGAAGGAACATAACAATGCAGATGACTCTCACGTACAGGAGGCTGAGAAAAAGAAGCCAAACACAAAACAAGTGCAGGCTCTGTGACTGCATTTATATAAAGTACGAAAACAGGCAAAACTAATCTACACTGAGAGAAGTCAGGATAGTGATTTCCTTTGAGAGAAGGCTAGAGAATGGAACGGGGCACACGGGGGTGGGGGTGTCCTGGGGGTGCAGGTGATGTCCTTGACCTGGATGCTGGGTGTTCAGGAGACAATGCTCACTCTCACCTGGTCTCCTTCCCCATTCTCCTTCCCATCTGTAAGCTAGAGCTCTCTCCCTGGGCAGCCGTCTTTCTGGAACATTCCAACCCAGCCTCCATACTCCACATCAAGGTTCTGAGACACCTTTCTCCAGCTGAAGGCCACCTCAAACACTCCTGTGACCCTTATGACCCTTAGCAGTGCCCTCACCTTGTCCCCTTTCCTGGTCCCTCCACACCCCATCCCATTCTCCAACCCCCTACCTCCATTTCCTGAATGTCCCAGCCTAGCACTGCCCCACTGCTCTCCACCTCTGCCACCACCCTCTTTAAAGCCTCCCAGTGGTCTCCCAAACACCCATGCTCCCCACTGCACATTCTGCACATTCTTCCAATCCCTTAAACGCTTCAGCACATCTGCTTGGCACACCCTCCTTCCATGACCCCACCAGACCCCTTCTCTAGTCAACCCTGCCCCTCCTTCAGATTCAGCTTAATATCATTTCATCAGAAAGGGCTTTCTCAACCCCCATTACACCCACCCAGAGCTACCTGCCTTTTCCCCCCTAATGTCACCCAGGGCACTTGTCATCACTTGATGTTCAGGCGTCTTCCCAGTAAGCTCCATGAGGACAGGGACTGTGTCATGCACATAACAGATACTCGATAAGGACCTTAGAATGGTCAAATGAACCAACGAATCAATGACCTACATGGCTATGTCCACAGTTATCACTGTTTTCTCAATCATGTGACCCTCATGAAGCCTCCCCCTTTGCCAAAGTAACTTCTAGGGAAGGTATTTTTTGGCTCATCTCCTGACTGTGTCTATTTCACTCCCCCAAAACCATGCATTTCACAACAAAATCTACCAGGCTTGTCATGGCCTTGAATTGACCTTCATTACTCAGGAACATTTTGATTACAAGTGATGGGAACTAGCATGAAAAAGAAAGATTATTGACTCACACACACGAGTCTGCCTTGGCTTCAGGCAAGGCTGGCTGCATAGCATTAAGCCATTACATCAGCTCTCGGTTTCCCTCTCCCCATCTTTGAACCAGCCTAATCCTCAGGTGAATAATCCCTCTCCTCACAGAGGCTTAATGACCACCAGCAGCTCCAGGCTGGCTTCCTACCCTCTCATTAACCCAGCAGAAAGAAGGCCTGTTTCCCAACAGTTCCAACAAAAGTCCCAGATCTTGGTTTCATTGGCCAAGCTTGGGTCTATCCCTAAACCAACCTCTGTGGTCCAAGGGATGAAACTGTCTAATTGGCCAGGTCTGGTCATGTGTCCACTCCTTGGAGATGTAGAGCCAGAGTGGTGGTGAGAGCCTCTGGTATGAATTATAAAAATGGCAGCTACCATTTACTCCCGGCTTTGAAAGGTCCAGACCTTTCACTCAGTCATTTTCACTCAGTCCCTTTCACTCAGTCCCTTTCACTCAGTCCTACATCTGTGGTTCCATTTCATTTTCACAAGGATCCTGCAGGACAAGATTATGATCGCCATTTTAGAGACAAAGAAATGAGGCCCTGGGCAGGAAGTGACTTTCCTAAGGTCAGTGGCAGGAGCAGAGCAAGAACCTGACTCCCAAGTCCACAGCTTTGGCCAGGCCAGCCTCTTCCTGCTTCCAGGATCCCACCCTCCTCTCTCCCTATCCCCAGCCCAGCCCACTAGTCTCTGCTGTCGCCCAGGACTCAGCACCTCCCAGAAACCAGGAGAGCCTACAGGAGACTCTGCCAGATGAGAAACGGCATGCCCTCCAACTGCCCAGATGCCCAACACGTCTCCTGCCCAAACAAGCAGGCTGGAGACTGACAGGAGCAGTCACCACGGGTCAGCCTTGGCAACTTCTCCACTGCAGCGCTCCCGCCCCCAACCTGTCCCACACAGGACCAGCTGCCAAGGCTGGGGAAGGGGGTTGCTGTGAGCTCTGTCTGGACAGGTGAGGGGTTCCCAAGCTCCCTAGTCTGAACAAAGCCAGCCCCCTTGGAAGGGCAGGTCTCTGCTGCCCTGGAGAGTGAGCTGGCTCCCACTGCTCCCATAGAAGAGTGGAAGAGAGGAATTGAGCCCAATGTCAATCAAAGTACAAGACAGGAATAAATATCACATTTGGATGAGATTCACATCTTAAATGTATTTGCCCTTTGCAAATCCTTGGTCAAATTAAAGATATATCCTATGACCCCTTTTTACATCCTTCCTTGAATCAAATCCCAGAAGTCAGGTTCTAGCTCCACCCCGGCATGGGGATCTACCCTTCAGGAATAACAGTAACCACAGAGGTTCCTGTACTGCGTCAGCGCCATGCCAGGTGCTCTTCTAAACAAACACTTCACAAATTATACCACAGCTAATCCTCTCAATCATTCTAGGAGGTAAACATTACTATATCCCCACTTTACAGGTAAGGAAACTGAGACACAGCAGCGAAAATACAAAGCCACTCTGACTTCTTTGGTGCTTTCTGTTAGCTCGGCCTCTGCCTGCCGAGCAGCCTGGGTGACACAGCCCCACACGCTGGGCCTTGGCTGACTTCAGTGGATTTTGCCACGTCTTCCTCTTTAATTGTCTGCTGTCACGATGTTCTGTTTTATAAGCAATCCCAGAAGCTTCTGGAAGTAGATGTGGGAAAAATCCTAAATGCTCTTTGAAACTAATTTCTTCAAATCATTTGTTCACTTCATTAATTCACCCAACAAGTAGCATCCGATAGCAAGGCTTGCAGGGACAGTGCAGGGGGCAGACCTGGAAAGCCCAGTTCAGACAGGGTCAGACCACACAGCACGCAGCACCCACGGGCCACAGTCAGGCAGCTGGATTTTATCCCATGGCAACGGAATCTGATCAAAAACGCCACAGAGCCTACTGCTTGGGAGCAGAGGCTCTGGATCCCGAGGGCCTGGGTCTGAATCCCAGCTCTGTCACTCACCAGCTGCAGGACCTTGGGTGAGCCACCAAACCTCCCTGGACCTCAATTTCCTCATCTGTAAATGGGGCCTGAAATATTACCAACCTCAAAGGGTAGTTGTGAAGACCGAATGAGTTCGCACATGGGAAGTGTTAGAGGAGGGCCTGACACACAGGAAGTGCTCACCTTTAAGGTCTTTAAGCCATGTCCCCTGGAAAGAGTAAGAACTTCCATTTTGACAATAGCAGACTGAGGCCTGAGTGATGTGGCCACCTCTGAAGTCCTACAGACAGTTAAAGCCACTCAACATCCATGCAAGAGGGCCTCCTGAAAGCCTGGGCTCTGCCAGGTATGGGAGCTCCTCGCTACCTCAGACTCCATCCTAGAGGTGCTCACCCACGTGGGACTCAGGAGAGGCCAGGCCTGGGGTCTGGGGTCAAGTGCATTTGCTGCTCCAATTACTCAGCTCTGCACCCTCATGGGGCTCCAATTACTCTCTAGCCAGGCTCAGCTCTGGGCCCAACTAGATTGTCCTCCATGCAGTGCCTACCTCGAGAAACACCCACTATGCATCCAGCACCCGGGGAAGAGGTAAAGGTGCTGCATATGTGATGCCACCTTTGAGGAAACCCTCTGTCTTCCACATCCCTCCTGGCTTCTCCCCCAAGACAACAGAAGCTAGATAACGTGTGTGAGAGCACCAGGCCAAGTGCTCGGCACTCAGTAGGCACTTTGTGAATATTCATCTATTTACTGTGAGGAACCCCTCACTAAACAAGTACAAAGAATTGACTGTAACCGTCCAGAGGAAAATAAGCCCACAGTGTGATGGGGTCACAGAAAAATCCATCATGCCAAGCTCTGTCCCATTAGTGGCCTCTCACCCTCCTGGCCTTGCGCTTTCATGGGACAGACTCTGAAATGGGATCCAGGCACTTGGAGCTGAGTCTTGGCTTTGCTGCTAATTCTATCTGGGAGTTGGACCTTCATGTCTCCATTGGTGAAACAAGAGGTTTGAACTAAGTGTCTGTGAGCTCTTAGAGCCACTTGGCCTCTATTCAAGGCATAGTCACTGGTGCCTTACTCTGTGCCAGGCCCTGAGCTCAAGGATCCCACAATGCCGGAGGGGAGCCCCTGTGCTGGGGCACACAAAGCAGTCACTTGATCAATCCTGGAGGACCTCCTGGAGGAGGTGGTGTCTGGGCTGAGTCTCACAGGATGAGTAGGAGTTGGGCAGGTGAAAGAGAGGATTCCACCCTGCAGTACTGCACAGTCACAGCTGGACTAGTGTGGCAGAGAAAGAACCATGGTAACTCAGTAGAGGAAGGACTAGAGGGGACATCTGGAGTCCAGAGAACAGTTAGGGGTAGGTGACAGGATCCAAGTGGCCTGTGGGCATCCCAGGTTGGAGCTCATTACAGAACATTCTGGACTGGGAGATGGGGACTTCTCAGGCTGCAATGGGGGGGCAAAGCCACGAGAATAGACAAAACTGTCAAGAAAGAGTGTACAGAGAGGAGAAGCTGGCAGAGGAAGGAGGTTGGAGAATCAGCCAAGCATCCACCAGCTGAGAACAGGAAGAGGAGATGCAGACCAGGGCTATGCTTCCCAATGTGCTCCCCATGCTTAGGAGGACAAGGACCTTAAGAGTCTGTTTCCCATATGTCCCCCCAATGCAGCAGAGGGGACACACAGTAGTTGCCCAGCAAATATTGGGGTTATTCCTAAATCCTTTAAATTAAGAGATTAAGGAAACCCAGGAGAAGTAGGGGAATGTAAAGTCCTGGAGGAGAGTGGACTTCCAGGAGGAGGGAGCAACCTTCAGCTTCAGTGCTGCTGAGACATCGAGACCATGGGGTTTTGTCCCAGGATGGTCCTTGGTACGCTTGGTGGGATTGGGAGGTGTGGAAGCAGATTGCAGCGGGCAAAGAGCGACTGGCAAGTGAAGACATGGAGACTGACCATGAGTGCAGGAAGCTCTCTCTAGAACTTCTGATGGAAAATAGAGGAGGAAGAGGGTGAAGGGGGAGGGAAGGAGAGGAGAGAAAGAGAGCGAAAGAACAGTAGCTGGAGGAGAGTGTGAAGCCAAGAAAGCGTTTAAATCCCAAACTGGTTACTTGCTGAGTGACCTCAGTTGAGTCAAGTTACCCCTCTGAGCCTCAGTTTCCTCAACTGTAAAATGGAGGGAAAGAACCCCCACCTCACAAGTGTTTGGGAGCACTGAGTAAGCTAACCACGCAAACATCAGCATGGTGCCTGGCATGCCGCAGGTACCCAGAGACCATGTCTTTATCATCCCGTGCCTGAGCCTCTATCCAGCTTACATATGAAGAAACTAAGTCACAGAAAGGCCAGTGGCTTGTCAGTCTCTACTTTCTCAGTTCTGCCCCTGAACACACATGGCAGACCCAGCTCTTCACTGAGGTGGGACAGGTAAGTATCTGGCACAAGAAACATCTGTTGACTGAATGAATGGGAGAGAACAAGATAAAAACCAGAGGAAGGCTGCCTCAGCCTGGGAGCAACAGTGCTACAAAAGAAGAGGATCCTGGAAGGCAGCCAATCAGAGCCAGGCATTCAGGTCTGGGGGAGGCCAATCAGAGCCAGGCATAGAAGCTACGGGAACCATCTAGTCCAGGGATTCTCACATTGGGGTGTCTCTCAGTTCACCTGGTGAGCCTGTTAAAACAGATTCCTGGATCTTACCCCAGAACTAAGTGATTCTACTGAATCAAAATATCAAGGGGGAACAGTCGAGGAATCTGCCTTCTAACCTGGTGCCCAGGTGATGCGGATGCTGATGGTGTGTGGTCCACACTTTGAAAGAGAGAGATGGGCCACACTCTTATTTTACAGAGGAGAGGACCCAGGTCCAAGGAAGGGAAGACTTAAGAATGAGGTCACAGGCAAAGCCATTTATGGCCTGACTGACAGCCTGGGTGTCCAGGCTCCAGGCCACTGTCACTCCTGGGACCTGCAGGTGCCCTGAGGGCAAAAGGCAAGGCAAAGAACAACAGAGGGAAAGAAAGAAAGGAGAGTACAGGATAATAGCTCACATCTAGGACAAGTAAGTTTCAAGAGGTAAAGCCCATTGCCCAAGACCTCCAAGCCACTATGTGTCAGGATGTGAACCTAGGTCTGTCTGATGCTAGCATTGACTCCCTAACCAGCTGGCAACACTGCCTTCCAGAGAAGCCAAAAGAGGAAAAGGGAAGAGGAGAGCAGAGGCAGCAGCAGAGCGTCTTGCAGAGGCCCCAGGAGAGGGAGGTGGCGGGGCCTGTGAGGAGAGGGGGCAGTGTGCCCTCTCACCCGGTGGCACAGCCAGGCTGGCTGCTGAGGGTGAGAGCGCCTGCCCATCCTGGTGCCCCACGGTTGCCATGCCGACCCCCAGGCTGTGTTTGCGGATGTTGTATTTGATTTCACACGTTTGGAACTCCAATTACGTCACTTCGCAACACAGGGTTGCCATGACAGCTGGCCCCACGTTCCCCGGGTGGCTCACACCTTGGAGGAGGAGGAGGGGCCTGGCTGGCTCCCCCCACCAAACCTCAACCCAGAACCTCCTTGAGCAGGGAGGCCAGGAATGTGGGGCTGGGAAGTCCCTTAGAAATCACTTAACATCTACGCTTCATGATGGGGAAACCAAGGTCTGGGGAGGGGAGCATGTGCCTCCTGACCCCCTGGCCGGTGTGCTCCCCTGACCCTACACTTCTTTTAATGGAGTCTTTGCACACCTGGCTGCCCATGAGCTGACGGCCTGACAGATGGCACCCAGCAACCAACCTGGCTGTCTGCCCTGCCAGAGCTCTCTGGGGCCTCAGAGCCCCTAGTCAATATGCTACGTTTACACATTCACACTCATGTGCAAGTGTGGAGGTGGGACAAAGCGGCTGAGAACACTAGCTTTGGTGTCAGAGCTGGGTTCAAATGTTGGCTTCCCATAAACCAAGAGTAAGCGCTGGACAATTAAGACCAAACCCCTGAGCTTCCAATTCTACATCTGAAAACAATTAGAGAGGCACTTAACCCTGCAGGCTGTTGGGAGGATTAACTGCATTAATACTTACTGAGCGCCTATTACCTTACCAGATACGGAAAAAAATAGTGATAGTTGGACTTTTTTGTTTTTGTTTTTGTTTGTTTGTTTGTTTGTTTTTCATCATTGCCCTGTCATTGTAGCTAAATTTTAGACAGCTCTGCCAACCTGCTGTGTGATTTTGGGCAACTGACTTTCCCTCTTTGGCCCTCTAAATTAGTAATGTAGTGATCGTTCCCCCGTGCTCGTTCCCTCAGCATTAAACTCTCCATCCCATCCCTTGGCCCTAAGTTCCAAGTATATAGCCTCTTATCTGCTGGCTCCCATCTACAGGGTAAAGTCAAATAGAAAGGCTGCTGGGGTTGGTTCAAAAACCTCAGAGGTCCCAGCTCCTCCTCTCACCAGCTTTGGGAAAAGAGCAAATCCAATGGCCAAAGGCCCTGCCTTTCTTATCTGTAAAATGGGATTAGCGAGCCTTCCCCCATCTCGATGCCACAGACTCCCTGCCAGGATGCAGTCTCTCAAGGTACATGAGACTCTTTTTGTGATCAAGACATTGCCACAGCCTCTCTTGCAAAGGATCTGTCCCCAGAAGTCTGAAAGAGAGACACTATTTTAATTCTCAGTTATTTAGATGAGTAAAATGAGAGCCAGGGAGGTGACGAGAGCTGCCCAAGATCTTAGAAAAAAAATCCTGAAATGTTAAAGTTGTTGTTACTGTAGAGGGTGGCCATGCCCTTGGGAGAGCTGCCACAGCCTGAGGACTTCCTGGGACACGAGGGAGACTCACCTACTGCCCTCATGCTACCCAACTCCCCACCTAGCCCCAACAGCCCTGGACACTTCCCCACACCAGGAGCCAGGACCAACACACGTTTCCCCTGATGCTGTCTCCAACTTGCATGTACTTGAGTTTGCTGGAAAAATCAAACACTGCCACGTGTGCAGGGGACATGCTCTGGGCGTGTGCCCACTCAGCCCAGTCCATCCCAGCAAGTGTTTCTAGCACCCAACCTTCCGCCAGGAGCAAAGCCCAAGCTGGGGAGACTGACCAGTCAGCCTGGGTTCAAATCCTCGCTCCCCACACTGCCATGCTGCATGATCCCAGCCCCTTGACCCTCTGCACTGCAGCTTCCTCATCTGTAAAACGGAAATGAAGATGCTCATCTCAGAGTCCTCGGGAGGATGAAATGACACGGCAGGTGCCAGAGTACCTAGCACCAAGTTGCTCCCTCAATGTCCACTCCTGCCTTTCTTCCAGGCAGCCAGCCCCGTACTGGGGGCTGGGGAACAGGAAAACTGAGGCCACGGTCCCTGCAACCCAGGAGATTTTTTACTAGCTCATCAGAAGCAAGACCAACCCTCATGAGAGAATTGAAGACTAGACAGGGTCCAATCATATACTGAAATGGTATGTCCAATGGGTTGCGAGAGACTGTGAGCACAGAGAAGGTGGATGGCACTGTGGACTGGAGGAGTCAAAAAGGACTTTCTGGAGGAAGAGGAGGGAAGCTGAAGGATGAACTGAAGACAGGCATATAAGCAAATAGTCACAGTGCAGCATGACATGTCTGGTAAGGGATGTAGACGGCAAAGGAGTATAGAGGCCAGAAGAGAGAGTTCAGTGAAGGCATCACAAAGGAGGAGACTCCAGAGCAGCATTTTAAAGGATGGATGGGCTGTATACAGGAGGGGAGGCGGAGGTGTCATCGTGAGTACGCAGGGGGAGCAGCACCTGCAAAAGCACAGAGGCATGAAGCAGCCCAGGGCAGCTGAGGAATTATTGGAACAAAAAGAGGTAGGAATTGGCTAGAAAGAGAGACAAGAGGCAGATCAGGGGGACTGTTGAAGGCCAAGCTAAGGGGCTCAGAATTAGTGGGGACCCAGGAGGATTCTATGGGAGGAACTGACATGAACAGATTTGAGGTTTAAAAAAAACACTCTGATTAAGAGGGAGTTAGGCTGTGGACACTGAGAGTGAAATTAGCGGCAAGGAAACAGAGAGAAGGTTCTGCAGTGGTCCCACTGAGAATCAAAAGAATGAAGGTGAAAGGGGATGGATTTAAAACAATTTAGAAAGTAAAATTGCTAGGTTTTTTATAGTAAAATATAGATAAGATAAAATTTACATTTTAACCATTTTTAAGTGTACAGTTCTGTGGTATTGAGTACATTTGTATTGTTGCATAACCATCACCACCATCCCTCCCCAGAACGTTTTCTTCTTCCACAACTGAAACTTGTACCCATTGAATGCTGACTTCCCATTGCCCCTCCTCCAAGCCCCTGGCAACCACCATTCTACTTTCTGTCTCTATGAATTTGATTACACTAGGTACCTCATTTAAGTGGAACCATAGGCTTCCACTTGGCTTTTTGTGACTGGCAGATTTCACTTAGCATGATGTCTTCAAGGTTCATCCATGTTGCAGCATGTGTCAGAATTTCCTCCCTTCTTCAGGCTGTGCAGTAGTATGACTACACATTTTGTTTAGCCATTCATCCATCAATGGTCATTTGGGTTGCTTCCACATTCATGTTATTGTGAAAAATGCTGCTATGAACATGGGTGTACAAGTATCTCTTCAAGAATCTGCTTTAATTCCTTGCAGTATATACTCAGAAGTGGAATCACTGGATTATATGGTAATTCTGTGCTCAGTTTTTTGAGAAATCACCATACCGTCTTCCACAGGAGCTGCACCATTTCACATTCCCACCTAGCAATGCACAAGGGTTCCAAATTCTCCACAAGCTTGCCAACGCTTGTTATTTCTGGTTTTTTGATAACAGCCATCCTAATGGGTATGAAGTGGTAAATTACTGGATCTTGATGAATGATTGCATGTGAGGAGTTGAGGCAGTAGGAGGTAAGGCAAAAGAGGAGAATGACTCCTGGGTTTGCAACTTGGCCAGCTAAGTGAATGAAGATTCACCAGCTGAGCTGCGGCCCCTGGGAGAAGAAATTGGCATGAGGAAGAACTTGGGAGCCATTGAACTTGAGGGTTCTGGTTGCATACTGGGAGTCTGGAGGTCTGTGCTGCAGATTGCAAGTCACCAATATATGATGTGAAGTAACAAGCAAGAACAAGATTACTCAGGAAGTATGGGATGGAAAAAGGGAGTCCCAGAAGCCTAGGAGTCCCCACATTTTAGGAGCAGGACAATGAAGGCAATCACAAATGGAGACAGGGGGTAATAACCTGGAAGATAGGGGGAAAGCCAAAACCTGTTCTGAAGTTGCATAGCCTTGGATTCGATTCTGCTGTAAGCAACAGAAAACCCAATCAGTGACTTAATCAAGATACAGGTTCTATTTTCTCCTACATAAAAGAAGCTTGGAAGGAGGCAGCCCACCATTCATTATCAGAGACTCAGACTCTTTCTGTCTATTGCTCTCCTATTTTTAGCCTGATTTCCACATTTAAGTTTCACGTCATGGTCACAAGAATGCTGCTGCAGCTCTAGCCACCATGTTCATATTCCAGGAGCAAGAAAGAGTAAGAAGCAAGAGTGAAACATTTATGTCCTTGCTGAGACTGCTCAGACCCTTTTAAAGAGATTTCCTGTAAGTCCCTTCCCACCACCACCCATAGCTTTCACTTATACATTACTGGCTACCCCCAGGTGCAAAGGAGGTTGGAAAGTGTGGCCTTTTAGCAGAGCACACTGCTTTCTCAAAGAAAATCTGGGTTCTATTAGTAAGGAACCAGGCGAGAATGGCTACAGGGGAAGCCACTGGCAGGCTCTAACATAGAAGGGAGAAGAATTTTCCAGAAAGGGGGAAAAATGGTAGCATGCATCAGCTAAGGCATAGAGGATTAACCACTGGATTTAGCAATGAGGTTACTGGCATCCTTCTGTGGGATGAGGGAGGAGGGCAGATGGCAATGTCCTGAAGCATGAAAGGGGGAAATGCAGGCATGTGAGCTGACCCACCTGGGAGGTTCCAGACAAAGGGATGCACTTGGTACCTAAAGACGAGACACCGGATCAAAGAAGGTTTAGGGTCCTTTATTTTGAGATATGAGGACTTTAACATAATAATAGGCTACAAGGGCTGAGCCAGAGATGGGGGGTGAAGGGGTCGGAGGGAAGGGGAATTCTTGAAGACACAAGGCCTCAGGGGAGATGGGAGAAAACAAGGATCCAGAAGAGAGCAGAGGGAGCAGCTGTCACCAGGCAGAAAGCCTCAGCTCAGGGGCCAGAGGACAGAAGGTGAAGATGGCATGGGGCATGGGGGGAATCAAAGACGTTCCCACCAAGGTCTGGGGGTCTTGATGAAACAACAGGCAAGATCACCTCTTCCATGTGAGGGGGTGGGAAACAGCCAGGAGCCCTGAGGAGGGTGGTGAAGGCCAGGCGAGGTGATGAGGGCCTGGATAGGGGACACCTGCCCAAGAAAAGGGCTTGAAAACGAGGTGCTGAGGGCCCAGCTGAGACTGGAAATCATACATCTGTGCGGCTGTGACCCACCAGGCAGTGGTTTTCTTCAGCAACACTCAAGTGAGCAAGCAGCAGAAAGAGCAAGGTGGGGTGATCAGGACTGGGGATTCTGGGGGCAGATAGAGCCCTGAGAGGGGAAAGGGGATCCTCGGGAGGCAACTAGCTCAGTGCAGGTGTCAGAGCAGGAGGATCGAGGACAGGAGCTGCACCATCAGGGAGTGGGGCTCATAGTTAGGGACTCAGAGGAGGCTGTCCTAGGGGATGTCAAGGCCCAGCATGGCCATGGCAGTGGGCAGTGAGGAGTGACTGGAGTCACTGGAGATGAGAAGGTCCAGGAAGTCAGTGACCAGGTGCCAGACGGGCCATCCACGAAGTCACTGAAGTTATCTCACCCTGGGATGGGGTGGAGGGAAGGATGTGAGTTAAATCTTCAGAGAATGTGGAGGGTGGCAGGAAGGTCAGGTGGACAGCAATGAGGAGGATCCTAGCCTGCTAGAGCACAGCAGGGTGAAGAAGGAGTGTCCCCAAAGGAAGCAGGGTCCCAGGAGGGGAGGGGAGCCAGTGCCAGGCTGAGGACATGGCGGAGCACCTGTGAGCTGTAAAGACATCCAGGACCGGCACGTGGGGCAAAATGCCAAAGCAAGGACAGTGTCTATGGTGAAGGGAAGGCAGGCAAGAAAGTGGGCAGGTGAGACTGCGTCATCCCACTTTACAGAGGAGAAAAGAGGCCCAGAGAGAAGAGACTCACCGAGGGTCACACAGAACGTGTCTGAACTTGAACTGGACTCAGGCGTTTGCTCCAGCCACTCAAGCCTGCACAGGTCCCTTCCCGTCTCTAGGCCTCAGTTTCCCCATTCATCAAATGAGATCAGCTGGTGTGGTAGCTGGACCTTAGCTGCAACCCATGAAGGTTTGGGGGCAACAAAAAGTTCTTGGGGTGAGAGATCCTGTTTCCCAGCCCTGCCCTTTTAACTGAGTCACCTCCGAAATAACAGAACTTTAAAAACCCACCAACTCTGTGCTGGGTCCTCAGGGGAATTGAGTCACAAGAAAGGTGGAGACTAGGAGGAAGCTGGTGATTGATGCAAGTGAAATCGGGCTGCCTCAGGACCCCTACACAGGTGCCCCCTTTCATAAGAAGCTGCATCACATCTGCCCCTGCTAACCTGCCTGTGTTATCTGGCCACAACAAACTCTGTACAGTGAATTGTCCTCCACACCAAATGCTTATTCCCCTCCTCCCACCTGTCTCCATCCCACCCCAGTTCCTCTACATGCCTCTGGAGCCATCTTCCCACAGCCAGCTTGCTTCTTGTCCCTCTCCTGCTCTATAGTCTTCCATGGCGCCCCACTGCCTATATAAAAAAATCAAGTTCTTACCTATCATGCCAGGCCCTTTGTGACCCAAACCTACTGCCCTCTGCAACAACACCATCCGAGAGTCCTCCACTCCAACCTCATGCTTCTCAGCTCCAGGCCTGGATCATGCCATTCCCCCAGCCCCACCGCCATCCAAAAGGAAATGGCTCTTCCCCTCTGCCAATCCAAATCATACAAATATAAAACCATAGCCCCAATGTCACCATGTCCTCTAGGTTCACCATGGCCTTAATTTCAAAGTAGAATCATTCAAACTCAATGCCCCATACTTTGGAAAGTTCAAAGCCCTTCTTGATACTTCTGAGACTTTGTAAGAAGGTATGGTTCCTGTCTCTTTCACTCCTAATTCTGCTCCTGGTCCGAGCCATGTCTCTACTGCATCCTGCTGTCTGCCACCCCTCTGCACCTGTGCAGCCTCTGTCCCGACCCCCTCAGCCCCAAAGTCCCACAGACACAAGGCTGTGTGTGCAACAGACCTTACTGAAGGGTGAGGGAAAGGAGAGAAATTTCTGGACTTAACCAGCAGCAACATCAAAGTGACTGGTTCACTTACTGTTTGGAACATTCCAGGGCCCTCCCTGCCAGCCCACTCCCTGGCTTTGGCTGCCTGTGTGTTCCCAAGCCCCTCTCTACCAAGGAACCCACTGCTCATCCCCACTCTGCTCTGAGCCCTGGGCCTCCCAAATGCTCTCTCCAGCAGCCCAGGGATAACTCCCAAACTCCTGCTCCTCATTACACAGACCCACATCCTTCACTCTGCGGGACCTTCCCCTTCTGGACCAGGCCAGATGGGGGTGGAGTGGGGAGATTTTGCCCTTTCATAACCAAAAAGGGCCTCTCAAGGGGTTTTCTGAAGCGAAAGTGCAGCCTCCGGTTACAGCCTCATCTCAAACAAGGAGCAGCAGCCCTCAGCCCTTGATTTAAGTAGCAATGTTTTTGTTTTCACAAGATGGAATTTTAGAGTCACAAGCAGGACCATCAAGTCCAAGGTTATCATTTAACAGGTGAGAGGTTGATGGAGACCCAGGGGTCACGATCTCACCTGAAGAAAGCCCAGCAATTTAGGACCAAGCCTGGGCAGAGCCTAGTCCTCTGCCTCCAGGTCGGAGGCTTCTCTCCCCACATCACCTGCTCCTCCACATCCAGTACAAAGAGGGGAGGCGGGGAGGAGGGAACTGACATTTACTGAGCACTTACTATGTGCCAGGCATGACGCTAAGCATTTTCTGTGTGTTATGTCATTTAATTCTCACATTTACTCTTGAAATAGGAACTATTATCCCCATTTTACAGGTGAACAAACCGACACCTGAAGAGGAAGCCCACAGTCAGTCTGCCAGCTCAGAACTGGAGTTAAACCAAGGCCAACTCTTTAGGGAATTAAGTGAGCTTGGTCTGAAGCAAGGTTCTTATTCTTTATAACAATAAAAGCAAACATTGGTGGACTCCTTGATTGTGCCAAACACTGTTATGAATATTTTACATGATTCATTCTTGTTTAATTGTCACAATAACCCCAGGAGACATGTAGGATTATTCCCATTTTACAGATGAGGAAACTGAGAGGGGTGAGGTGATCTGCCCAAGCTCTCACACTGAGTAGCGGGAGAGGTACATTCAAATCTAGATCCATCTGGCTCCGAGCCAATGTTCTTTCCACTCCCCTTCCCCCAGGGCCCTCACCACCCCCTTTCTGCTGGGGAAGGACAGGTGCGGGCACAAAGGCCTGTGCCTGCCTCTCTGCCTCCCACCAACTTTAGAGCCTCTTTTTTTCCCCATTTGTGGATTCACTTCTGAGCACCTGGAATGTGGTTATGGTCATGGTGCCAGCCTAGAAGGGACAGTCTCTCCTTCCCCTTCCCTGTGCCCACCATCCCACTCCCAGGTCTCAGCAGAAAGGACTGGGTTTGGGGCTAGGAGGCCCCTCTGGGTAAAGTCCTGGCTGCCTAACCCAGGAGGCCCCTGGAGCTGGATATTGGGCACCACTCAGGTACTGAACAGCTGATCCCTGTGGTCCCATCCAGGGCCAAGAGGGGATTTCCTTCCTTCCAGATACCCGCATCTACCCACTGGGGCCCTGTATCCCAGGAGCTGGTAGATAGAAGGGTGTCTCCCTAGATCACCAGCCACAGGCTTCAATCTGGCTTCCTTAAGTTTGGAGGGTGTTTCCTGAGGGGCTGTGGCAAGCTCACAGAGTGGATGGCAGGCTGGAGAACCAGGTCCAGACTCAAGTCCAGATGAAGAAGGGCCTGGATCTGTTCAGCAGCTCAGCAACATCTCATCATGTCCCACTGGCTCTGACGGAACCAATCCCTGTGGCTGAGGGACCACAATGACCAGGCCGGCTCAGGCAGCTCACATGTTCCATCCCTAAAACTTGGACCAAGAGTGGGCAGGGGATGATCCCTAGGGACCCTGGGTCCTGGGTGCTGGTTGAGTCAAAACCCAACCAACTGCCTCTATGACGGGCTTGACATTGTTTCTTCCATCCACGAAGACTCGAGGCTTCTCGGGCTTGGTACTGTGCCTCTCGTGTCATTCTAAGAGCTCCCCTAGAGGAGGAAGGACCATGTTTCCACACTGAAGGAGGAAGAGAGGAGGAGGGAGGGTGGAAAGTGCACTTTTTAAGCACTGATTATGCGTTTAACCCAGTGTTGGCCTCTTTCATACAGATTATCCCTGAAAGTAAGGGAAGGTGATCCCAGGGGAGCAAACAGCCTGTGCAAAGGTGTGGAGGTGTGACACAGTGAGACTGCTGGCTGGCTCAGGTCTGGAGGCAACGGAGGTAGGGCGGGGAGGAAGCTGGAGGGGTGAACCAGGGCCTGGAATACCAGGCCGAAAAGCTGGCCTCTCGCTAAAGACTGGGCAGCCACTAGGGCTCAGTGTGGTCTTCTCTCTCCCAGTGGGGCCCAGGCTCCAGCCACCTACTACCGAGCCCACCTCACAAAATGAGACCCTCCTAGGAAGTGCTCCTGCCTAGGCCACGGTGGAGGCTCTTCCAGGGAAATCCCCATGACCCAAGCTCAGACCCTCCACCTAGTGAAGCCTTCATCTGGACGCAGCCTATGCCCGTGTTCAGCGGGACTGAACAAGCAAGCAAGGAGAGATGAGCAACAAAAGACCCCAGCCCAGATGCCACTTGGCGAGCCAGTCTGCAGAAGGGCAGGAAGGCAGGTGCAGAGCAAAGATGAGAAGACAACAAGTCTGTTGATTTTCAAACTACTTTTATGAACTAAAAATGAGCTGGAAAACAAAACAGTCACTACTATTTAGACAGAGGTATAATGTTGTTCTTATTTTTAACTCAACTAAGATGATTCCCAGCCTAGGAACCACAGATCATTGTATGATTTGATCAGTGTGTTAACAATCACTAGCCCCAAATTTCTCTGCAATTGATCTGTACAGATTCCCACATGATTCTTCAGATTTGTCATCTCTTGGTCTGTCCAAGATGTCTGTGACCTGTGCATGTGCAACTGAAGCGTACACAGCTCTGACCTATTAGGGCAGGACAATCAAGTCTTGGGGTCTGGAGTGAGTGGGATTTGGGCAGGCTTCAAGAAGAGCCCTCAGAACATGTCTACAGAAGGTGCATGGCCAGGGAAAAACCTGGACTTAAATCACAGCCCCATTTACAAGCCATGAAAACTTGGCCAAGTCACTTCACCTTTCTGAGCCTCAACTTCATCTGTAAAATGGAGATAACAACACAGACCCCTTGGAATTGTTGTAAATATTAAGAAATTGGATGCAAAGACAGCTGGCAAGATGCAGCACACATAATAATAAAGCCACAGAAAATGGCCACTTTCCACTTCTTAATCAATTCCACCAATTGACTGAATCCTTTCTTTTGCCTTACTCAGATTGCCCACCCAACCCCTGCCCCAGGGCCCATCTTCAAAGCCTGCTGGAAGATAATATCCCCTTATAAGCTGACTGCTAAAGTCAGGCTCACTGGGTGGGGCCAACCAGCCTCAGATGGATATGTGTGCAGGGCCCTAGCCTGGAGCCTACAGCACGAGGTGTGATGTCTGTCGCCAGGTGATGATCTACCCTGAATCAAAGCAACAAACAAAGCCTGCAGCTTCCCCTGGCAACGACCCCACCAAGTGAGCCCATTTGTCAGCAGCATCTTGGCAGAGCCAGCGCTGCCAGGGCCCACAGGGCACTTGATCAAGACCTAAGTCTGAACCTGCCAGACCTCGTAGGAAGCAGAGCCGCTGGGCTCCACTCCCTGGGCAGGGCCACATAGGGTTTCAGAGATGCTGGAGGCCATTACAGATGGCAAACGGGTACATCCTCCTGCTCATTCAAAGAGTATCTGGTGGCAGCAGCCGTGCCACTCACTCACCTTCTGCCGCTCCTGCCTTCTTTCTCATCATGGCCAGGATTGCCCCCGGCCTTCTTCTCCTACTCACCCACCAGAGGAAACAAACTGCTGGGCCAGGGGCCAGATCCAAGCTGCATTCCAAGATGGGTTCTGTGGATAAAAGAATGGGCTCTGGAACCAGGCCTGGCTGGGTGTGCACCTCGCTCTAGCACTTTCTATCTACGTTGTCCTTGGGCGAGTTACATAGCTTCCCGTGACTCTGTCTCCTCCTCTGCAAAACAGAGATAAATATCTCATAGAGTTGTTGTAAGGAAAAGGAGCTCAGAACAGCCCATAGGAAGAACTCCCCAATTCTGCCTTTTTTTTTTAAGTTGAGCCAGTATTTTAAAATGAGATTTAACAGAAAAATCTAGATTTCATGCTTTTCTTGAAAAATCAAAAATGTAGAAAGACACCCTCCTGGAAGGTACCAACTGGCTTTCCTATTGGACCAGTGGTTCTCGGCTCTGGCTATACCTTAGAATCAAATTAGAATCACCAGGACAGCTATTAAAATATTTTGCTAGACCAATTAAGTCAGATTCTCCAGGTGTGGGGTCCAGGAATCCTATATTGAAAAGTGCCCCCTGGTGATTCTAGTGGGTAGCCAGAGTCAAGGGTCTCTGTTTTAGGCAGACTGTGGACTTTCCAATTGGCCATGGGGACATTGGCTCTTTATGATTTCATTGTGGTTTGTTGTAATCAGAGAGATCCCTGCCATTATTGCCCAATAAGTATTATTTTAATTATTGGATCCCTACCCTTTCAAAAATGGGAAATAGAAACAGACCTATGAAGGCATAGGATCTCTCTGACACTTGACTGACTCAGCTCATTCAAGTGCCCACCTGGCCCCACAAAGCAGTAGCCTGTGACTCTGGTCTCTGCCCTCTCCTTGACCAGCCTCATCCCACATGTCACCTCCAGACAGGCAACTTTCAAGTTCTCATCTCTAATCCAACCTCATCATATCAGGAACTCTTGCTTTTCAGTGCCTTCTCCTCCAATGCCTTTCCTGCCTTCCTTCCCGGTGAACTTCTATTCATCCTCCATTGCCTTGCTCAAGGGCCACCTCCTCCAGAAAGCCCTCCTCAATTTGCCAGGCAGAGCTGAAGTCTTCCTCCTCTATGTCCCAGAAGTATTCTGTGCATCTCCCTGTCTGTACACTGATCCCACTAGATTGGGGCCTTCTCAAGAATGAGGTCACAGATGGAGCCCCAAGACCTAGTTTAGGATCTAGTTTCCTGACCTCACGGGCTCTTCGTTCACCCATCTTCTCTCCCTCATGACTCCCCTTTGCACAGACCCCTCATGGCCTCTCAGCCTCTCCCCATAATTCCATAGCGCTTCAGTTCCCACTGCCAGCTGCCTGAGCGTCTCCTCATCTCTAAGCTCAGGTATAGGATCTGCTCAGGCCAGTTTAGCTCTCCTCACTGAGTCACAGTGAAAGTCTGGGTCTGGATTGGCTATCTTTGGATCAGAGCCCATTCTAGTCTAATTAACTGTGGCTGGAGCCGGGGAGGGGGTCATGAGGTGCAAATGTGGACTCCTTGAGCAGGTGTGAGGACGGGAGAGCTTCCTCTTCTAAGGGGTCATGGCCACTGCAGGCACAGTGATGGCCATGCCGAGTACACTTCCCCTGCAGGGCCTCAGAGCCCTCATTTGCTGACACCCTCAATGACCCCACTCCTCTCTGCTCTCTTCCCTCTCCCCCTTTTCAGCTCCTCCCCTGTCACCTCACATCTCCAGGCTCCCTCTCCATCCAGTGAATGCTCACCGTGCCCCTTGCCTGTCTCCTCCTCCTTCTCACCTTGTGAACGAACCTGTCTAGGGCAACGTAAAGGAAGTCTGGGGTAGGTTTTCCAGATAAAATATGGGATGCTCAGTTAAATTTCAAGTTTAGATGCACAATGAATAATTATTTACTATAAATATGTCCCAAATATTGCATGAGACATACTAAAAAAAAACTACTTGTTTATCTGAAATTCAAATTTAAGGAGATGTCCTGTATTTTTACGTGCTAAATCTGGCAACTCTAAAATGAGTCCCTTCAGTGAGCCACCCCCTCTCCCCAACTCGGTGGAATTCTCACCTCACCAGGAAAGCAGGTCCCTTGATACACCTCTGTTGAATTACACTGAATGTGCATTTTCCAAGAAGGGGTCTCTCTGGGGTGATGAGAACCGGATGAGTCTCAGGATTCTAGCACCACCTCTCTGATGTGTCCTTTAGCGGATTAAGAGAAAGGGGATTCTTCGGTTCCTGTCACTGAGGAGTCCAGAGGTGGGCTGGTTGAGAGGCCTGAGCAGAGGCCCAAACCACCCTCGAGGACCCAGCTCCACTCTCCAGCTCAGCTTGCCTCTCCTGCGTGCCCACTCTGTTCACAGACAAGTTTCCCCTCAGAATCCGTCACCTTCGGCGATGGCCGACCTCTGTGCCACTTCAGGTTTAAACCCTTTAAGCCACGGTGCGCACCTCATTCCCAGAAGCCCCAGCGAAACTTCCTTTGCTTCTCATTGGCTCTGATTGGGTCGTGTCCCCATCCTTGAGCCAATCAGTTGTGACCAGGGAATTCCAATGCTCTGATTGGCCAGATCTGAGTCACTCGTCACCTCTGGAGCCAGTGGGAGGAACCAATCCCCCGGAGCTCTCTCAGGGTGAAGTCCTTGGGGGAGAAAAAGTGGGTCCTTGGAGGCAGGAAGGACAGGTGACCGCTGTGGTCCGGCAATACACACCCTCTGCTCATCACACTCCCCACAGCAGTGATTCTGACATTTTCAAGTGAAGCACTCCTTTTCCATGTGAACACTTTCCAATATTTTACATTTAGTATTGGTTATATGACACACTACCTAATGGTTTTTTTAGATATGGATTCAGAAATTCCTTGAAATTAATTTGCATTTTATTCATGTCTTCAGCATCATTATATATGTATGTATTCAGCCTACAGACAATGCCTGATGCCTGACAGTGCTCTATGAATTTGAGGACACTCTTCACGATTACCCAGTCTGCCTTCCTAAGAATGGACCCATAGAGTGCATCGCCACAGCCTTATGGGAAATCACCCAGCCTGCGTTTGAGAAGGCTTCTCAATGAGTGATAGACTCCTCTCCCATCTTGTTGCAGCCCCTTCAGCAGGTGTGTTACTGAGGATTCTTTGGGTGTAAACAACGGAAATGAATCTTGCTAGCTTCAGTAAAAGGAAAAATATTGGAAGGCTTCTACTGGGAGTTCACAGGATCCAAAGGGAGCTGGAGCACCCGGCTTGGGAACCAAGAATGCTGCAGAAGTTAGATAGCAAAAGGTACATTGCATTCACGACTGCAATTGTATGGTGAGGATCTTGACACAGAGATGGATGCACCAGGCTCTTCAGCTCAAGATCCAGTCTCAGAAAGGGAGCTTCTGTTTAGCCCACCTTTGACTAGGGAAGGTGGGACCCCAGCCATCATTCCAGTAAAGGAAACCAGAGTGCTGGCCTGCAGGGGAGGAGATGCTGACAGCCAGAAGCAAGGAATATTCCTTGCAAGGATGACACACCCTTCAGGTGGTTTAGCTCAGGATACACCCTCCTCAATCAGGAGTGTGGTAGTCAATTATTTTGCTATTAGAGTTGCCACCACTTTTTTTTCTTTCTGGTTATTCTGGAAGCATTCATTTGGATTTTTCCCTGCTCTGGTTTTCTTTATGTTTCCATAATCTTTCGGCTCCTGGGTGGTCTGGTTTCCGACAGGCAGCAGCGTCAGCTGGTTCTCACAGAGTCCATGTGCTCATGGAGGAAATGTGGCCTGAGCCGATGTCACCACACCCACAGAAAGGAAGTGACAGCTACACAAGGTGGAGAAATGTATGTGTTGTATCCGTAAGGGTGACTTTGGTTACTAGGAACAGAAAACCCAATTCAAACAGCCGTAAATAATGAAGGCAACTTATTGGCTCACATTTTTTGAAAAGTCCTTCAGGAAAGGCTTGATCCAGCAGCTTAACAGTGCTATCGAGGACCCTGTTTCTTTCTCTTATTCAACTTGCCTTTTTCAAGGCTGGCTTCCCTTACAGTCCCAAGACACCTCCCAGCAGTTCCCAAGAAAAAGATCGCCTCACTGAAGGCTAGTAGGGTATCAGAGAAGCATCTTTGTTCCCGAATTCCCAGCAAAAGTCCTAACGTTCACTCTGCTGTGATGGGTCTAGATCACATGCCCAACACTAAGCCAATCACTGAGCCAGAAGTTGAAATGCACTTATTGACTTAGCCTCACTCCTGGCTGGCACCAGAGGTGGAGTCAGTCCCTGGAATTACATGGCTCCCCAAACCAAAATCAAGGCTCTCTGGGAGGGCAGAGGGGTGCTGAGAAAGCCACCCACAAGGAGCGCACTGCATTGGGAAGCCACATACATGGAAGTTAGTTGATTAATTATCATAATTGCAGCTTCTATCATGAAGCACATTAAGCATTTCACATGCATAAGTTTTGTGATTTAATGAATCATCACAGAACCCTGGGAGGTAGCTTTTCAATCCTGTTTTTCAGAGAAGGAAGCAAGTTTAGTGAAGTGACTTGAAGCATCATAGCTGTTACGAGTCAGAAACAGGATGTGAACCCCAAAGTCTGTCTGCTCCCAAAATCCATTCTTCTAATCTGTACCCTAGCCTGACTCTTAATAATATGCAAGGCACTGCTGGGGACTCCAGAAAGGGAGCACACTTATTGAACAGGGCTTAACTGAGCACCTACTATGTGTCAGGCAACCTGCCAGGCTCTGAGTACTCAGAGGTCAGTGAGGTGCAATCCCTACCTTCTCAGGCTCCTTGTCTAGACAAGGAGACAGGCACAAACCCATAATGACACCACAATGAGAAGCACTGTTTATTTCCGTGCTGGGTATGTCACGTACATTATCTCACTAAATCCTTAAATATACACTGGGGAGGATGGTCTTATCCCTTCTGAATTCCTGAGTTAACAGGGAGACAGTGAGGTTACGTCACTCCAGATCACTCAGCTGACTGGGCAACTCTACTTGGTCTCACTTTCTGGAAGCTGAGGGGTCGCTTGCAAAGGTCAGATCAGCAAGAAGACAGCCACGTAAGGTACAAGTTCACTGAGAGTTCAAGTCCTGGAGGAGTGGAGGTGCACTGTGGATTGGGGAGAACTGGAGAAGAACAGGTTTTGCTGAGCTGTGGAGAGGAGGGTAAAAAATTCAAGGTGCCTGGGCTGGCACTGGTGCCGACCACTTGCTCTGGGGATTGGTCTTTGCAATATTCCCACCTCTGGGAATTCCCATCCCAGAACCCCAAACAGGAAAACCTGCTTGACTCTCTCAATAATGCTCAACCCCCAAGGTTAGCACAGGAGAATTTTAATAGCGCCAATTTACACCCCTTCTTGGTGCCAAGTCTTCATCTGTCTGTGATCACCCTGCAATGTAGGGATGTAAACCTCATTTTACAAGCAAGCTAATTGAATCCTACAGACAGAGCTCAGAAGTCATCGGGCCAGAATGCCACCCCCAGGCCTGACTCCAGGGTCCTTGCTCGTCCTGAGACACCAAAGTTCCCCGGGCTGTACATATCCTGGCTGTCAGGGGTGGAAGAGGCTGTGTTCATCCTCAGTCACCCTCCCCTAGGCTCCTCTCTGACTAGCCCTCTGACTTGGGCTTCTGGCTGTGGACTTTCTAGAAGCCTCAGGCAACTCACTGCAGATATTCCCTCAGCGGGGAGCTGGGATCCCCAAGCCTCCCTAAATCTACCACTCATTTCTCAAAGCCTTCATGGAAGAGATCATTGCAGAGAAAGAACCATGGAGAGCAAAGCTTTTGAAGACAGGTAGACTTGCATCCAGACTTAGCCATTTACATGCTGTGTGACCTTGAGCAAGTCATCTCCTGTCTGAGCCTCAGTTTCCAGAGTAGTTAAATGAGAGCCAATAATCCGCATGCCATAGGTTTCTGTGTAAGCCGCTGGAGACCTAGAAGCCAGCCTTCAAGTGTGTAATCTCTTCCCACCCCTCCCCCATCACATCAGGTCCCAGATTCTATTCATTTTATCTCAAAAACTGTATTTCAAATTCATCCTGTCTTTTATATCCCTTCCCTCATTCAAGCCACCATCATCTCCCGCCTGGACACTGTAAGCCAACCTCCTCTCAAGGCCTGCTTGCCTCCTTCAATGCATTCTCCATAGTGTAGCCAGAGAGATCTTTTAAGAACATATATTTGATGATGCCATGGCTGGTTACAGCTCTCCAATGGTTTCTTACTGCTCGCAAGGAAACTCCAAAATTCCTACTGCTGCCTCCACAGAGGCCCAGAGGGGCTGACTCTGCCAACCTACTTACTCATCTCTTGTCCTCTCCCCAGGGCTCTCTGCATCCAGCATCACACCATTCTGTCCCCTCTGCCTGGAAATCTGTTCCCCATTCTAGACCAGTTAACTCCTGTTTATGTGTCAAATCCCTATTCAAAGGCTAATTCCTCCAGGAAGCCTTCCTTGATTTCTCAGATCAGATCAGGTTCCCTCATTTATTGATCTCACCCTGTACTTCTTTGTGGCACCGAATACAATTACAATTATATAAGTATTGGCTGAATTAGTCCTTGAATATCTGTCTTCTCAATCATGGATGCATTGTTTTTGCCTCTTCCTCAAAAGAATGCCCCCCACCAACGGTCTCAGAGGTGGGTCTAGAATTAGATTGGATACGTGGATGTTGACATAGGAAGAACCATGGTAGGGACACTGGTTGGGGCAGATATCTTCAGGCCCCATGGAGAATGCCCAGATGAGAATGAAGCCCCAGGCGGAGAAGTTACAAACAAGAGACAGAGCAGCTAAGCCTGAAATGTTCTTTTGCCCTGGAGCCAGCAGCATCTGAATGTCTCACAATCACGTGATGCCCCCAACCCCTTGTGTTTTGTTTTGTTAAGCTGGTTTCACCTTGCAAACAATAGATGAGAGGAGGCCAAAGCTCTGTGGAGGTGAGGACAGTAAGTCTGACTTCTTCCGGGCTGTACTCCAAGCTCAGAGTCTGCTCCACTCCTGTTTGTTGGATGACGGCAAGTAGGCAGCCCATAGTGTGGGACCGAAAGGAGCAATAATTAGTAACAAAGAGGATGTCCTCTTTTTCTCCCATCACACAGATGCTGTCAGCTTGACCAGAACAGAGCCTCCTTGATGTCCTGACTGCAGGACCCTCCTCCCTCGGGAGGAGACCAAGCCAGCCCTCCAGCTGGGCCAGCTTCTGTGACAGCAGACTTCTCTTGGGTCCTCCCGCTCGTGCCTTCCACCTCACTCTCAGATCCCTCCTTCACTTCCTGGAATATTCCAGAGCTGATCTATCACCCAGGTGCACACCCAAGTAGCCAAGGCAACTGTTTACTCTATGCCCTTAGAAACCATCTCCAGCTTGTGGCAGTAGGCACCCAACACAGCTGCCCTCTGCCCACAGCCTGGCCGAACAAGCAAAGGTGTTTCCTGCTGGGACTGGCATCGCCAGGCTGGGTTTCCTATCCATGCATAACCCCCCACTGCTCCTGCCACCCTAGCTCCCCACAGCCCCGGTGCACCACACACTCACCTTTTGGTCTGTCTGGGAGCCAAGGGGAGAGGGAGTCAGAACTCACCTCTTCTTGCTCCTCCAGCCACACTTCCCGAGGCATCAGCAAAACTTCTCGGGCTCTGGAGTCAGAAAGACCTGGGTCCAAGTCCCCCTCTCCACCTGCTGCTCTGTGACCTCAAGCCAAGCATTTCATGTCTCTCAGCCTCCTTTCTCCATATGTAGCATGACGATAGTAACTGTAACCACCCCCTTTGGTCTGTTGTGACTACGAAATTGGCATAGTGCCTGACATGTGATTAAACACTGGCTGGCTGGAGGAGCCCTGGTCCAGGGGCTCAGCCCTTTCCTGGGGGGACACTGAGGGCTCAGCCCTCTCCCGGGTGAGCCCTGTGCTGAGAGAGTCCTGCTTCTGGGGGCAGCCACCTGGCTGGAAGGGAGCCGGGGGGTTGAGCTGATGCCACATTCAGGTCCCAGTAACTTGACTTGTGTTCATTTCAGGGGAGGCTCTGGGATGTCTGATGGTGGTTTGGGGATCTAAAGAGCTCCCGAGTTGTCCCTGGACACTGCTGATGCCCTGGTGGCCCCGTCTTTGCCCTCTTCAGGATCTTCAGAAACATACCCACCCCTTCCCCCAACCCTATCACCGCTCCAGAAAACACAGGACAGGCACCCACCCAGTTTCCACAGAGTTTTGCTCTTTCCTAAAAAATCAATTCCCCAACCTGTGAACTCTGACTTTGGAGTCAGCAAGCAAGGGGGTTCTACTGGCTGTGTGGCCTCGGACAAGTCACCGTGCCTCTCTGACCATCATAAGACAGAGAAAACATTACCTAACCTCCTGGACCCTGTGAGGATTAAACATGGAAACTTAAGGAAGCTCTGGGCACTGCAGGCCCTACATAAATGATGAGCATACATGGCAAGGAAGTGACACAATTGCATCCCCTCACCCTTCCCTTGCTTGCTGTCAAGGAAGGGTGCCAGCTTGAAGCACAGAAGCAGGGAGAGAAGTAAGAAGAGGGTGAGGCAGGCATCAGGCCCTGAGCATAGCCCCTTCTCTTCCCACCCTGGGTTCAGCGTGCAGACATCCCAGCAGGCGTGTCCAAATTCTGTCCATGCACCCCAGACATCTGCTCCACGGCCACCTTGGCCTGGCTATGCTCACAGCTGCAGCACAGTCCACCCTCGGGAGAACGGGCCAGGGCCGAGGCCCACACAGGCCCTGGAAGCCGGCTCAGGCCTCTGAGTGTGGCAGGTGTTCCAGCAACTGGAGGGTGGTCTACAGAGCTCTGGGTGGGCATCCCCTTGACCCCTCATTCTGTGGGGTAGAGTGAAGAAGACGGAGGGCCAGAGCAGGGTCTAGGGTCAAGATCAGGACCTCGTTTGCCTAGGTCTAAGGGCAATTAAGAACTGACTAGATCCCTGTTCTTGGGACCCTGAGAGCCTAGCAGAGAGAATAGATGTTAAACAAGGAATTATAAGAAAGTGGGATCTATGATACAGATGCCTGAGGGGAGAAAGAGCCCAGCTTCACCTGGGTGGGGTCCACACTCTGCTCCCCTCCTGCGGTGCCCAAGGCCCCTCCTGCTGCACGGTCCCTTCCCGAGACCCTGAAGGCAGGATGTGCCAGGAGTCACACCCACAGCGCAGCACTAGTCCTGCCATGCTCTGGGGCCCTGTGCTGCCCAGGGGCCCTGGGCCAGTGCTTCCCAAAGGATGGCCCCCAGACCAGCTGCAGATTGCTGCCCACCCCAGACCCACTGAACCAGATTCTCTGGGGCAGGACCCAAGTCAGTTAATAAGCACCCTGGGGCTCTGATGCTCCTTGAAATTTGAGAACCACTGTTGGAAGGAATATGCCCCATTCGTGCATTTATTCAACATCCTTTGACTGAGCGCCTACCGTGTACCTGAAACCGTCCTAGGCACTGAGAATACATCTGTGTGTGAACAGACACAGCTCCTGATCTTGGAGCTGACATCCTAGTGGGGGAGACAGTAAGACAAATCAGTACATGATGAGGTCATCCGGATCATGGTAAATCCTTTGAGGACAACAAAACGGGGGCAGAGCAGACAGGGAAGGCCTCCTGGAGGAGGTGACAGACATGAAGGATTCAGAGCCAGGTATGTCTGCATCCCCACCCTAACCACTCTGCAGCACTGCCTCCCTTGGCTGCTCGGCCTTCTAATGCTGAGAAGCCAGGGAAAGCAAGGATGATGGTGGGAAGATGTGCACACTCCTCCCCTAGAGAAAAACCTTCACCAACTCAGCGTGGAGGGAAGTGGTGATATAATGCCCACCACATATAAATAGGCCCGTCCGCTCCAGAGTCACCCTGGAAACCTGCGGTCAGTTTGGACTTTGCTTAAGGCCGAGCTCCCTGCCACCGGGAGCCCAAAACGGCTGAACAAACTTCGAGCTTCACATGGGGCTGGCCCTCGATGAGTTCAAGGCCAGAGCATTTCTCCAAAGTCAAAACCGCAACAGGAAGGCACAGAAACAGTCTTCTGAGGAGGCCCGGCCTGGTGCAAGGGCTCCGGTCAGCCTTCCCAAAGGCCATCGTGGAGGAGGAAGGAGGGAAGCTAGAAATGTCCCTGAGCTCCAAAACCTCTGCTCTGCCCAGGTGCTGAAACAGCACCATTAGAACGGGGGATCTGGGTTAAGCACTGCCCTGCATCCTCACTCCCAGAAGAAGCGATGGCTTTAGGCCCTGAGACAGGAGAGGCTCTGTGGGGTTTAGTTGTGCTGACTGTGTGTTCTGAACTTTCCTTGACTGTTCTGATTTCAGATCATTTGTTCCCACCTCCTGTGGGAAACAGCCAGTGACCTGTCGGGAAATAGGATCACCCTGGGGGTTTGACAGGGAGTCTGGAGCCCAGGTTCTCGGTTCTGGCTCTGCCACTTGGGCTGGTCTCCCTTCCTGTCCCTGGGCCTCGGTTTCCTGACAGTGGGCACTGTGGCCTAAATCAAAGGCAGGGGCCTCAGGCTAATAATCTTCCCTGACCAGAAGGAGGGATGTGGGCACCAGAATGAAGGTGGTGGTGGCCCTGAGTCGGGGAAAGGACCCTGGGAGTCAGGATGAGGCGTTGGGGAGCAACCCGCTGGTTCCTCCTTGTCATCTCCACCTGCTGCTCGGCGGCCCACTTCCTGCCTCTTTCCTGCCCTTGCGTCCCCAGGGAGCTTGACCTAGAGTAGACCTGGGCCCACACTCCGGTTGGGGTGGCAGCCAAAGCCAAGCTCCAGGGCAGGGCGGCCTCCTGCGGGAGTGAGGAGAGGCTTTGGCACAGCTGCCCAAGCCATCCCATGACCTTGACTGGCAGTGAAGAGATTGACCAGCACAGAGGCCTGAGTACCGTTTGTGCAAGAAACAGCACAGGAGTTGGGCCAGAATCTTCACTCCATCTTCTGTTCACCCTGTGCCCTTGACCACTCTCTTGGCCTCTGAGCCTCAGCTGCCCCATCTGTAGAATGGGGCTAATGATCCCTTTAGAGCCCACACGAGGCTCCCAAGAAATCGTGCACCTACTCTGCTTACCTTGGCACCTGGCAGCCAGTAGTTTTAGAAAAGAAAAATTCCCTTCCCCCCCATAAATGTGTAAATTGAATTGTGCCCTTGATCCTGGTCCTAATATTTAAGTCTAGGGACTAAGCGTCTTTCACAAGAAAAACTGGACTTAATACAAAAATAAATCACTGCCATCACTCCCACTCTTCCCTCAAATCTCTGCACATTTGTCACCAAGTGAGGTCCTGTCTGGTGCACAGTGCCACCACCATTGATAGTAACTGTCATTTATTGCACACCTACTGTGTGCTGAGCATTTCTATCCCTATTCTATCACCTTCTCATAACAATGAGGAAAACACCATTTTACAGATGTGAAAACTGAGGCTCAGAGATGTGATGTTCCTGATCAGGGACCACATGGAAGTGGAAAGGAACTCAAGCCCCACAGTCTGCCTGCAAAGCCCATGCATTTACCACTAAGCTATCCTGCCTCCCAAGGTGGAGGGAGGCCTCCTCTCTCTCAGTGCTTCAGCAAGGGCTGTTAGGGAGACCCTGGAGGAAACAGCGAAGGCTGAGTGGCTCCCCTAACCAACCAGCATGCGACAGTTTCACTAAAACTCAATTTCCCTACATGAAGGACTTCCTCCCCCCTTTTTTTAAGACCTGTGTTTCAAGGTGGACCCCAAGGCTGCTCTAAACCTTGGAGGGACCAAGAATGGAGCTGTGATGCTGGGGGCACATTTCTAGGGTAATCATGTGTGCCAAGCCCAAAGTGGGCACATGAGGCCTGCCAAGGACAAGAATCTCCAGATATGTGCATTTGGGGCCATTCCAGCAATCAGGGTCCAGAAGTCACTGCAGCCGAATTCCTGTGATGCCTTAGCTCTCTCTGGGAAAACGCAGGTGTGCCTCCAGGCTGTGACTCAGTTGACACATATGTGGGCCAGCTGTGATGATCAGTGCTCTATGGTCTCTCCAGCCCCCTGGACACCCTGGCTGGGGCTGAGAGCAGGTTGTTGAAGGCTTCTTGGAGAAGGGTTGAGCAGGCCCTGGTGGACAGAGAGGATTTGGGCATGTAGAGAGAAGGGCACGTCTTCTCCAAATAGGCCTCCTAGCACAAGGGAGAAGGTCAGTCTTCATGGCCGAGGTGATCTGGGTGTGACTCCTTAGATGGACAGATGAGTGGGTGGGTGGATGGATGGATGGATGAAAGGACAGATGGATGCACACAGTTGGACAGACAGATGAGTGGATGGATGGGTAGGTGAATGAATGGGGAGATGTATGGACAGATGGATGGATAGATAAATAAAAGAAGGAAGAAAGAAGGATCAGTTCATTAATCCCAAGGCTGCAGTCTCTCTTGCTGTCCCATGTGCTTCCCCACCCCCAGAACCCATCACTGATACACAAGATTATGTCACAGTATCAAACAACTGCAAAACCTCAATGGCTCCAAACCATGATGGTTTAGTTCCTGTTCATCTCCATGCTTGCGGGTTAGTGGGGGCTCCACTCCATGTGGTCCTCACTCAGGACCCAAGCCACCCCATCCTGCTAGTAGCTGGTAGCTGTCACATTGTCATCCCTAACTTTAAGGGAATGGACAGTGCATTCCCCCACGGACCCAGAAAGAGGGGAACCTGGATATTAGGGAATGCTGTGCCCCACTCCAGCTGCCTGGAACCACTGTCTCCAGAGTCAGTGGGATGGAGACTGGGTGGGGCAGGGGAAACAGAGAACAAAGACCCTGGCCCATCTCCTCAGTCCAGGCATCCTGAGGAGGCATCTTCACTCCCCAGCTCCTGGGCCCTGCTAACTGTGGGTGGAAATTTCAGAATCAGGCATGAGTGCAAGCCTGCTTTAGTAGCATAAGTCCTGGAGCATAAATCCTGTCCTGGTCCAGTCTTAGAAGGACCCTTGCTTCCAACTGTGCCCAAGGACAGGTCATGGGGCACCCTGTGGGAGAAATATGGAGCATCCAGGCTGAAGGAGGGGGAGCCAGATTCTCATGGCCAAGCTCGTAAAGGGCAGAGCTGGGCCTCCAGAAACTCCGTCCAGAGGGTGTCCTTCCACCCTCCAACTGCAGGCAGGCACCTTCATAATGAGATGCAAGTGGCAGGAGTGAAATGCCTGCCCTTCCTCTGGCCAGAGTCCCACTGCTGAGCTTGACATGCAAACATGGGCCTTGGGGCAGCTGGGAGGCCCTTAAAGCCTCTCCCACAGGCCCAGGGTCCCCTTCCCATCTACAGGGGAAGGAACACTGGATTTGAAGTTAGACAGTCCTATGTTCCAGGCCCTGTCCTGCCATATCCCAGCTGAATGTCGTTGGGTGAGTCAGTTCACCTCCCTGAATCTTAGTTTCCTAATCTGTAAAATGGGGACAAAGATTAGCAGCCCTGCCTAACTCACTGGGCTCTAGGGAGTATGGAAATGTTTCTTTCATCATGACATGTCACACAGATGTGTACGAGGCATTGCCTTCTCTCCCTTCTTTCCAAACTCCAAACAGCCCAGCCAGGCCTGGATCCCCAATGACCAGCACGAGTCCTGCACAGAGTAGTGTTTAGCAATGTTTCGATGAACTGAATTGATTTGTTCTTGATTCATTTCAGCAGGTACCTGCCAACTCCAGGGCCAACACTACAGGTGACTGAATAAGAAAGTCCCTTGGTCCTAGGAGGACCTCAAACACATCCGCTTAAAGATGCAAGAGAACAGGAGGTCCCAGGACATGCTGGATGCTAGATTCTTGTCTGTGTATCACTTGCTCACTGATTTGCAGCCCATCTCCCCCACCAGGCTGTGAGCTCCATGCACACAGGGATCCTCTAAATTCCCTGGCACATGGCTCATCTTCACTGAGTATTTATTGACTGGATAGAGGATCTTGTGGATCTCAGCTTTGTTTACCCCCGGCAGTCCCTTCTCTTGCACCTCACGTTTCTTATCTGTAAGATGAGAGGTTGGGAAAATACACTGAGATAACAAAGGACTTAGATAACTTAGTTTGCCAAGTTCCTGGATCATCACGGGCCTGCAGTGGGCATGACTGTTATCATCATCGTTATCACTGTTACTAAGTGCTATTGTAGAGATGAGAGCCATCTCTCCAGGGCTCGGAGGGCTGGGGGCCGGGGGAGCTCCAGCCCTGCCCACAGTCAGCCCTGAAATACCACTCACATTGCAATCCACTGCCACACCTACAAGTTCCCCCCGCAGACAACGGTTCTTCTCATATTTTCCATGAGCAAACTAAGGTTCAGACTGATGAGAATTCACCCAGGTCACACAGACTTAAGCCGTGTGACCATGGGAGAGAGCATTTCCTGAGTGTCTGCAGTATACCTGTCACTGTGCCAAGAGCGACACTTCCTTTGCCTTATTTTATCAACCCCATCTTCCAGGTGAGGAAACTGCGACTCGCAGGGATCATGGGGCTTGCCGAAGATCCACAGCCAATTATAGCAAAGGAGCACCTCCCACCCTTCCCAGGGCCTCAGCCTCAGCCCTCAGTGCCCACCCCACTCCCCAGGGGACTATGATCTGAGCAGTGCCCTGGCCACCCCCTGCTGCTCCCGGAAGTGCCCTGTGTCTGCACCTTGATCTCCACACCCACGATGCCAGGAAACCCCAGCAGGGCGGCCGAGCTGCTGGGTATTTATAGCGGACATGCAGAAAGCTGCCACCCCCATCTGTTTACCCAACAACGCTCTTCTAGCTGGACACGTTCAGCCCCGCCGGCCACAGACAGACCCTCACCGCCGCCTCATCTATTTTTTCCTCCCCACTTAATTTTGCATCATCCCAGTTTCCAAAATAAACTTCCCCAAACCAGCCGGACTCATTCTGGCCCAGAATCCTTAACGGAGAGCCCCCTTCAGCCCCAGCCCCCACATCAGCCCATAGGGAAGAGCCACCAAACCCAACCCGGCCCCTCGGCTGCCTTTGGCCTTGATTTAGAAGCAGCTGCTCCTGCCCCGGCGGGTTTCTGACACTCCAGTGCCGGGGTGTCTGCATTTGTGGGGATGCTGGCTGGGCATCTGTGTGTGTGGTTCCTGGCTGGAGGCCAAAGATGCTGCCCCTGTACCCCCAACTGTTCCCTCACACACACACACACACACACACACACACACACACGGACACACACATACACACATGCACATGCAGACACACACACACTCACATGTGCACACAGTGTCCCACAAGCTTCAATCTCCTCCAGGGCTTCCCTCACATGTTGGGTGGCCCCTCTCTGCTCTTTCCCTGACCCCTGCTGACCTCTTCATCATAGGACCACACCCTCCTCCGTCTCTGCCCACCCACCACTCTGAACTTTTCATTCCAAAGACACCTCATGCCATCTCACCTCCAGACCTTAGCACATGCTATTCCCTTAGCCTAGAATACTTTTCCTCTTACCATTTGCTGAGCTAGCCTTACTAACTCCTCAGGCCTGAACTTAGATATCACCTCAGCCAGGAGGTCTCCCCTGACCAACATAGGGGAGTACATCCAGGAAAGCCAGCTCTCTCATCCCCAGGAGGAAATGTTCCCTCACCTCGGGATCTGAGAGAGTCATTTAGTCCATCCCCCTGTGGCAGAAACCAGGGACATTCCAGAATTCTCAATCATTCCAGAATTACACTTCTAACTTTATGAAACTCCTTGAACTATGGATTTTTCAGGCAAACAATTCAAAAGACAACTTATTTCTTCTGATTTCTTTTTTTTTTTTTTGCCAAGTATGAGGATAGGAAAGAAACTAATGTTTGTCAGGTGTATCTATTCCCATTTAAAAAGAAGATACTCATCAGCCCATTTTCTGGATGAAGAAACTGAGCCTTAGAGAATTGCACTTCCTTTATTCAGCAGTTATCTATTGAGCCCTTTCTATGTGCCAGGTACACGGTGGCACTAGGGACACAGCAGTGAGCAAGGCAGGCATGGTCCTTACCCTCCTGGAGATCATAATCCACTGGGACAGGCATATAGCACAAAGAATTTTACATATAACTATTTAATAACCATTTTGATTAGGTTGATAGTGTTTTAAGAAAAAATTCAGGGGGCTGAGAGAAAATATGTAACTAGGAGACCAAGAAACTTTCTTGGACATGACATGTAAGTCAAGACCTGAAAGGAATTAGCCCAGTAAAAGATGAGTTGAGGAGCATTCCAGCAGGGGAAACAGCACATGCAAAAGCCTGGAAGGGAGAAGGAATAGATGGTTTGGTGAAAGCCACACAGCCAGTGTGGACAGACCTGGGTCAGAGCCCAAGGCTAGGTGACCCCAGGGCCTTTGCTAATGCCTCCCCAGTATGAGGGCAGATTGCTGCCGAAGGAAAACAGCACTGGGAGCCATCTCCATTACTGCCTCCTTGTCCAGAAAGTTGGATTTCAGATATAAGTGTGACAAAGAGATTAAACAGCACTCATTCTACTAGAGAATGTTTAAGAAAATTAAGTCCTCCTTAAGACATCTCAGCAATCCATTTCTTTAAGTCTGAATAAAAACAAGTCAAGAAAATAAACATTCAAGAGCTACTTGGCACCACATGCAGTAATCCTTAGCTGTCAGTTACATTCCCTATTCCCATGACCTTAACAGAATGCCTCTTGTTACTTACCTTGAATAGTTCTTTACAAGTCAGACCTTTTTTCTGAGACTCCAGGATTACAGGTGTCCAAGGACTTGTAGGTAATGTGAACTGAGAAACAGTCAAGTTCATACTGCCCACCCCCAAGTTCCTATCAGGCCAGTGAGCTGTTTTGGGGTTCCCCAGTGTGCCAGGGACAGGTCTAATGGGGCTTTCCCACCCCTGAAGAGTTTGTTTTCTGGGTTGAATCCTAATAGCAGCTTCAACACAGGCTCAGATTCAAACTTCTGGCACAAGGCATAGTGCTAACGAGGCTTCCATGTCCCCCAGATGACACTTGGCTTCCCAAAGGAATCAGCATCAATTCTAGCTCAAGTCACTTTCAAGAGTTAAGCAGAAGGCTCAGCCACGAGAAGTGTTTTCATCCCAGCCCTGTTTCTGGAAGGAAAGAGCAAGCTCCCAGCTGACTCAGTGAGGTGGGGTCAGGGCCCGAAGGAGCAGACCAAAGGATGAAGGCGGAGAGAAGTCAGCTTCCAGGATGCGATCCAGATAGCAAGAGCGGACCAGGACAACAGCCCTGTCAGGGACCAGAACCATGACTTAAGGATGTGTTGGTGGATAAGACCCCAGGTCTGACAGCCAGGGGTGCACAGGGAACCTGTGATGACAGGCAAAGGAGAATGACCTCTGTGCTGATCTGTGAGGAACCCCTCCTTCAGATGGGTGGAGAAGGTAGGCATCATTTCTCCTGGGCAGCAACTGAGGGCATAGCAAAGTTAGAACCACTCTAGGGGGAGATCACTACCACTTCAAGATCAGGATTTAGAGTCCTAGAATCACAGGCTATTTTGGGTTTGTTTTTCTCCTCAGCTCTAGAAAAGACTTGACAGAGGACAGGTTAAGAAATCCCAGGGTTCCAGGCAGAGAAAATGGGCTTGACCTAAAGCAGGAAATACTACAGTTAGACATGAGATAGACATGAGATTCCTGAACATCCTCAGATGAGTTTCCGATGGCAGTTCTCAATCCCTGAGACCAGAATGCAGAAAGACCTGCCCAGACTGATGAGGCCCAATCAGAGGGGCCCAGCTTTCCTAAGTCTGAGGACCCCTCCTTCAGAGCAAAAGATTCCATAGCAGGTGTACTTGTCATCTACATTGATGGTAAAATAGCAAAAAGAGACCATAAATGTTTTAATGCTTTTCCATGACTTCGCATTACATTCATCACAAAGTTCTCTATGACCATTGAAAAATTAATGGTACAGCCCAGCATCATTTATGAAATCTTCTGGCTTTCCTCCAAAAACAAACAGACAAACAACAACACCAAAAAAAGTTGAGCTGAATCTATTCAGCCTTTAAAGACAGGAAATACAGGGATGGGGGAATACATTAACTGACAGAGATTATAGCCAACGCAGGATGGAGACCCTCTACAGATCCATGAAGGTGATGTCTGCAACAATCAAGTCCATTAAAAAAAAAAACAAAAGCAGGTAGGGGATAGAGGAACATGCTCCAAATTAAGAAAAATTGAGATGTCACCACCAAATGTTATAAGTGGACCTTGTCTGAGTCCTGATTGGACAAATCATCTGTAAACAGATGACTTTTGAAACTACTGGGGACATTTGATTAGGATGTTAGTGTTAATTTCATTAGAGGAGATGACAGCATGGCAGTCATGTCCATGGGTTTTGGACAGTAGTGTGCCTGTAAATGTTTTAACAACCGGCTCTCTGCTGTGGGGGATGGAGGGCGCCCTGGTTTGTAGCATTTGCCAATTTCCGTGGTGTAAATACTCCCACCACAGCTGATTTCAAGCTACCAACATGACATCACTGAACACGGAGTTGAGAAGAGACCACACAGTTGGCTCTCAGCAGCCAGAAACCAGCTGGCTTCAACCCTCCACTGGTTTTAGAGATCTACACTGAAGTATGTGCAGGAGACACAACAAGATATCTGGAATGTGTTTTGAAATATTGCCCTAAAGAAAAAGAGAAACAAGAACAACAAAAATGAGTAGATGAAGCAGATGGGACAAAATATTGCTAAACTGCTAAATCTGGGTGATGCAGACACAGGGATTTATTACAGTACGGCTTTCTTCTATTGTGCATATTTGAACATTTTCATAATAAAGCATTTAAAACTACAATCATCATAGACAGGCAAGAGAGTTTTATTCCAAGACTTCTAGGTGTGCGCACTGATTCCTGGACCCCTACCCTAACTTCACAGGCCCCCAGGGGTCTGAAGATAAAGAATGGGAACCACAGGCATTGACATCACATGCCTAAACCCATTTATCAATCCATCAACAGGTCATAACCAAGGTGTCTCCATGGACCCGGTACTAGGCAGAGGGTCCCCAAAAGAGAAAAGCGACACGGGTCTTGACTGGAAGTCCTGGGTTGTGCTATCTGCTAACAGAGTGATCTTCGGCAAGTTATCCCAACTTTCTGAGCCCCTGTTTCCTCTTTGGCAAAATAAAGACATTAATAACCTATGGTGAGAATTAAATTACAATACATAGGCACAGCTCCTGACACACAGTAGGATGTTCAGGAAACACTGGCTTCCTTCCTTCCCAGAGGGCTCTGTAGAGGGATGCAGGGACACGTGTGAGCCATTAAAGATGTACAGAGATGGCTTTCTTCACACAAGAAAGTGGGTGCCCTATTGCCAAATCTCCCCATCTTTCAAGAGAAGCTGGGGGTCTCGCTTCTTATGTGAAATCTCCCAATCTTGAAATGTTGTCAACAAATTCATACATTTAAAAACATTGGGCGGGCCAAGTAAAACACACCTGCAGACCACTGGAGTGTGACTTCTGGTTTAAACCATACAACAAGATGAAGAGCTAACGTTCATGGAAGCTGGGCCCTGTGCTTCGAAGGCTTTACACACATTATCACACTGATTCCTCGCAATATCCCTATGACCCCCATTGCACAGGTGAGGAAACTGAGGCTCAGATTGGCAAAGTGATCTGTCCGGGCTGAAAACAAATATAGGTCTTCCTGAGAACTCGAAGTTCCACTTTATCCTCTCTCTAGATTCCTAGAAGGGTCTTTAGGGAGCAAATGCCAGGCCCAGAGAGGGGCAGGGAGCTAGCTGCCCAGGGCCACACAAGCACACATGGCTGGCTGAAACTGATCAGGTTTCCGGTGCTCTTTGGGAACGAGGCCCCAGGGTGGACAGCTCTGGAGAAGACAACTGTGCAGATCTGTCCAGCTAATCCTGAGATGGTGCAGACCACAGTGGCAGGAAAGGCACTCTCTACTTTTTATCTCCTTGAACAATGCATATATAGACTTAAGAATGTTCTAGACACCAAGCCTAGGCCCTCAGTTTCTCATCTCAAAACTCTGGGAAGTTGGACTGGAAATCCCAGCCACCCGCTGACCAGATGCTCCATTACCGGGTACTTCTAAGATCGGGCTGGAAACACAGCCAACCATGTTGCTTTGGACTCAGTCACTGAGAGCTGGCAATAATTTAGACACGCAGTATATGATTCTTTCTGATTAGAAACTTTGCCAGGTTTCCCCTCCTTGGTGAATTTTCATAGTTTTACCAGTAAAGGAGGAGAACTCACTCCAAAAATGGGCCACTCCGAAAGTTAAGAAACTGTTTCTTCGACCAAGTAACAGAAAACAACTAACACGAGTTCAGATTCCCGCTTGTGTGGGGTGCTCAATGCACTGGGCAGAGAGGAGATTCAGAGGGTGGAGACCCCACCTCAGTCCTGGAGGGTTTATAGTAACTGCCAGGAGGAGCCTAGAAAAACCCCATGGCCGCACCTTCTGGACCCAGACATTAATCTTGACATACGGAAAATTCTTGTCTTTTAAAGAGTGGGTGATTCAGCATCCGGAGCACCTCTGTCCAAACCTTGGCTGTGCCACTTACTAGCCATGTGACTATAGGCAAGTCATTTTACCCCCTGTGCCTCAGTTTCTCTGTATGTAAAGTGGGAGTAACAATAATAGTGCCAATGTCATAGGGTCATTGATAATATCTTAAAGCACGTTAGAGCAGCACCTGGGTTTCACCACCTGTACGTGGGAATAACAACGGCCTCTACTTCCGAGGGCTGTGGCCAGCATTAAATCAGTTAATACAAGCAAAGCATCTGGAACAACAGCTGGCACATCGAAAGTACTAGATACATGTTTGCTGTTATCATATGCAATCACTATGAAAGAGCTATTGATGGCTGAACTTTTTAATTAATTTATACTTATAACTTCACAACTGAAGTGCTCTTGAAAGCTGGAAGAGCGTTTTCTCAAAGAGACTTTCACATTAAGACTTTCCACTGACTCAGACCAAAGGACTCCTCCTCTCCCTTATCACGATCAGGGCGGGCCTTTCTGGCCGGGGACCTCAGCTCCCTCCCTCTCCTCTACTCTCTGCTCCTTCCAGCTCCCAGGACTCACACCCACTGCTTCATATGCATCTCCCAGCAGCCCCAGGAGAAGGGGAGTCAGGTAGCATTGTCCACACCTGACGGTACAGACATCGGAGGTCCAGCAGCTCCCCAAATGTCCGGAGCATGTGCTGCGGGACAGGGGCTCAAGCCCAAGTATCAGAGCCACAGGCACCGGCCAGCCGAGGGGCTGAGGATGTGGCTCTGGAGTCTCAGGGCCACCACTTTCCTTGGGCAAATCACTGCTCTAACCCTCATTTCCTCATCTGTAAAATGGAGAAAAGAACAGTACCTGCTTCCCAGACTTCTTGTGAGAATTGAATGAATGACAGCATGTAAAGCAGTTAAAACAACGCCTGGCATACGAGGGCGAGGGCTCAATATTTTAGCAAAATGAGACATCTTAGTTTGCCTGGCACAGTCCTGCTTTATGCCTGATACTCCAGTAAAACTTCCAGTTAGAGTCCCCAGTCACTCTCAAAGATGTCCTGGTTTGGAAAGAAGCTATATGGCCACCCTAAAATAATTGCCTGCTGCTGTTTAAATTATTATTATTATTACTATCATTATTTTCCATCATACCACGCTGAGACTCTAAGAAGCTAATACATTGGTTCAAAATAGTTCAGTAATTCAGTACCACTCTTAGATGAGAGTGGCCCCTGCCCTTGGGACCCTGAACTCTGGTCTTTCTCCAGCTAAGCTCTCCCCACAGGGAGAGGAGAACATGAGGCCAGGGGACATGCCACCTGGAGCCTGTGCCCCCTCTAGACACCACCCCCTTGGTACTCAGGGCCCTGGGATTATCTGCCCATATGGCCCTAAGCCCACTTCCAGGATCCGGGCAGATCTCTTCTGCAGACCCACCCCCTGAGGTTGGGTGACACCACTGATGTGCCCAGCCCTGTGGACAAGGGGTAGCCAAGGAGCAGCTCTTGGGGGAGGGGGGGATGGCGTGGACCAAGCTTGCGTGTACAGGCTGAGATGTTCACACGTGTGTGCACAAGGCTCCTTAAAGGGCAGGCCAGAGGCAGAGGTGGAAAAGGAGGGGGTCTCCTCTCCCTGTGCCCCCATGCTCTAGTGCGGGGTCTGAGGAGTCTGAAAATTCTACCTTCAGAGCTGGCCTTCCGGGTTGTTATGAAAGTGTGCTTGTCAAAGTAGGAGAATAGAACATATTTTATTTCACATTTTGTTAGCTTGATTTATAACTTGCAAATATTTAGACATATGGTGTGTGAGCCTCCATCTGTACTCTAGCTCGGCCCCACAAATCCCTGCCACCTCCTGCCCACTCTCAACACCAAATGTTTACTGAGCCCCTCCTCTGTGCTGAGCCCAGAGGACTCCATGGAGTGAAGAGTACCCTTCCAGCACCCAAATGTGACCATCTACATGGGAGCAAACCTCATGCTCCCGGAACAGTGAAGAGCACAGGGTCGCGGGTGGGAGTGTGAGCCTGCTCTACGGCTCTGTCCCCAACCCTGGTGAGGTGGGGCAGCTCCCTGGCCCTCTCTGGGCCTTAGTTTCCCCATTTACACAAGAGAGCTTTCCAGCCATGGGAGGCTGTATAATGCAGGCTGAGGCAGGGTGAGGAAGAATACAATCAGGTCAGGAACCTGGAGGAGGCGTGACCTGGGGATGGGCAAATAGCTCCCACCAGTCACTAAGGTGTGGAACTGATCACTCTGCACCAGCCAGGCACAGGCTGCAGCCCTTTTCTCTTCATTCATTCATTCCACAAACATTGCAGCCACCTACGCTGTGCCAGCTAGGGGCTGATCTGCCGGATCTGGAAGGATAAATAAAACAAGCACACAGAAAACCAAAACGCAAAGCAAGACTTGGCAAGTGTGCTTGAGACCTTTCTTCATTTCCTTCCAACCTCACAAACCCCAGGTCTTATGTCCAATTCTCGGATGAGAAAAACAGAGGACCAGCAAGATAAGGGACTTGGTCAAGACCCTGTTGCTTAGGTCGCGCCCAGATCTTGTGGCCAGCCAGAAGCGAGGTTTCGGATTCCGGCAGTCTCCGGCCACTGTCCCAAGCTGCCCGAAGCTGGGGAGGCCCCGTCCAGCTCCCGGAAGGCTGGAGGGAGGTGAGCGCCAGGGAGGGGCCGGACCAGAGGACGCGCCGGCTGGGAGGCAGGGAGGGGCCTGGCGAGGGGCGGCCGGGCAGGCGGCACCGAACGCCCGGGTGCGCAGCCCCAGGCGCCCGGAGCGCTAGCGGCCGGGCGCGCGCGAGCGGCAGCCGCGCTCGGGCCGGTCAGCCACGGTCGGGCCGGGGTCGGGCTCCGAGGCGCCGGCGGGGGGCGAGGCGGGGCGGCGAGGGCGACGCTGCAGTGCCCGCAGCGGCGGGCTGGGGGAGCTGTGCCCGCCTGTCCCCCAGGCTCAGGCGGGGACCGGGCAGCTGGGTCGCCGCGCCTCTAGCCCGACCGAGCTAGACGACGCGCAGCCAGGCGTGCCTGGAGCGGGCTTGGGCTCCAGGTTCTCCCGGGCGCCCGGCCGGGGAGACCCCCGGAGAAGCCAGTCCCGCGGGCCAGGGCGGCCGCGGCCGCCGCCGCTCCGGCCCGCCCCCGGGGGGTGTCCCGGGCCGCTGGGCCCGCCCAGGTAACCCCATCCTCGGCCCGCCCCCAGCCCGCCCCCCCGGCCGCCCGCCCGCCCGCCTCCGCCGCCGCCGCCGCCGCATCCCGGCTCTGGGGCGGCGCTGACAGTCTGGTCCGCGCCGGGCAGCGGGCGCAGCAGCGGGCAGGGCTGCCGGCAGGCACGGAGGCAGAGCCCCGCCGCGCGCGCCCCGGCCCGCGCCCGGCGCCGCGCCCCAGCCCACCCGCGGGGCGCCCACCTGCTGCCCCGACGGGAGGACCCCGCGGCCGCAGCCGCTGCCCAGGGCCGGGCGCCCGCGGCGGCACCATGAGTCCCCGCTCGTGCCTGCGTTCGCTGCGCCTGCTGGTCTTCGCCGTCTTCTCGGCCGCCGCGAGCAACTGGCTGTAAGTCGGGCCGGGACCCGGCTGGGCTGGGCTGGGGCCGGGTGGGGCGGGGCGGGGCAGGCCCTGGGGGCAGCGGCCGGTGCCAGGCGGCGCGGGGCAGCAGGCGCGGGGGCGCCCGGCAGGTGTCTCTGCCGCGGGACGCGAGGTTCATTCGCCCTCTGCGCTGCCGCCGCCGCCACCACCACCCGGGCTTCCCTCTGGACACCTCTCTGCCCGGGTCCTGCTCCCAGCCCCGAAGAGGCAGGGGTGGCGGCGGCGTCTTGGGGATCCCTAGAGCGCAAGGGGTGCGAGCGCGGGGCGGCGGCTGGGGTGGGTCGTCGGGCGTGGAGCACAGCCCGGACTGAGCTGACAGGTCGCCGAGGAAGCCCACTACCGGGAGGGACCTTGACTCCTAATAAATAGCAGGTTAGTCCCGAGAAGTCCAGGAGCTAGCTCCCCTCGCCGACCTGCCCCGCGCTGCACTGCGGGCTGGGCTGGAGGCGTGCAGGGACCTGTTTCTACTTAGGGGGCGGAATCCCGGATAGAAGGAGGGACGGAACCGGGACCACCGGCCTCCAAGAGCCCGAGGCTGGCGCTGGCCGGCTGGGGCAGGAAGAAACTCCGTCCAGACCTTAAAGAGGACAACAGCCCCCTACCTCCCTGTGTCTTGCCTAAGGAGGAAGGGGTGGTGACCGCTGGTGACCTGTCTGTGTTTCTCCTTGACTGGGCCTGGCTCAGGGGACTCCCTGCGAAGGGACAGAAGGTTCACTGGGGCGGGTGGAGGGATTCTAAAGGGATGAGCTTTCATGAGTGGGGGAACAGAGAAGCAAGAGGACCCTGGACACCTTCTTCATCCCCCTCAGTGACCATTCCCCTGGCCCCAGGCTTAACCCTGGTCCCAATTCCTTCTGCCCAGAGCTCTGCCCCCATCCGCTGTGGGCAGCCAGTGGGGAACCAAGCTCCAATATTGATCTGAAAAGCATGAGGTGGGAAGGGGGATAGCCAACAGTGTAGCTGGGGTTTCCATGGAGACAGCGGGAGAGGAAAAAATTCTCTCTGCATCAAGACCAAAGAACAAATATCTCCCATGAAATTGCCCTGAGTGTCCAATGGCTGTTGCTATGAGGTCATTGCGGCCGCCGGGGCCCTGCAGGCTGGAAGGAGTGTGTTCGTTGGGGTCAGAGCCACCCAGGGCTTGGGGGACGGAGGTGATGTGGAATTCTCCCAGCTGTTCCGAGAGCGAGAGTGAGTGACTCCAAGGCAGCCCGAAGTGGCTGCAGAGCTTTTGTTTTTCTTGGAGACTTAATTTGATTAACACTTCAGGGGCAGTGGCAAAGTGTACAGAAACCGAGGCCCACCGCCTCCTCCCACTACCCCGGGCAGGCCATCCCCTTGAGTGGGGCCTGGGTCACAGAGCCGAAGAGGGGAGCTGATTTGGACATTGGGGAGTCTGGGGTCCCTGGAGCTGAGTCTCGGAAGCATGGGTTCCGAGCATGGGGTCTCCAAAGTCAGCATGAGTGGCAGGAAGAGCAAGAACTGGGTCTGACCAGCCCAGGGCTGAGGGCTACGAAAAGGGAAAGGTGGCAATTCAAGGGTCTGACTCAGGCTTTCAGGGAAGAGAGAGACATCCATCAAGAGCATCTAGTGTCTTGGCTCGTTTTATAGATGAGGAAACTGAGGCCCCAGGAGGGGGAGCTACTTGCTTAAACTCAGAGATGAGAACTGAACCCAGGTGCCCTGACTCCCGGGCAGTGACATACCCCCCTCCCTGAAGCCATCTCAAAGTTAAGCCAGTGTGGTCCAGATAGTGTCACTACCCGTCCTCAGCCATGTCCAAGCCTGAAATCCCAGCTAGGGAGGCAGCCCCAGCTTTGGGTCACGCAAACCATGGGGAATTCCAACACAGCTCAGTTCTCATGCTTGCGCCGTAGGGGGTGAGGTGAGGAGGGGAGGCCGAGAGGGAGAAGAGAGGTTGGCAAACCTGTTCTCTGCAGCAGTGATGGTTCAGGTTGCCATGAAGCAGGTCTCTGGATGACCCAGCTCACTCCTGCTGCACCCCGGGCTTTGAGCCAAGGGTCTCTCTGTTCAGCCCAAGGCAGGAGGAACAAGAGGCTTCCTAGGACCCTACCGAACCAGAGAGGCTGTGATGGAGAAGGGAGCTCTGGACACATTCCAATACTGGGTCCAACCCCAGGCCAGGGACTGGGCCAGCTCTGGGGGAAATAGATGTCACAGCCTGGCCCCCAAGGAGCTTGGAGGAAGACAAGATAAGAGCAAAACCACGAATGGGTGAGACAGTGTGCATGCTGTTGCTCTGAGAGGGATGAGCTGAATGAGCTGGAGCAGTTATGGAGGGGGCTTGTCCTGGAGATCGTAGAATCTGGACCACAATAATTAGAATAGCTCCCCCCGTGCTGTCTAAATACTGACGACATCTGAATCCCAATTTACAGATGAGAAAGTTGGGGGATCACAGAGGTAATTGCCCCAAGTCACCTAGCCTGTAAATGGCAGAGGCATCTGACCCAAAAGCTGCCTCTAGAAGGAAAAGCTTCTGGCGGGCAGATGTCCCTCCAGGCACGGTGGCTGGCACTGTGTCTTTTCAAGTGTAGGCCACGCTGGAGGTCTGGCCCCAAGAGGACGGCTGGCAGTGCTCTCAGAGGAGCGAGGCCTGAGTGTCCACTCCCCTTCCAGTACCTGGAGTCAGGATTCCATCCAGGGTCAGTTGGCTAGCCGGTTGCAAGAGCCAGTGCTGTCCGTTGTCTCAGAAGGGCGGGTGGCCTGGCGGGGAGGCCAGGTGTCCCGCTGCGTGCAGCTGTTGGGCAGGATGGAGCTTGGAGCTGGGAGGGCTCTGCCGCCTGAGGCCTGGGCAAGCCCAGAGAAGCTGGAAGCTGTTGATTAGACTTGTGTCTGGCACCAGGAGTGAGTTGACAGCTTGTGGCAGCTCCCACCACAGAGGGAGGGATGAATGGATGAAAACAGTCCATCAGTGGAAGACCTGGACTCTGCCACAGACCTGGGCTCTGTCTCTGAATGTTCCCCCTGGCACTGGGGCTAGGCTGGAAGTCGGGACACCAGGGTTCCAATCCCAGCTTGGCCCCCAGTGCTCAGCGACCTTGGATGGGCCTCTGTTCCCCTCTGGGCTACAATCCTCAGCAGGTGGTTCTGAACCCCAAGTGCAAGTACTGGAAGAGTTAGAGAACAGATAAACTAAGGTTTCATCATTGTGGACACTGAAGACAGGCAGTAATGCATGCAGCTGGGGCCCCAACGGAGGCCTGTTAGGACAGGGCAGGGAGCCTGTGCTGCACTCAAAGGTGGTCCAGCGGAGTGGCTAGGAACTGTGTCTCCAGGACAGACAGTACGCAGTTCCACCCCAGGTCTGCCCCTGACCAGAAGAGTGGCCTTGGACAGGTTACTCAGCCTCTCTGAGGCTCAGTCCTCATCTGTTAAATGGTACCCATCCTTGGGGGTGATGAGGGCAGAGTGAGCCTGTGCTCGTAGCATGCTGAGCACAGTGCCCGCCACAGCCATGGAAACAGCAGCATGGCCACTGCGGGAAGCTGAGGGTGGCTGTCACTGCACTGGAGAAGACGTGCCTCTGGTTACAGAGGTGTTGGAGAGAACGGGCCTTCGGGCTGCTGCTCCCAAGCCTTGTTTACCCAAAACTGTTCTGTCCAGATCCTGTGATCTTACACAAGTCACACAGATAGGCTCCTAGGCTGCTACTTACCTGCTCTTCAACCAGGGCCCCTGGAAGTGCCTCACAAAGGCAGAGAGGCCAGCCTGGCTCCCGGGCAGATCCTGCCGGCCCGAGGAGCAGTTTCTGGAGCCCCTTCCATGCCACTGCGGGAGGCATCTCAGTCCGCACTGGATCTGACTCCCGGCAGGTATGCATCTCCGTCTCCTGGCCAAGATCCTCTGTGCCTGCTTACCTGGCAGGGGTGTGTAACTCCCTGGGCACAATTTGCTGGGCCAGGTGTGGGCAGAGCCAGCCTAGATGTGCAGTGCCAACCCCAAAGGTAAAGGTGTGGTCTGTCTCCCCCAGGAAGGGTCCCCCTCATCTCCAGCTAAAATTAAAAAAAAAAAACCCTCCCTTCAAAATAGAAAAAAACCATCCACCTGGAGCACCTCCCATGGCTGTGGGCATTGAGTCACAATCACTAACACACCCACGGCCCTTTACAGTTCACATGTTCACATCAGTATTTCTCAGATCCTACCATTGACATTTGAGACCTGTCCTGAGCATCGTAGGATGTTTGGCAGCATTCCTGGCCTCTACCCACTACATGCCACTTATGCCTCAACCAGGTGGCCACCAAAAATGTCTCTAGACATTGCCAAATGTCCCCTGGAGGGCAAAATTTCCCGACTGAGCATCAGTGTCTTAAAAAGCATCTGTTAGAACCTATGAGAACCACATAAACTGTCCCCCTCCCCCTTCACAGGAGGGAGTCTGCATTCATTTCAGCCCCACTTCAGAGGCCCAGAGGTGCAGTGACTTCCCCAAGGGCATCCTGCACATCAGAAGCAGGACTTGAACTTGACTTGCTCTCATGTGTCCAGATCTCATGGTTTTCATTCCCACCTATAGAACTGTTTTGAGAATATCTAACTGTAGTCTAAGAGTATGGCTTCTTACCTCTTCTACAAGGTTATAAACCTCTGGAGGCCGAGGCTGTGACATAAACAGCAGCCTCAGTGCCTGGCACATGTCTGGCACGTAGTAGGTGCTTAGTCAACATTTGGTGAACAAAGGAAGGAAGGGCCTGTTCACTCCAGAGGGTTTTAAGTTGCTGTCATATCATGGCCCACCTTCAAAGACCTCAAGTAGGAGGGAGGCTCTGCTCTACTGCCCCGTGTCTCAGGTGATGCTAAGATGTGCCAAAGTGAGTATCAGGAAGTGTGGCTGTCACCTGGCAGCTCCCGGCCAGAGCACCCCCCAGAGCCAGGCTAAGTGCTTTCTCCCCTCACCCTCCTCGCAGGGCCCCGGGACCAGGCTCTGCCCGAGGGGTTTGCTCAGGCAGCAGTCACGACCCAGCTGTCTGCTATGGCTTGACTTTCTTCCCTCAACCCTGGATTAGCAATTGAGCAACTCAGCAAGCATCTGACAAGACAGTGCTCCCCAAACCTGTTGAAACTCGCCCAACTCGGGCCCTGTGGGTGCATTTGGAAAGCTGAGCATTTGCACGAAGCTTCCTCCTCTTGTTCCTCCCTCTGGGAAGAAGGGCTTGGCCTGAGCCAGCCGGGCACCAAGTTGGCCAGGGAGCCACTGACAGGGGTGACAGCTGCCCGCCATTGCCTCCCCAGTTACCCCCACTCCAAACGAGCCTGCAAGAGCCACTCAGTAAACTCAGCTGGGAGGCGAAGCTGCGACCCCATGGTTGCTGTCCAGATTTCCGCAGGAGCTGCCAGGTTTTATCTCTGAGTCCTGAACTGCATCTTCTGTGATTCAGCCAAACCAGGGAGAAGGCTCGCTCCCTGCCGTGACCCTCCCCAGCTCCTCCTTCCCCACTCCAAACCCCTCTCCACCTCCCCCATCTCCTGGCAAACTTGAAATCAAACTCTGTTTTCAAAGTTCCCTGGCCAAGTCAGAACCCCCGCAGTGGAGGGGACCTGGTCTGAGAAGAGAGGCGGGGAGAGGTGGGTAGATGGAGAGAAGGATGTGTCCGGGGAGAGAAGGAACTTCCCGACAGCTCGCAGCTCACGAAGGAACTTTGGAGAGGCCCATTCGAAGCAGCATGAAATTGCTGATGAGACTAGAGGGGCCTCTTTCCTTCTGTGACTCCTTCCAGACCCGGTTTCTCACCCTGTTCACACACAAGTCATATCATCACAGGATTGGGTCTCAGGAACTCTTTCCCAAGCAGAGTGTTCCTCTTGAGGCAGGAATGTCCATCTGCCCCAGTACCCCAGGCAAAGAGGACCGAATCACAGCCATCAGAGTCAGAGGGGTTCTCAGAGATGATGAGTTCACCCCCGTTCCGGGACACTGAACCTCCAAGCAGGAGAGTGAGTGCCTGGTAAGCCTCATTTAATCTTGTGAAGCACTCACTTGTCAAGACCATCAGGCACTGTGCTAGGCATTTGGGGTCACAGAGCATATTAGTGGTAGAGCTGGATCTCCACCCCAGGTCTCCCGACTGTCTTCCCAGAACTTTCCCTGCAGCAGATGAAAGCAGGCCTGCAGCCCATCCCCCTAGCCAGGCATCTCTGCTGGAGGTGATGAGAGACAAGGGAGGAACCAAGGTTTTCCCATCTGCCCTACCCTGTTGTGGGGGAGTGAGGCGGGGGAGGCACTCAGCCACAGGCTCTCCCAGGATCAGGCCTTTAGAAGGGGTGCACCAAGGCCAGGGAACCCACTAGAAACCTGGAACCACCAGAGCCTGAACCTTACTCCAAGGGCAAGAAAGGCACTCTGGGGACAAGGGTTGGATGGGTCTTTGCAGGGGAGAAGCTCTCTACTGGAAAACAAGGAGGCGAGGCAAGGTCAGTAAGTGCCTTAAATTCGACACCTACTCGCCTCCACCCCACACGTGCCCCAGAGAGAGAAGAAAAATCCTCACCCCTGGCCCAGCTCTGAAACCATCCAGGTTCAGGTCTGAGTGGCTACTTTCTGGCCCTGAGCCAGCCACCAGCTCCCCTGGGAACAAATACAATGAGATGGAACATAGGGGTTCCCTAGTAGGAAATGGAGGACAAGGAGGAGCTGTAGGGAGCTGGGGCACCAGGGTGCTGAAAATAATGGAAACTGGGACGCTGAGAGACAGAAAATGGGGGTTCTAGCTTCTAAGAATGGAGAGAAGGAGCTGGGGATCCCAGGAGACAGGCAGAGGAGGAATCACACCCTGAGGTACAGGGGTGGGGCCTTGGGCTCCGAGGAGGCCATCATTTCCCCTGACTGAGGAAGGGCACTGGGGGCAAAGAGAACTTGACCTGGGCATTGAGAACTGTGGAGTTACACCACATCTGGAAAGAAGGTGGCAGGCAGGCAGGCAGCACCCTGAACCCCACACCCACTGTGAGTGTCTCCAAGGCCAGCCCCTCCGCGCTGGCTGCCCCTCCAAGGGGGTTCAGGCTGATGGCAGCAACTCCTTCCATGGCCCAAGAAACTGCAGGGATGCCAGGCCCAGACACTGTCCAGGCAGTCACATAACCACTGAGATGGCTCCCTCCTTGGCATCCCGCACTCCTGAACGCAACCCTGAGAGATGCCTTCACTATAGTCCAGAAAAGACACAGGGCTCTAGAAAGACTCATCAGTGAAAGAATGAGACCACCTTCCTCAGATCATTGCCCACAGATGCCAAATCATCATGCCCTCGGTACCCTGGGCCATCTCTGCAGTCTGATGAGCCAGCCCAGGCTTCGGAGCCAGAATGACCTGTTTTCAAATCCTGACCACTCCTGGCTGCATGGCCTTGAACACATGCCCCTCTGAGCCTCAGTTTCCTCATCTGTAAAAGGAAGGGATTGATATCCACCTGGACAACCCTACATGGTTTCAATAAGGATATAGTAAAGCAAGTGACAATTCTTTAAAAAGCACAAGTGACAACAGATGTAAAGTCTCTCTCTTCCAGTCATCTAGTCCCCCGAGTGGTTTCCAAGTCTTTTGGGCACACCAGAACTTGTCCTGGACCCCTGCTGTCCTCACGCCAGCATCCCAGCTCCTAATCTAACAGCACCATCCCCACTTCATCCCATCTCTTATACTCCTGGTCTTTGGAGGATCCATGTGATGAGCCAGAATCACTGGAAACATGTTCTGTAACTCTGCATACTCCATCAGGAGATTCTGACAGAAATCTACAGCTGGGATCGAGGCTGGTATGATCTGCTGTTCCCAATGGACGTGTGTCCTCCCATCAGGGGTGCTCAGCTGAAAAAAAAAAAGGCTGGGAACCTGGATCAAAGCGAGCTGATAGAGCCAAGCCAAAGAAGACAAATGAGAAGAACCAGTCTGTGGTCCAGAAGAAGGTCCAGCTCGAGGGACTCTGAAGAGGCTTTGAGATGACAGTGATGATGACGATGAACATCTTAATGATAATGATGTAATGATGTCGCCAACAGAGAAGGAGTGCCTGCTATTGAATATTTAATTCATTTAAGCCTCCTGAGATCAGAACTATTCTGCTCCCCATTCTGGAGGTGAAGACTGAGGCCCAAAAATGTTCCCTCACTGGCCTCAGGTAACATAGAGATGGGATTCTGACCCATCCGTCCATCTCTCTTGCACAGTGCACCCCACTGCCTGCCATGCAAAGGGATAAGCCTCCAGGACAGGGACACTGTCAGGGGAAGGATGGCAGAAAACTAAGACAGCGGATACAGAAACCTTCAAAGGTCTGAAAACAATTGGAGGTGTGAAAGCATCTTGGGGAACCAGGTCCTCCCCACCCGCCATGAGAACACAGTCCTGGATGGGGTCTGTGTCCCTCTAGCCTTCACCCGGCTGCGTCTCCCAAGGCGGCTCTGTTCAGCAAGCACCCGTTTCCTTCCGGAAGGCTCCTCCTCCCGCCCGCTTGGCCTCCTTCCTCTCTGGTGTCACAGGCATGACTGCTCCTGAAGGCTCTAAATGTGGCCCGGGCAGGCCGGGAGGCCAGAGGGAGGGGGCAGAGAGGCCTGGGCTGGCGTCCCAGCCCCCACCTGGACACTCGTGGGGCCAGGACCCACGACACTGATCTGCCTGGCCTCCCAAACGCTCCAGCTATTTCCCGTCCCCTGTCCTCTTGACGCCCAGAGCAAGAGCCGGGCAGGAGTCAGAGAGGTGCGGATTTTCCTCTAAGAATTTGTATATTTTTTTTAAAAAGCAAGCAAACCTGGAAAAGCTTGGGACAAGCCCAGCTAATTTTAGTTTCTAATGAAAACAGCAGGTGGCTGAGAGGATCTGATCTCCCTGGCAGGGCGAGGAACCTCCAGCCTTGCAGGCTGCAGGCACGGGCCGGGCGCGGGGAGGGCCTCCTGGGAGGAGCCTGAAGGACCGGAGCCCCCGTTGGAGAAGATTGGGCATGAGCTGGCTGGCAGCGGTCGTGGGGCGGCCTGGGCTGGGGGGTAACCCGATCGATGGCACGGCTGTGGCTGGAGCCCTGGGTGGCCAGGGCAGCAGGTAGCAAATTGCTAAGCTTGTGCTCAGCAGTGGCAGGAAGAAGCCTAAACTGGGGCGACAACCAGAACGAGAGAAGAAGCAGGGATGGCCAAGGCCCTCCACCGGCTGGCCCAGCCCAGTGGCAGCCAGCGCCAATCATGCCCAGGCTCTGTCTCCCCCAGGAACGGCTTGTGCGGCTGACATTTGAGCCCCACCCTACTCCAGGTTAGCAAGTGGCAAGCGTGTCTCCAGGGGAAAGGTTGAGCCACCTTAAGGTGTGGGGAGGGGACTCCTAAGGCCCCAGGGACCAACTGCGCCTGCCCCTAAGGGTCTCCAAGTCCTCAGCAGACTGAAAAGCAAAGGAGCCCCTCTTTCCTCCCTCACCCCCGAGCGCTCTACCAGGAGGGGAGCAGAGGGGACCTAGTCAGGACAGAGCCTCCACTCATACTGCAAGCATTTATTGAACACCTTCTACCCGCCACGCCCTGGGCTAGGCATCAAGGAGGCCACAGACCTGACGTGACATTGAGGGTGGCGTCAGCCCCCCATGGCTGTCAAACAAAGCAGAGCCACAACCAGGGTACAGGGGAAAGAGAGTTCCCAGTTCAAGCTGGGTTTGCATTCCAGCTTTGCCACTCACTAGCTGTGTGACTTTGGGCAAATCACTCCACTTCTCTGGTCCTAAGTTTGCTCATCTGTAAAATGAGGCCAGGCACCCTAACTGGATGCCAGACAAATAAGCAGCATGGACAAGGGCCTGTGATGCCTGGGGTACAAACTGTCCCCACCCCATTCTCAGCTCCACTTCCGACTCTGACACCCAGTCCTTCCCAAGCAAGACTCTGGGATTGGAGAGAGCCAGGCAGGGGGGTGGGGCTGTACCTCCTGTGGCATGGAAGGGGACAACTGTGGGGCCAGAAGAAGGCAGGGGCTGGGGGTGGTGGGCACTGGTGCCAGCCTTGGGGACAGGGACACTCCTCAGCGGAAGAGGTCCCTCAGCTTCTTCCTGGAAGCTGTCCCAGTGACTCACAGCCATGGCAGGCCAGCAGCTCACCCCTAAATCCTACTACTGTTATCTCAGCCTGTGTCCCCTCGTTGAGTCCTGAGCCTGGCAGAGGGGATGAGTAGTTCCTCCGGTCCGTCTCCCTCCTCATTCAGTGGCAGGGGCTCAGTCTACCAGCCTGGCATGGGGCCAGGAGGCCTTTGAGGCTTGGACCCACCCCCTGCCCCCACCATTCCAGCCAACTCTGACATAGACCCATTCGTTTACGGTACCGTGAGGAGATGGGCTCTGAGTGGGGTGGGGACTTGCCTAAGGTCACAAAGTGGGTTGGTGGCTCAGCCAGGCCTCCCCAGCCTGCTTCCCCTGCCCAGAGAACCCCTGCCTTGCACACAGAAGCCAGGGCCCAGCACAGCCCAAACTGGCCCCTTGGCCGGACGCAAGAGCAGAGGCTGAGATGGGGACAGGCCAGCTCTATGCCCCCATGTCACAGAGGGAATAGGGCCCCCCTTCTTCTAGAGTCCAACCCTAGCATCTGAGCAGGAAAGGATCCAGCTTTAGGCCCAACTCCTTGTCCCCTCACCTGTGGCCTCCCAAACGTGGACCTGGCCCACGGCCAGTAGCCAGGCTCTTGGCGCCCCCTGCAGGCCAAGAGCACCAGGTGGGACTAGCTCCACGGGGGACCCCTTCCCTCAGCTGGCAGAGGCAGAGGGAGCAGCCAGGCAGGGCTGAGGTGCCAAATCAGCCCCCTCCCCTTACAGACGCACCCTCCTCCTGACCCTCAGCCACCCTTGTCTCCTGTCTGAGAAAGTCAGGCTTTTGCCTGCGCCTCAGGACACTGCTAGTCTGCATCCTCTGGGCAGGACCTGGTAGAGAAGACTGGGAGAGTCCCAGCAGGCAAGGCACGTGGGGAAAGTGAAGGCAGCTTAGACAGCCTCAGCCCGAGACCACCCACCTCCACCAGCCCATGCTGCCAGGGAAGGGAGAGACCATCACAGTTACGGCGCACCCATGATGTGCCAGGGTGAAATCCAGATGCAGTAGCCACGTCTAATCACGTTAACTTCTCACAGCCGCCTGCAGAAGAGGAACCACGACCTCCATTTCCAGATAAAAAGAGCCAGACTCAGGCCACACAGCCAGGGGGCTGGTGCAGCAGTGAGGAAGAGAGCGGATCCCAGAATCAGATTCCCTTGGGCTTAAAAGGAAGCCTCACCAGTGGTTCCCCAAGGGCTTCCCATAAAGTGTCCTCCAGGCTAGTGCCAGCCTGGCTTCACAGCTGCTGCTGGGAACCTGTTAAAAGCCCAGATGCCCAGCAGGCCCTGCCTGGAGTGGGGCCCAGACACCTGTGCTTTCAACAAACCCCACGAATGTGTCGATGCACAGCCAGACTTGAGAACCATCGCTCTGGTCCAGCCCAGGTGCCTGACATATAGAATCCAGCTGCTGATTGTGCACCCGTGGGGCTGGAGAGCTCGGCAGCCTGCAGGCAGCCCACCAACTGCACCTTGGGTTGAACGAGCCCAGCTCCCAGCAGCCTCTGCCCACTGGTGTCCTTCATCTCCTTGAGCTACATAAAAGAATATTGTCTACCAAAGGCTTTGAAGCCAGACAAAACCAGGTTCGAGTCCTGGCTCTGCCTCTTACTAGCTCTGTGGCCTTGCACCCAAGGCAAAGTGCGTAACCTGTCTGTGCCTCAGTTTCCTCCTCTACAAAATGGGGGTTCTTTGGCTTGCTGTGAGGATTAAATGTAATAATGTAAGTAAAGTATTTAGGCTTTGCTGATGAAGGGCCATAAAAGTGTCTTATTGTCATCATCATAAAAATCTCCCATATCTTACTAGGCTGTCTGTGTGCTTTTCTATCTGGGGCCACTCACTTATTCATTCCCTCGCTCAGCAAACAGACGTTGAGTTTCTGCCTCGTTGCCTCAGACCCCGGTCAGACCATCTTTCATATGCAAGATCACTCTTGCTCCTGACAACAGTCCCCTGACTTAGCCACAAGCATGGTCTCTCCTTCACATTACAGATGGAAAAACTGAGTCCCGGAGAGTGATGGTCTTCCCCATTTATCCTTCCTTAGACAAGAAACCTGTGCAGCTTCCCTTGTAAGATGCACCAGCATCTTCACCTCCACCCCTAAGAGGGTCATCGCCCCCTGCTGCTCAGAAGACTGGGGTTGCTGGGCTGGTTCCCTGTGGAGTCAGGGGCAGTGGGACATTTGCTCTCTTTTGCTCAGAGCCCTTGATCTGTGGGGCTGAGGCTGAAGGTAGAACCAGGGTCTGAGTTTCCTGCTGGCAGGTGATGGAAAGGCCCCTTTTCTTCTCTGAGCTGACCTGTAAAATAAGGAGTCTGGACCACACCACCTGGCAGGGAACATTCCTTAAGTCTGTGATCCTGTGCACTCTGCTTTGTCTCCAAGAACCTGGGAGGCAGCACCAGGGAGCCTTGCCCTGGGAGGATGCATCTCCCACTGAAGAAGTGGGACAGGGAGGCAGGGGAAGGAGAGGAGAACTTCCAGAGTCACCACTCAGCTCTCTTCCCACCATCAGGCTGCCACTTGTGCACCTACTATGTGCGCTGGGCCCTGGCTAGGGATGCTGGGGTGGGGAGAGGGGACAGGCTGAGGGGCAGTGTTTGGAGCACAAGCCTCAGGGTCATCCGGACCTGGACTCCAATCCATGTCTGCCTTTACAAGTCAGGTGACCTTGACAGTCATCTCGCTGCTCTGAGACATACCCGGCGCTTAGTAGGTGCTCAGTTAATGCACGCCCTTCCCTTGAGAGAGAAACCACTTTCTTCCTCACAGGGTCTTTCCCCAGCTCTGCCCCACCCCCATGAGCTCCTGGCCCAGATCACAAAGTGGCCATCATTAGACGGGGCAGAGCCTTCCAGGGCCCTCAGAGAGGGCAACAGGCAAGAGCCCATGGGGTTTGCAGGAGTTTGAAGTTTGGCTCTGGCACTTGTTACCTGGGTCATCTTGGGCATGTCACCCTCTTAGCCTTTATTTTGGAAGCCACAAAATGAACATCATTGTCACCTCATAGATCTGGAGTGAGGAGGCAACAGAAAGAAGTGCTGGCCGCAGTGCATAGCACATAGTAGGTGTTCAAATCAACAGTAGTGCTCTCTCTGTCCTTGCTGAAATGGATGCAGTAGAAGCCTTTCCCACAGGTGCCTCATCCCAGAGTGTCTTGACATAAATGATCTCATTTGGACTGCAGTCCTCACTGTAACCCTGTGAGGTGGGGCAAGCATTGGTGCCCCACCCTCAGGCTATAAAAACTCCAGAGGCTGAGAGGAGAGCATGGCATGCTTTGTTTTTAAAGCCCCCACCACCACCACCATCTCCAATTCGCCAGCCCCCCACTGCCCTCGTCCCAGGTGCTGCAGCACTGATGCTGGTCTCTACCTGGTGGCCCTGGGATGTGGCTGGCAGTGAGGATCATGGCCTAGTATCCTGAAGGTGGGCTTAGGTCATGGGGGTCCCTGCCTGGGGGCGGGAAAGAGAGAGCCAGGGCAGACAGTGGCTGCAGCCTCCCACCTAGAGGGTATCTCGACATGGAGCGGTTGGAGCCCATAGGCCAGGTCTGAGGTAACATCAGGGCACAGAGTTTGGAGCAGGGGCTGCTACCCCATCAGGGAGGGATCCCACAGAGGCTCTGTCAGCTTCCCTCCCAGAGCTTCCCCTGCTTTGTCTAACTGGAGACAGAGGCCTTGTACAAGACAGCACTGCCCTCTTCCCACCCCAGGAGCTGGGCAGGAGGGCTATCACTGGATCCAGAGAGAAATCGACCTCCAGGACCCATCGCTGGGACTAGTTGGCCCCCAGACACCTGGGCGAGGCATGGCCTCAGCCTGGGCGTGGAAGGAGGAGGGCAGGGGCTCTGCGTCGCGTCCCACCCCCCACCACCCTCTCCCCAGGTACCTGGCCAAGCTGTCCTCGGTGGGGAGCATCTCTGAGGAGGAGACATGCGAGAAGCTCAAGGGACTGATCCAGAGGCAGGTGCAGATGTGCAAGCGGAACCTGGAGGTGATGGACTCGGTGCGCCGCGGCGCCCAGCTCGCCATCGAGGAGTGCCAGTACCAGTTCCGGAACCGGCGCTGGAACTGCTCCACGCTCGACTCGCTGCCTGTCTTTGGCAAGGTGGTGACGCAAGGTGAGGCAGGGGCTGGCGGGGGTGCTGGGGACCCTGGAAGAGACCATCATGTCCTTGGGTGGGGAACCACATGCCCGTGAGTGACCTGACCTTTCCATCACTTATCAAGTTAAAGCCACATAGGATGCAGATGCAGGCACCAGGAGCACCGGGACCCGGCAGGCAGGAGTCCGGGTGGGAGGGCTATTGGAGGGGGATGCTGTTCTCTGGCTGTGCAGCACAAGACAGTGTGCCATCTTGTCAGTCCTTGAGCTCCCATCCCGTTGTACAGTCAGACACTGAGGCTCAGGCAAGGGAGAAAGGATAGAGTTGCCCAGCGCTCCTCAGAGGGTAAACATCAGAATCAGAATTCAGACCTAGAACTCCAGACCCCCAGCCCCATGCTGTTTTTACCTTAGCAACGGCCTCTCGTAAGCAAGCCCATCTTGTTCGTCTGCACCTTTGACGAACCGTGCAGAGAGCATCACCGTGCCCAGCCCGGAGACCCTGGGAATAACAGCACCCGGATCCTGTCCTCCCGGACTCATAGTCAGGGCAGCAACTACAGCTCAGCAGGGGCAGCAGCTTACACACCAGGAGCACCAGCTAGGGACTAGATGCTGCTTTAAGTGTTTTCAGTAGTATTAACTCATCTGGCCCTTTGAGATAGGCCTCCTTATTGCACATGAAGAAACTGAGGCACAGAGAGGTCAACTTACCCAAGGTCACAGAACCAAAAATTAGCCAAGCCAGGACTTGAGCCCAGCAGTCCAGCTCCAGGGCCCACGATGAGAGAATGCTGTGATGGAGGGGATGTGGTAGCCTCGGGAGCACAAGGCTGGACCCCTCCTCTGGCCAGGACAGGATGCTCAGGGAAACCTTTCCTGAGGAGGTGGGCCCTCAGCTGACACCAGAAATATGAGAAGGCATTAAGCCAGAGGAAGGTGGGCCAGGGCAGAGAGAATGTTCCGTGCAACTGGAAGGCTCCTTGAGAGGTCACCGGGTCAAGCTGCTGCCCTCGAGGGAGCGTTATAAGCCAGCGGCCTCTTCTACTTCCTGAGTGTGAAACTGACACTCCTGAGCCACCTCCAGTCAACAGGCCCCTTGACTTGCTCAGGCAGCAGGAAGGCACTGCTTGGGCCAACCTTTGTCTTGGCACCTGTGGTCCTGGACGGCTAGGGCTGCTGGGCTTGTGGCAAACCATTTGGATGCTGTTGGAAACCAACTGTGATAGAAATTTGGAAGCCATTCTCCTGGGAGCTGGCAGGGACCAAAAAGGCACGATCATGCTTGGCATGACTGAACGTTGCTGCTCCAGAAAAGAAGCGGAGACCCAGTCAGCGGCCTGGTAGCGGAGGTCCTCCCAGGGTGAAGGTTCCCCTGCCGAGCACCCAGGGCTGCCCGCCTGATGAGGCCCAGGTACTAGGCTCAAACAGCAGACCCCGGGCATGGGAAGCCCCTCATGCACAGTAGGTGTTCCATATTGTAGGTGGATTGGTGAATATATTGGTAGGGTTTCACGTGCCAGGCCTCTTCACACCCCCGTGCCTTTGCACGTGCTATTTCCTCTACTCCAAATACCCAGCCCTCTTTCTCCACCAGCTCAACAGGTTCCTCCTCCACAGTCTTCCCAGCTCCTGCAAACAGGTGGTTGTTTTCACCTCTGGGCTGTAAAGCTCTTTGTTCATGCTGGTGTTTTTTTCTCTTTTGGAGGGGGGTACTTGTTTTTGATGTCATTTCAAACCTAACAAAAAAATAGCAAAAATAGTACAAGGAATTCCCAGATACTCTTTTTTTTAAATCTCTGTGTGATGTGTTTATTCAGCTACCTACTTTCATTTTCTTCTTTTTTAAATCGAGGTATAATTGACATATATTAGTTTCAGATGTATAATGTAATAATTCCATAGTTTGCATATATTATGAAGTGATCACCACAGCAAGTCTAATTAACATCCATCACCACACACGGTTACAAAAATGTTTTTCTTGTGGTGAGAACTTTTAAGATCTCCTTTCTTTTTTTTTTTAACTGAAGTATAGTCGGTTTACAATGTTGTATTACTTTCTCGTGTACAGCATATTTGTTCAGCTATATACATACATACATGTATATTCCTTTTCATATTCTTTCTCATTATAGGTCATTGAATATAGTTCCCAGTGCTATACAGTAGGACCTTGTTGTTTACCCATTTTTGGGGGGTGGGCGGGTTGTTGATTAGGTTTATTTATTTCGTCAGTTATTTTAACGGGAACTACTGGGGACTGAACCCAGGACCTCGTGCATGCAAAGCATGTACTCTAACCACTAGGTTATACCCTCTCATATCTATTTTATATATAGTAGTTAGTATCTGTAAATTCTGAACTCCCAATCTTTCCCTCCCCTCCCTCTCCCCCCGTAACCATAAGTTTGTTTTCTATGTCAGTGAGTCTGTTCCTGTGTTGTAAATAAGTTCATTTGTGTAATTTTTTTAGATTCCATGTATAAGTGATATCATATGGAATTTTTCTTTATCTTTCTTGCTGAACTTCAGTTAGTATGACAATCTCCAGGTCCATCCATGTTGCTGCACATGACATTATTTTATTTTTTATGGCTGAGTAGTATTCCATTGTATAAATACACCACAACTTCTTTATCTAATCATCTGTCAGCGGACATTTAGGCTGTTTCCATGCCTTGGCTATTGTAAATAGTGCTGCTATGAACATTGGGGTGCATGTATATTTTTTAATTAAAGTTCTCTCTGGGTATATGCCCAGGAGTAGGATTGCTGGATCATATGGTAAGTCTATTTTTAGTCTTTTGAGGAATCTCAACACTGTTTTCCATAGTGGCTGCACCAAACTACATTCCCACCAACAGTGTAGGAGGGTTTCATTTTTCTCCACACCTTCTCCAGCATTTATCATTCATGGACTTTTTTAATGATGGCCATTCTGACTGGTGTGAAGTGGTACCTCCTTGTAGTTTTGATTTGTATTTCTCTCATAATTAGCAATATTGAGCATTTTCTCATGTGCCTATTGGCCATTTGTGTGTCTTCACTGGAGAAATGTTTGTTTAGGTCTTCTGCCCATTTTTGGATTGGGTTGTTTTTTGTTACTGAGTTGTACGAGCTGTTCATATATTCTAGAAATTAAGCCCTTATTAGTCATATTGTTTGCAAATATTTTCTCCCATTCCGTAGGTTGTCTTTTTGTTTTCTTTATAGTTTTCTTTGATGTGCAAAAGAAAACAGATCCCACCCAGAGCCAGGGCGTGCTTGGAGAAAAGGAGCCCCATCTGTTGAGGGCCTCCTGGGTGCTGTCTTGCATCAGGCCCTCCTCACAACAATCCTGAGTGTGGAATGCTCCCACGTGACAGCAGGCAGAGGGTGTAATGCACCCAGATCCGGCACCTGCCAGCTCTTGGCATGAGATCCTGGGCAGGGTCCATCCCCTGTCCTTGTCTCTGCACCTTCCTCCCTAGAAATTTGGGGCAATCCCAGGACCCAGCTCCCAGGCTTCCGGCAGGAGTCAGAGATATTTCCAAAGGGCCGATTGGTTCCACGGCACCCCTCAGGGGACAGGGGCAGCTATCATACTGCCAGCATTGCCCGAGGTTACACAGGCTCCAACCCCACCCTCCCTCCACTCCCAGGCAGTGTAGGCCCCCTGCTACTGGCCTACAGAGGCAAGACAGATGGTGACATTATGGTGACCAGTGACGATTGTGTATAAGTCAGGGCCAAACTGTGTCCTTTGGCTGAAAATCTGCCAGACGTGTGGTGAAGCTGGATGGGGCAGAGGGTGGTTTTTGGCTGAGCAGGCGTTCAGGGCCAGGTGTGGGATGGCCTTTCTATGGTTTGGTCCTTGCTTGATCCCAGTGCCTAGAGTAGTGCCTGCACGTGGGAGGTAACTGATACGTATATGTGGAATGAACGACAAGAGTTTGAGGATGGGAGGGAGAGGCGGTGGAGTCTGGCGAAGGTTCGGTGTGGCCGTGAGCAGCAGGTGTGCTGGGTCTCAGAGCGGGCTGGCCAGAGCAGGGCAGGCAGGTGGGAAGGCGATGCCAACCCCTCTTCTCCTGCTTCCCTCCCTCTGTAGACAATGCGGGGCCTCCCCCTGCCTCTTCACATCTTACTCTGTGACCTTGATCACATTCCTGTCCCAAGAGAGAGGACTTGATGAGCCTTGAGGCCCTTTTGGGCTCCAGCTGCCTCACTGGGAGGTGATGTGGTGCACTGGTTGTAGCAAAGGGATGGTTCAGCCCAGACTGTCTTTCCACTCCCCATGCGTCTAACATCCAGGACACCTCACTGACGGCACCATCAGGCTGGAGCTGAGCAGATGCTTTTCGGGCCTGGGCAGTGACTAACACCTGTGTCCTCACCTTTGTCCTCAATATTGGTATCACATTGGACCCAGTGAGGGTGAGAATGTGCTTTCCTTCTGGCGACCTCTCAGGCCAGCCTGTGGTGCCAGCAGATAAGGCACAGGAGGTCTGAGGAGGGGGTACCCCAGAGACACCCTACACCAGGGCTTCCTTGAAGACAGACTCACCTTGGCTTCCCATCCTTGGCATCCTTGGTGCCCTCATAGAGCCCGGCTCACAGCATGTGGCTAACAGATGTCTGATGAGAAAGGAAGTGTCTCTGCCCTAAGGAAGGTTTTACCCCAATGCAAATATGTGGACAACAGGCCCTCAGGGTTTAAGTGCCCAACCCAACATTCACAGTAGCTACTATGTCCCAGGTACCTACTCTGGGCGAGGGACTGGGCTGAGCACTTCCTGTCTGTCACTTCATGAGATTTCCATACCCATCTGAAGAGATCAGAACTATGATCAACCCCATTTCTATGAATAAGAAGACTGAAATCACACATCTAGGAAGGGGCAGAGCCAGGACTAGATCTCAGGCCTGCCCGGCTGAGCATCCTCGCTCCTCCCCAGTACCCACATCTCTCTCCAGGTAGCTGTGAAGGGCCTGCTTTGTGCCCAACCCTGTGCTGGGTTCAAGGTGGGGCAGAGAAGGTGAGGGACAGCCTGGCCCCTGGACCTTCCAATCTGGCTGCAGATACACTTAGAAGATGAAATAGTCTGTCCGATTCTGCATGGGGCGGGTAGGCCAGTGAGAGCGCCCGGAGTCCTGGGAGTCCATGATGGTGGGAGGGATGTGCAGAAGTGCTGGGGTCTTGCCTGCCAGGCAGCAGCATTTTCCTCACATTAGAACTGGGGAAAGTCACATCACCAGAAACAGTCTTAACATGGCTTTGTCCAGCTCCAAAGCCTTTCCCCTTTCCCCTGTCTTTCATTGCCTCTTAAATCTAAAGAGGCTTCCTGGAGGCGGTTTCAAGAAGAGATGAACTTTGCAGAGAAGAAAGCAAAGGAAACTGGAAAGGCAGGCTGGGGGCAGGGATGTGGAGAGGACGAGGACAGTGACTTTCTCAGACACCCGGGCCTGTCCTGCCCCACCTCCCCAGAACTTCCACTGGGTCTGCTTTGGAAACACATGAGTTATGCTCAGAATGACACTGCCACCAGGACACCTGCCCAGTGCCCCAAGGATCACCATGTCCGTAGCTTCCTTTCCAGCCCAACTCAGCCTCATCTGTTTCTCTTCCAAACACTCCTTCCTGCTCAAACATTCTTTCTTCTGACATCTGGGGAGACAGTGCACATGATGTGCACAGAAGTGCACAGAAGACCTTGGTTCCAGTTCCCACTTGGCCAGGGAACCCCAGACAAGCCACTGAGCCTCACTTTTTCCTCCATCAGGCAGAGCCGGAGAGAGCCAATCGCTCAGGTGGCCATGAGCAGATGTTAGACAGCAGATGGAAAAGCCCTTGTAGGCCCTCAGAGAGTGGAGCTATCCCCTCAGGATATCTGAATTCCCAGCCCCCGGCAGCCTTAACACCTTGGAAAAGATGGCAGTCAGGCGGGACCCAGAGGACACTCAGGATTTAAGCTGGTGGAGCCAGGGAAGGAGGTGCCCTGGAAGAAGGGAGAGCAGGAAGAGAGGTGTTGGCTGTGGGAGGGGGAAAATGGATTTATGGAAAAGGCAGAAGGTCCCAGGGCAGCTGCTAGCACCTTCAAGAGCCGGCTCTGCTGTCCCAGGAGGACAGAGCCAGGACTGTCTCCCTGCTGCAGCTGGAACCGGCCAACGCCCGGACCAGGGCCCATTCATCTAGCCGGTCACCAGGGAGCTCCCCTCTGCTGCCCTCGTAATCGCACCACAATCCTTCTCCTGTGTCTCAGTGGTCTCTGCCAGGTGCCCCACCGGGGAGTGAAGCTCCAGCTGGGCAGAGGGGACGAGCCCAGAGGGGCACAGCGCTGGAGTCAAGAGGCTGGAGGAGCCGCTGCCATCGGCTCTCAGGGCACAGTTGCTCAGGTACATTCTCCAGGCCTCTGGGGCCTCCTGTGCTGAGCACAGGCCAGCTGCTCACCACTCCCCAGGAAAGAACCCACAGAAGGAACTAGACACGTCCCACAGCTCATGGCTTCACATGTGGGAGATGGGAAGAGATGTACTGTCGGGGAGCAGGGAGGTTCCTGTGGGCTTGCCTCCGGACTCTGCGAGGCCGAATCATGTCAAGGCTGCCTGAGTCTGAATTCTGGTTCCGCCACTTCCTGGCTGGGTGTTCTTGGACCAGTTGCTTCACCACTCAGTGCCTCAGTTTCCTCTTCTGGAAAATGAGGAGGAAAAGTCTCTACTTCCCAGGGTTGTTGTGCAGAGTACATAAACTCCATCAGGGGTTGAGACAGCGCCCAGCACAGGCCACTTCCCCAAGCTTCAGCTCTTGTTATCACCTTCCTTCCAGGCCCCCATGGAGAGAACTGTAGCCAGTTGCTCCCAAGGCCAGGATAAGGGGGCCTGGAGTCCTGGAGATGGATGTTGGTTGGGGATGGGGTAGGGGTCTCCCTGAGCCACCTGACAGGGAGCTCTGCAGCCAGGACTGCTAGCACTCGGGAGAGGAGGTGGGCCCAGAGCTGGGGGTGGGCCAGGGGCTGCCTGAGGGCCCAGAGAAGCAGAGGAGAAAGGACATGCCAGGCCAGGAGCTGGGGCCACCCTGCCAGTCCCATCCATCCTACCTCCCGCCTTCCCTTCCCCCCTGGTCTTTGGGGCAGAGATTTGTGCTAGTTCAGGCCTGGAAATACCAGAAATACCAGAAACTAAAGTCGTCTCTCTTTGGGCGGCCACAGCACAAAACCAACCAACATGATCCTGCTATTAACCTCGATTAACTTGGAGAGGATTCCTTCTCGGGCTGTCGAGGCCCCTGTGGCTCCAGCCAAGCCCCCTCATGCTGGCCCCAAATGGCCAGGCCAGGGCAGAGGGTGGGCTGTGGAGAGTGGGTGGTGGGCAGTATCCCCGGCTCAAGGGCCGAGCCGAGAACAGGGCGTCCTGAGCCGTCGGGGCTGCGCTGCCCCCGGCCCCAGCACTCGGCCTCCGCTGCCTGTCCACAGACGCGGGCACACAGGAGGTGATTGTTTCCGCCTGACCACGGCGACTGCTCCCCGGGGCAGCCGAGAGCACAGACCTGGGTGTCACAGAGTTAATTGCCAACCACGAGGCCAAAGCCTGCCCCCTCCGCTCCTGCGGACACAGACACTCCAGCAAGAGACAGAAGGACAGTCACGGGCACACAGAGGCCCTCACAGGGCCCAGGACAGGAGCAGAGCCCGTCTGGTCACACACCCAGCTGGCCGTGTGCACACGCACTACACACACACACACACACACACACGCACAAATACACTCTCTCCCACCACCCACACCCCCAGAAAGAGGCTACACAGCAGCTACACCCCCTGAGGCACATTTCCTAGGAGGATAAAAACACCCATTCAGGCAGGAGATGGGGCAGGCACTGAAATAGAACCGCCAAGAAGCCACGGGGCAGAAGGGAAAAGACAGGCAGCAGAGGCGGACAGACCTGTGTTTGAGCCTTGGTCCTATCCCTTCCTGCCTGGGAGACTGGGACCCCCTTCCCCTCCCCAAACCTGCACAGTGCCATCTGTGAAATGGGCATGGATAAAACTCCCGGCGGCAGAGGGCATCCCCTCATCAGCAATGGCTGTGGTAAGCAGTAGGGGCCATTGTCACTATGATCTGCTCTTAAAGGTGTAAGGAAGCAAGATAGTCTCAGAAATGGGCCCAGTCTCAGCAGGGGGGCTGGGGCAGGTTCACAGAGTGGGGGACCCCTCAGCCTAGAGGGGCCAGCTGGGGAACAGCTACAAAAAGGGCTGGGCGGACAGGCCAGCGCTGCTACTTCTGTAGTCTTGCTAAGTTAATTCACCTCTCTGAGCCCTTCTTGTCTCATAAAATGACTAAACCTGTGGCGAGGCTGTGAGAACAGGACCTGACCGTAGCTCAGAGCACTGACGCTGGGCTGTCTGCCTGCTCAGCCGTGGGCTGTGTGACCTGGGACAAGTTGGCTAATCTCTCTGAAAACAGGGATGATAACAGTACTTAACTGATGGGTGCTGTGAGGGTAACTGGTCAGCACACGTGCAGACCGCGGAGCAGTGATTGGCGTGTGCAAGTGTGTTTAGCCATTGGTCTGGTAAGGACAAGCCCCAGCACAGCGTGAGTCCTGGCCTGCGGGAGTCAGCCTGCCTTGCTCTCTCCGTGGGCCTCCATCTTCAGGAGGCCCCATCTACCCCTCCCCTCTAAAAAGGAGGGTGCAGGGAGGAGCACTGGGACCCAGCCCTGCCCTCCCTCTGCCTCCCACAGGGACTCGGGAGGCGGCCTTCGTGTACGCCATCTCTTCGGCAGGTGTGGCCTTTGCGGTGACGCGGGCATGCAGCAGCGGGGAGCTTGAAAAGTGCGGCTGTGACCGGACGGTACATGGGGTCAGCCCACAGGGTGAGTGCAGGCTGTGGGGAGGGCGCGGGGGGAGGGCAGGGGCCTGGGCCCTGGCCCTCACTCACCCTCGGCTCCCCGTGCCCACCGCACCCCCAGGCTTCCAGTGGTCAGGATGCTCGGACAACATTGCCTACGGCGTGGCCTTCTCACAGTCGTTCGTGGACGTGCGGGAGAGAAACAAGGGGGCCTCGTCCAGCCGGGCCCTCATGAACCTGCACAACAACGAGGCCGGCAGGAAGGTAGCGTGCACAGCCCCGCCACCCCGCATCTGGGAGAGGGCGGGCTCGGCGAGGTCCCCACTCTCCACCCATGTGCCACACGGGAAACAGGCTCTCACTAGCACCAGGCACCTCCTGCAGGTCAGCGGGGTGCAGGGTGGTGGGAGAGGGGAGCAGACAGGTGACCAGGTGTTACAGAACCATGTGTGTGGCCCGCAGCACAGCACGTGTGCCCCCGACGTGCCCCACACACACATACCTACACAGGTATAGTCTCCATCCCGCTTTGTCACACACATCACGTAATAAACAGCAGAGCTGGACACTTTCTCTGTGTCGCTGCAAAGGTCATGTGCTTAACTGTGACACCATCTGCCACCTTGATCCCGACTCTGCAAGGTTCCTGTGCAGGTCCAGTGCAGCCGTGTTCTTCTCCATCACGTCACTGTTTTTGTATGACACAGCCCTTTAATGTCTCTCCTCTATCAACTCCGAGTGCCCCAAGGGCTGGGCCAGTGTCTTCAACTGTTCCCAACAGTTTACCAGCCTACCATGGCACACAGCAGGAGCTTAATACAGAGGGAGCACAACAGTCAAACTTTCTCCTCTCCTGAGGGCCTCCCCGCATCCTTGCCCCCGCCTTGCCCACCCCCTAGTGGCCCCTCCCTGGCCTCCCCTGACATCTCCTGATGGCCCCTCTCCCCTCCCCGTCCCCCGCAGGCTATCCTGACACACATGCGGGTGGAGTGCAAGTGCCACGGGGTGTCGGGCTCCTGCGAGGTAAAGACGTGCTGGCGAGCCGTGCCGCCCTTCCGCCAGGTGGGCCACGCACTCAAGGAGAAGTTTGATGGAGCCACCGAGGTGGAGCCACGCCGTGTGGGCTCCTCCAGGGCACTGGTGCCGCGTAACGCGCAGTTCAAGCCACACACAGACGAGGACCTGGTGTACTTGGAGCCCAGCCCAGACTTCTGCGAGCAGGACATGCGCAGCGGCGTGCTGGGCACGAGGGGCCGCACGTGCAACAAGACATCCAAGGCCATCGACGGCTGTGAGCTGCTGTGCTGTGGCCGCGGCTTCCACACAGCACAGGTAGAGCTAGCTGAGCGCTGCAGCTGCAAATTCCACTGGTGCTGCTTCGTCAAGTGCCGGCAGTGCCAGCGCCTCGTCGAGCTGCACACGTGCCGGTGACTGCCGCCCGGCTCTGTGCCCAGCAACCACCCCGTGGCCCGGGGAAGGCCAATAATTTAAACAGTCCCTCACCACCCACCCCAAAAGATACTGGTTGTATTTTTTGTTTTGGTTTGGTTTTTGGGTCCTCATGTTATTTATTGCTGAAACCAGGTGGGCGACCCCAAGAGCACCAACCGGGGCCTCCCTGCAACCTGGACCCTTGTGGCTGCCACTGACCAAAGGGACCTTGCTCATGCCTCTGGCTGTCCACATGTGGCCGCTGCTGACCACTCAGTTATCTGTATCTGTTTTTCTACTTGTAGACTTAAGGTGGGTAACAAAGAGTGTTACAGCCACATGCCTACTGACTCTGCCCTCCAGGGAAAGGGGTGACCCTATGGCAGGGGTATGGGCGCCATCTCCATGGCAGTGTCACCCCCAGACATACACAGATCCCTGGCCGCTTCAGCTCAGTGGCCTCGTCTCTCAAGCCCTCTGCAAAGGAGATGGGCAGATACCAGGTCCAGGGCAAAGGGTTAATTTCAGGCATCCAAGAGCAGCTGAGGTTCAATCTCTGTGAGACCCCACAGCCCAGCAGCCAAGCTACCCCTCACAGAGGGAGACCCCTACCCCCTGGTCCCTCCCAGGCAGGAATACGGCTGCAGCCCAAGTCAGAGACCCCAGCAGGGCCTTCACAGCAACGCCCCAGTGTGCGTCTCTTCATGGTGCTGCTCCTTGGTGAAGCTAAGAGTGGAAACGTCACATACACACACAGGAGCAAAGCCCTCTCCCAACCTTTATTTCACTCCCTTAACCAAATCTATCGAGCAGATACTGTTCTGGGCCCTGTCCTGGGCCGTCTCACTGGACGACCACAGCAATCTCGGGAGGACAAGACGGGGATGCTTGTGCCCATTCTGCAGGAGAAAGGGCAAGGCGCAGCCAGGTCCCAGAGCCAGTAGGTGCAGAGGCAGAGCCAGAAGAGCCCTCCAGCCAAGATGGAGCAGGCTCTGAGGGAACAGGAGAACAGCTGGAAAGCTGACGAGGTAAGGTCTCAGCAGCAGAGGCCCTCCCGCCCCCAGGCACCTCGGGCTCTGAGGAGCCCCGCAGAGCCAGCACCAGCAGCCCGGGCCCGGCCCTGTGCAGGGCCAAACCAGCAGGAGCCCAGCTCAAATTTCTGTGAGCAGAACCTGCACATAGAGAGCCCTGGCCTGACCCAACTGCTTCTCAGATGGGCTCCCAACCCCCAGAGGGCCTTGCTCTCAGCCCAGTCTCCAAGCTGCCCCCACACTGGGGCTTCAAGCTCCTGGTTTGATGTCTTAAGCTCCGAGATCCCCTTCGGAGGATCTCAGAAGACCCCCGAGTTCTTGGCTCCAGGGTTCTGTGTCTAAATTCAAAGTCTCAGATCCAGAACACGGGCTCCAGCCTGTAGACGCTCTCCTCCAGGCCTGTGTTTTGTGCCTCCTGGTGTTGGCTCCCTCACGAAGAGAGGGTCAACACCCTTGGCCCCCAGCCAAGCTCTCTGCTCAATGTCCACCCAAGAAGGCCAAAACCAAGTGAGATGCTGGACCCACATTCAAATGCGGGGATAATCGTGGGGCAGGCAGGCTCTGATGTGGATGAAAGCTGAGCCGACCGAGTGTCCCCACAGCAGCCCAGCTGGGCTCGCTGCTCCTCTGGCGGGCTCTGCTCAGCTGTCTGCTCAGCGCCAGGGAAAATACTACCCCTCACTGCAGAGGCCAGGCCCACACAAAGGAAGCGGTGGAGACCCCTCCCCCACCCCAAGTCCTGTCCCCAGAACCTGGGGACTAGCAGACCCAGGCTGGGTGCTGGCAAGATGGGCACTGCCCCAGGAAGAAGTGAGAGTGCCTGTGTCCATTCATAGGCTTCACCTTTCCACCTGCCAGGAGGCTCCTCAAAGCAGATCCTCCTGGGTTCTGAAGGGTGTCACCTCGGTGAAGCAACCTAGATTCTAGCAACCTCTGCCCAGCCCGACCACCGCTGCCACCAGCACCCCAAAGGCCAAAGGGATCCACAGACGCAGGAAAATGGCACTTCCTTGGACACACCCAGCTCCAAACTGTCCCAAATAAAGAGGAGGAACCAGCACAGGCCTGACAGAGCCCACTCACCCTGGAAGCTGGCCAGAGGGTCCAAGCCCTGCCCGAAAACCTCTCCACTAGTCTTACCACAAGGCAAAGGTGTCCTCTGAGGCCTAGGGCTGGACAAGCCCCGGCTCTGGCTGCTGCTACCCCCTCTGCTGTCCCTGCCCCATCCCCAATTTTTATACTAGGCTCCTTGCCTTTGTGACATCCCCATGAAATAGTCTGATGCACGATAAAATGATTATTTCTTTATCTTGCAACTGTGGCAGTGACTCTTTTTGTAGAAGAGGGAGAAGAGAGACCTGGGGAAGGGCATGGGAAAAGCAGAGAAACAGTAGCAAACTCTAGCCATGCGGACCCTCTTTGCCCTTTCACCTTCTGAGTAACTGGTTTGATGTCCTCAAGGAACCCACCCACATGCTGTCTGGGATTCACCTTTGACACCCAGAGGCTGTATCTGCATTTCTCTGATCCAGCTATTCAAACCTTGGCCTGATCCAAGGTCTCAGAATCATTCTAAAGCACTGATGTGGAGAGAAGGGACAGAGACAATGACAGAGGAGGGGCTGGCAAAGTGGGTATTGATTTGAGGAGGTGGGGGACAAATGGAAAAGAATTTAGTTCCTGCCAAGGACACAAGGATTCAAAGCCCGTGGCTAGAAGCAAACTCCAGGATTGGAGCCCAGTCGGGATTAGGAGTCTGGATGGAAAACTCCATATAACTCAAGTCACAGCCTCCGGGGGTACCCGAGGTGGCTTGTCAGGAACCTGAGCCTAGGGGAGTGAAGTCCTCATCCTTAGCAAGGGGGCCATGCACCACTCCCCCGCCCACTGCAACAAATCCACACTAGCCTGGGAACGGTTAGGCTGCTATGTGCTTCGCTCTCCAAAAGTTCAGTGGGATATAAAAGGGCCAAAGCAAAGTGCTTTTAGGATAGCAGGGGTACACACAGATTTGTAAAGGATTGGGGAGGGGGTCTAGAGTATGGGTGGATAGAAAAGGACACATCCTCAAATCAAGGTCAAAAGCAGAGAGGAAGGGACTACTGATACAGAGGGTCCAAGGCAGAGCAAAGAGGTGACGCCCACGCCCAACCACCTTCTAGAACTGGGAACAGGACCCAGGCTTTGCCATCGAACAGACCTGGCTTGGAACCCCAGTGCTACCACTGCTTCACTATATGGATCCTTGGACAACTCATTGTCCCCCTTGAGGACTCATTTTCTTCATTCATAATATGGGGCTGCTTGTGCTGCCCCAACTTCATTCATAATATGGGGCTAAATAGTAATAGAACCTATTTCTTGGAGATGTTAAATAAAATATGTCAAGTTCCACAAATGGCAGCTATTATCATAAATATAATAATTCCCTTTTCAGGAATGTAGGAGGCAGTTAAGGTAGCGCTGAGATTGAGGAGGTCAGAGGGAGGATGAGATGAGGAAGCAGAGACAGTGTAGGGTAGGGTAGGAGCTGAAAGTAGGTGCCTCAAGACTGTGGTCCTACTGTGGCCCCATCCTAGAGATCAGAAGCAGGTGGATGTCTCGGGACAGAGATCCCCAGGCAGGGAAGGGAGAATCCAAGGATCAGGACATCCAGGGAGCAGCAAGGCAACGGCAAAGCTGAACCGAGGTCCCAATGCGGGTGAGAAGCAGGGCTAGGACAGGGAGTCGGGGTAAAGAAGGGCACAGTCAGTAGTGGAGGTGGGCATGTCAGAGCTGTAGGAAGCTTAGGTTGTGGGGCCCAGGGGCTCTGCCTGTGGGGATGGAAGGCTTTCAGGACTTCAGGCAGGTCAGCTTGCAGAGAGGCTGTGCCTAGATCCATCCCTGACAGAGCCCTCAGACTAAGGCCTGAAGGTTTCTGGGAAGGTTGTAAAACCACATGATAAAAGAGACCTCCTTCTCAGTTCCTTCTTGACAGCCAGTGGTCTCAGGGAAGTCTGGGGAGACCAGAGGCAGGGTTTAAAGTGGATCTTCGGGCAAGGAAGGACCAGAGAACACAGGAAAATGGAGGGTAGAAGGAAGCACAGAGCAGCGGAGAGGGGTTAAGGAAGGCTGAGAAATAGAGGGAGGAAAGGGCAGCGGGTGGGAGGACAGACACAGGTCCAGAAAGACGGAAATACACCAGAAGAGAGGAAGATGCCAAGGGACCAGAGGGGTCCAGCAGTTTCCTAGTAAGAGGAGAGAGTGCTGAGCTTCAAGAGAAGGCATCTGACTTAAGAAGGTCTCAGGGATGTGGGGGAGGGGTGGAGTGTGGCCTAGCCTGGCCCAGGCGATGACTTCATAGGCATCTCCCCCCATTCCTTCCTGAGCCGCCAGGCCTGCTGACCCCCTGCCCGCATCTCAAGGGTCCAGGCCAAGCAGGCGCTGACAGGGGAGAGAAGGGGCCCTTCTGGGCCAGGCCCCCAAGCTTGGCATAGTGCCTGCTGGGGAGGAGGGGCCTAGAGGCCCAGCCCTTGTCAGCATCCCAGCCGGCACTTCGGAGGCAATTAGCAGCCCAGCTGAGCTAATCCCCGGCCTGGCGAGGCCAACACAAACAGGCCCAGGCCGGGTGCACACTCGCCTCCCTGTTTGCTGAGGGGCCCAGTGGTCCGCCAAGAACAACACCAATAACCCGGGGCCTTCTCTAGGTTAAGAGGAGGACCAGGGCTTGCTGAAGAGCTGACAGTACCCGACAGAGCATACTCTGGCCAGGTGCCCTGGCTGCCCCAGAAAGGCAGCCACTGTTCCCAAGCCTTTGGCCAGCCAGGAAGAGGAAGCTGGACACAAGGAGCCATGTACTCTGATTCAGTGCCCTCCCCCACCCCAACCCATGCCACCTGTGAGGGAGACAGGCCAACTCAGGCTTGTGCTACCTCAGCCAGCCCGACAACTGAGGCCAGCAGGGGCTGGGTCCTCTGGTCAGGACTTGGGGGTCACAGGCTGCATGCTGGACATGGGAGCCCGGAGGCAATTCAGACCTGGGCCCTTCCCTCAAGGGGCTCATGGTCTAGTGAGAGAACAGACTGGGTATGACCCTGGAGCAGGGCCAGTCTCTAGCCCCAGAGGAAATCGCCCAACTTGGAAAGACTATAGTAGCACCCCCACAACTGAGAAGGCAAAGGGGGACCCAGGAAAAAAAACAAACTGAGGCCCAGAGATTGATAAATGGGGAGATGGTGCCAAAGGAGGCATGAGGGATCCAGAACAAACTCTGGCACAGACTGGTCCTGGTTCAAGCCAGCAACCACTGGGAGAGCCCAAAGACAAGGTCCTGCTCCTGCATCCCCGTTTCTTGATTCCAGCCCAGTTTTACCTTCATCAGCCTGCGGGACAGACACAGGAACAGAAAGACAGAAAGACATCAGAAGAAAGAGAGGAAGGCACTAAGGGACCAGAGGGCATCTGGGCAGAGGAGTCCAGCAGTTTCCTAGTAGGAGGAGAGAGTGAGCATCTCTGGGAGTATCTCTTTTCTGAGCCAAACCCCCTATCCTGTTCGGTTCCTCACCCACCCAGGTACCTGTGGACTTTGCAGCCACATCAGGAACCACAGCCTCCATGGAGCTTCTACTAGGGAAAGTGATACAGCCTCCTGCGTGGCCAGGCCCCTCGGGATGCTGTGCTGATCGTCAATATCCAACAGCACCACCATTTACTGAGCAGCAATTGGCTCCCACACTAACGCCGCCTACCAGCACTATCCCGTGTCATGGTCACAAGCAAGTAACAGACCAGGAATACTTCCTGTTGGAAAAGCCAGCTGAGAGGCAGCTGCATGATTTATCCTCACTTTACAAATAAGGACACTGAGGCCCACAGAAGGGAAGACTTGCCTACAGCCAGAGCCCAGGTCTCCAGGCTCCTGGTCAGGATGTAGTTTGTTACCAGGCCCACCACAAGCCCCTTCATTTGTCCTCACCCCACTGCTGGCCTAGACCCACCTTTGATGCTTCCTGGGCCAAAGAGCCTCAGAGTCTTGAGCCCACCCCCTCCCCACAAAACATTATCTGTCTCCGGCCGGGCTAAGCTCCACTGTCACTCTCCTGGGAACCTACACGTTGCTCTGTAGGCAGCTTTCTCTAGGGCAGAGGGTGAGGAAGGCTACAGTCAAACTCCTAGGGCTGACAAAACCACAGCTGGAAACAGTAGCCCTGCCTACCAGCCCCTGTCCCTGGCAGGGGTGGCAGAAGACTTCAAGTCCACTTCCAAGCCTGCCAGAGAGGCTGTCGGTCCCTGCCCACCACAGGACAGGGCTGACATCCACAGTCTGAACTCTGGGCTGCTCCCACACCTGGCTCCAGAGCATCAAGCCTGGACCACCGTATCGATGAAGAGATGAATCCTTTTCCCCTTCAGTTCAGCCAAAAAGGGAAGTAGTTTTCAAAAACATCTTTTACTAGGAAACTGAAGGCAAACAAACAGATTATAAGCACACAGAAACAAGCAGATGCCTAAGCAGGACTTTAACCAGCAGCGAACCAAAGCCCTATAGATGCTGCTCCTCCCTCCTCTCCTCGTGCAGCCCCACTCTAGACACCAGGATGCGGGGCCTCGTTCCAGCCCCATGGTCCACAGCCTGCGCAATCTGAGGCAAGTGAGTAAGTGCTAACTCTCATCCGTAAAAGAGAGGTGAAGACAATGGCAGAGCCAAATCAGGACTCAATTCTAACTCCAAAGCCACTACTCTATACAACCTCTCCCCCACCCCGCCATTGCAGCTTTTGGAAGACCATGTAACACTAAATGGAGACATGCTCTGTGGACTGGGAGGGGCTGTCAGGGTCAGTGATGCTCATCGTCAGCCAGAACCCTGGCTCTTTCTTTAAGAATGATGGGAAATGTTCACTGGGGGTGTGGGACTGGCACTGTAGGTTTCCAGTCCCATCAGGTTTAGGTGACATGAGAATTTGCTGGGTCTTCCTTCTCCTGGGAGTCTTCCCATCCCTCCTCCTCCCTCCGTTCAACACCTCCTGCAGCCTGGGCCTCCTCTCATCCCCTTCTTGGGCCTCGGCTGGAGCCACCTGGGAAGCTTCAGGAATAGCTGATGGTTATCACAGTCAGGACAGGGCGAGTTGCTGCCCCTGATTCATCACGGAGCTGGAGCGGGTCCAGAAAAGTGACCAGGAGGATGCAAGGCTGCTGCTATGAATTCAGACTGCTTCAGTCCAGAAAGAGGGAGGCTGAGACAGAGGGCAGCTCATTCAAATCAGAAAGGAAAAATGAAAGGGGACTTTATAGACTCATCCTTCAAAAAGAACAGGCATGGGGTGCGGAGAAAGCCTGAGAACTGCAGTCCCACAGATCTGGGACTGACTCTCTCCTAGACCTCTCCCAGGCAGAGTGATCTTAGATAAGGTAACCCTTGTGAGTCTCAGCGCCTCCATCGATGCTAGCTCAGAAGTTACTGTGGGAACTGGACCACAATGTAGGTGGGTGTCCAGTAAATAGTTCCCTGTCCCACTCGCTTCCCTTCCATCCTGGGACATGTGTTCTCCCCTTCCCACCTGGCCAAGTCCCAAAGTCACACGTCTGATGACAGCACCCTACACACATATACCCCAGCCCTCTCCTCCAGCACCAGGGGACACTCAATATGGCATATGATTCCGAGCTGCTCAGGCACCCATCTGTAAGCTTCAGTATGACAGGAGGACCCCAGCACGGTGAGGGGAAAGGCAGGTTACTCCCCTGCAACTTGCCCCAAGGATAAGAGCTCCGTCCAGCTCACCCCCCCAGCAGAGGCATCAGAAAGAAATTCTCAACCTTTAACCTATGCTCCCAGCCTTTGAGAGACAAAACCCTTGCTCTGTTAGTTCTATCTGCCATTTCAAAATAAATCTTGCGACTAAAATAAGCATTTCACATTACATACACCATTTGTCCACTGGCTCTTCTGATACTTCTCCACAAGGGGTGTCTAGCAGTTAAAAGCTCTGGAGTCAAAAACTTTCAGCTCGACCATGTCCTAGCTGCGCACCTCGGGTAAGTCACTTGGGTTTCCTCGGTGATAAACTGAGTTACTGTGAAGATAAAGCACATTGCCTGTCACCCTTAAACGTCACCTCCTCGTCCTGGATCCTGAGACGCGCTGAGCCAGGTGTGTCAGGGTGCACTCCCCAGACTTCAGCTGGGCAGAGGACACACTTCACAGAAAAGTGAGCAGGTGCCCCTTTTACAGACTGTGCTCGCCTGAAGCACCTGTCACATTGTGCCCCACACACTGTTGCTTCTATGTTTATATCCACCCCCTCAGACTGCAGCTCCTTCAGGATGGGATCTGGACCTTCTATTTTACATGGCAGGGGTGTCAGGAAGCACTGAATAAATGTCAAATGCCCCAAGGCATGCATTCCAGAAAAAAACGCAACTCAACCATCTGCCGAGCATTAGGCTGGCATACCGTGGGCTGCCGGCCTCATAATGGGCAGCAGAGGAGTGGGTTAGAATCCTTGAAAGCCCCAAAACACTACAGCTCTACGGCTGTTACTCTGGATTCCTTCTCCAGAACAAAGGAGTCCGGGGAGTAGATTCATCTGCCAAGCACTAGGCTGGCACACCATGGGCTGCCGGCCTCATAATGGGCAGCAGAGGAGTGGGTTAGAATCCTTGAAAGCCCCAAAACGCTACAGCTCTATGGCTGTTACTCTGGATTCCTTCTCCAGAACAAAAGAGTCCAGGGAGTACATTAAACCATCTCTATCTACTACTACCCCTGGACAGCAGGACCCCACTCCCCTGTCAAGGCCCCAGAGAAAAGCCCTGGCCTGGGCCCTCAAGCCCTGGTCCCTGTGCAAGGCCCCCCTTGAGGGCCAGCCCACGTGGCTCTGTTATAAACGATGCCCTGACAGCCATCTGACCCACTGTCTCCTAGTCTCCTCATCTCCAAGTTCCTGAAGCCTCAGCCAAAGACAACAGTGAGGACTCGTCTCTTCATGGCCCAGAAGGGAAGGCTCTGCAGCACCTGGGAGCAGCTGGAAGCTGGAACTCAAGGACTCAACGCTGCTGGTCTCCCTACCCGTGCCAAACGCATCTGTAAACAAGCCTTCTCAGTGGCTCCCTGCAGCTGCTCCCCAGGGGTCAAAAGGGAGAGAAGCAGGCTAGAATCAGGGCGGCCCATGGCTTACAAGTGAGAACTGAGCCGGTCACAGCCTGGTCTAAAAGACAGTCCCTGGGCACAGCTAGGCCTGTGCTACTGGCCCTATGCCCAGAGCCCTGGATGGGTTCGCCCTTGCCCAGGACTGCTGCCCTGTACCAGGCTGCTGGGACCCCGAGAGGCATGGGGCCTGTGTCACACTGCTGTAGGTCCCACTGTTTTACAAGCTGGCGGAGAGAAAAAACTTGCTGTGGTGGAGATGCCTGGATGCTGGGCTGTTGTGCGTGATCCTGTTTGCTATAAAACAGCCAGACATTCCTAGGACCTGGAATTGCGCCGAGGCCATGGAGCTAGCCTTCTCGGCCATATATCTCCAGGCGAGGGACAGGCTTGAGACATCTGAGATAATAAAGACATGATTGTCTCAGCCCTGGGGCTTGTCTCCCCTTTGTCCCAGGGCCCAGCAGCCAGCAAGAAGTTTAAAGACATCCTCCCCCTTCTCCTGGGAAAGTACAAATGCATCAGATTCTATAGCCCCTGGGGTGAGCTTCCCAAGAACTGGGCCTGGGATGCCTGCTCTCAGCGCACCAGCGCAGAAGGCAACCAAGGGTCCATCCCGCGGCAGCACATACAAGAAACTGCTACTAAGTGGGGTGGAGAGCACTCACAGGAAACAAGCCAGTTCTTACCGGCCCTATGACACAGGAGCTGTTCGATATTAGGGATGAAGAACTGAAGCTGAGAGGGGTTAACGGACTTGTCCAAAGTCACAGGTATCCAACAGCAGGTGGTTTAAAACCCAGGTCCATTTCATTCCAAAACCTGCAGCCTCCACATTAATTCTAAAACTCCCACCCAACCCCCGGCTTTCTTTTAATGCTCCCTTTTCCCTAATGCCCAGCTTCTCAATTCCAATGCAAGAAGGTTTACCCTCTAACTTTGAAGGGAAAAATCTCATGAGGGAAACAAAACCCAGACTCCTAAATCCGGAAGCCAAAACAGCAGTTGCCAGCCTGGTTTCTCAAGTCATTTCTACCTCAATCTGACCAAGTGATAACAAAGGAGGGTGGCTTCACAGGGGAAAACGGGACACAAAAGGTGTTGAGGGTGAGTCTCCCCCACTTTGTAAACTAGTGGAATGCCAGTCCCAGCTTTCCAAACCACAGGACCCACTGAGTGGAGAAGGGGTGTCACAGGGGGAGGGTATAGCTCAGTGGTAGAGCGTGTACTTAGCATGCATGAGGTCTTGGGTTCAATCCCCAGCACCTCCATTAAAAAAAAAATGAAAAGGGGTGTCATCCACACAGAAGTGCCTGCTCGAGTAGAGAGAGTACTGGACTCAGAACCAGAAGGCTGTGATTCCATCTGTGGAATCTTATAGAAGCTCAACTCTAAGCCAGTTTTCTCATTTGTAAAATAAACACCCGTTCAGCTTGCCTCACAGGCTTTTCTGAAGATGAACATGAAAGCATTTTATCAACAGCTTTACAAATAGATAGTATTCTGACCCATGCATGTTTCTTCCTCTGTTGATTTCTTTTGCATTACTGGCTCCCCCTTCTTCTCCCTGCCTTTCTTCTGTTCAAACATCTAAACTCACTATGTGTTCAACACCATGCTGGATACAAGGAGAGGCTCACACACAGGTTAAGAAAAGATGACAGGGACATAAGATCAGACATAAGATCAGAGCCAACCGGCTCCCAGTGAACTGAAGAGCCAGGTCTGCTGAGGAACGGCCAGGGTCTGTTTAAGCCTCAGGCTGCCCAAGGCCTTCTCAGCCTGGCTGTGGGGCCCTAGGACTAGAAGTTTAGCTTCCCCCTAATTCAGATGTTCATTTGTCCATAGGCAAGGATATGGACACATGATCTCTCAAAGCTACCTCCAGCCCCAGCATCCCACCCATCTGCCCCTAACTCCCTCATTTTTTCCACCCTCTACCCATGGGCCTTGCCAAACTGGGGAGCCTCAGCTCTACTAGATATAAACTTCCCACCTTGGGAGCAAAAGGGCACTAGGAGAAACCAAGCAGTAGGAAATCTTTCTGAATGACCCAGGGAAAAGCAGAAAATTCCCCTTACCCACCCATTCCAGCCATCTATGCTCAGAGCCCTAAGAGGATGTGGAGGTCATCTGGCCTAATGGTGCCAGTGTACGCCCTCAAGGAGTTCTCTGCTTACACATATCCCACCAACCCCAACAGCCTTGAAATAAACCAATTCCCTCCAACTCCCATCTGACACTTGGACATTTCAGTCTTCCCTGGCAGCCCAAATTTGATGATGCTGCTTGTAGGGACAGAACATGTGTGTCTATAAGGAGAATGTCTTGGTCTGCAAGCTCCCTAAAGACAGAATCTACACAAAGACTTTTGTTCACGATCCAATTTAAAGAAAAAAAAATTAGGGAGAATGAAGATTGATGCTTGGCTGAAGGTTAACTGAAAGATACTCAGTTATTTGAGAAATGAGAAGCAAAAACATTGGCTCTACAGGGTAGTGATGGTTCTCAGAAATGAAGTACAGGCTTCAGGTATGAGTGACAAGACACTGTGGGCAGTGGACTCTCTTCCCAGGGGTAATGAGAAAGGCAAAAACTCAAGAAACCTTGCCAAGTCGCAGGTGCACAACCAACCAGACTTTTCTCGCTATTTCTCTGCCACCTAGTGGCTCCTCTGGAGCATTACAGTTCACCTCGTGGCCATTTCCCTCGGCCCCTCCAGTATCTTCCTATTCCTAACAGTACCATTTAAACAGCCAGGAATTATGCTGGTGCTTTGTCTTCATAAAACTGCATGTGGGTATTAATCCCACTATTCAAACAGGAAAACCCAGACTTACAGAAGTCACTTGTCCAGGGTTACACTGAGGGTCAGTGGAAAATCTAAGAAATAAATCCATCTTCATGTCATTGTATCACTCCTTCTGGAGGAAAAGAAGGCCCCAAAATTAAAGATAATCTAAATTTTTCCATAATCCCTACATGCTCCAAGTTCCTCACAGTCAGTTACCATCCTGGCCGAGTAGATGACATAGTCTCCCCTAGCCCCAAGATACACTGGGTACAGCACTGAGAATTAGGTAAATCATCCCACTCTGTTTCTCCATCTGAAAATTGAGAGGCCACACAAAAACATCTCCACAAATGTTCACAGGATCATTACGTACAATAGCCAAAAGGCAGAAACAACTCAAGAGTCTATCGAGTGATGGATGGATGAATTAGACAAAATGTTATCCACACAATGGAACAGTAGCCATAAAAAGGAATGAATTTGACATATGCTAGAATATGGATGAACCGTGAAAACATTAAGTGAAAGAAGTCAATCATAAAAGACCACACATTGTGATTCCATTTCTATGAAATGTCCAGAAGAGGCAAATCTATAGCAATAGAAAGTAGAATTAGTGGTTGCTTAGGGATGGAGGGACTGGAGGCAGGGGAAGGAGGTGACAGCTAAAGGACACAGGGTTTCTTCCTGAGGTGAAGGAAATGTTCTACAATGCATCATGGTCACAGCTGCACAACTGTGAATATATAAACCACTGAAACTTCCAGTTATAAGATGGTAAGTACTAGAAACGTAAAATATAATAAGCATGTTATATATGAAAGTTACTAAGAGAGTATATCCTGAGAGTTCCCATCACAAGGAAACCTTTTTCAATTTAATTTTGTACCTATACAAGATGATGTTCACTAAACTTATTGTGATAATCAATTCATGATGTATGTAAGTCAAATCATCATGCTACACACTGTAAATTTATACAGTGCTGTCTGTCAATTACACCTCAAAACTGGAAGAGAAAAAACCTACTGAATTGTACACTTTAAGTAAATTGTGTGTGAACTATATCTCAATTGTTGTACGGACACACACCCCTCAGAGTGAGAAGGCTGGTCTAGATAAACTCTGAAGGCCCTTCCAGTTGTCTTTTAGGGGACAGAACCATCTGTCATCAGTTCCAGCAGTGGCAACTTGGCCTGAATGGACTCAATCTGGTATTAAGACCAGTCCCATCAAAGGCCACCTGAATTAACTTTGCTCCATGCCCTCCCCCTAAGCCTTGAGCAACGTCTGCTTCCATATGGTGGATGACCTTCTTCCTACCTTAAGGAACCCAAACTGCAGACATCTACACACCCTCTGACTCTAGGAAAGAAACGGCAGATGCGGCCCACCTCCAGCTCTGGTCCTTTCGCTTTTTACAGAGCTCCTCCTCCGAAAGTGTGGCTCCAGCTTGAGCTCTACCCTTCCGAGAATATTCATTTGCACTTCAAGGGGCGCAGCACATTTTGTAGGGATCAGATCTAGAGCTGAATCATGGTTTCCTTATTTTGAAGCTTCATCTTGAGCTTACTTAGCTACTTTGAGACTAAATTTCCTGTGAGATGGTTATGAATAAATTCCCACTACCGTTATGGAAGTAGCATGTGTACCATTTGAAGATAACATTCCATAAGCCAAATACCATAATGCAAGCTGAAAGCAAAAACAGGACTCCACATAGTCACACTACATTTACCAGTGTTCAAGATCCCTGTGGGTTAGGAAAGACTGGTCTTAAAAAAAACTAGCATCTAAGACAGGAATTCTATCGAAGCAGATGAGATAACTGTAAACTCAGCATCCTGGGAGTGAAGTCATTCTCATATGAGGCAAGTGAAGAATTCACAGGTGCCTGTCTACCCTTCACAAGTCGCCAAGGGATGCACCAAACTCCCTCATACCAATACTACTGTGAAGCGCTCAAGTTATGGAGAAAAGGGAGCAGTTCCTAAGGGAGTAAGAGATTCAGAATCAAGCCAAAAATCCCTCTCTCATTAGATCAGTGCAGATCTTATAAAGCTTTACAAAGGAGGTCCAGGAAGCTGGTACTGAGGCTCCACTGTGGGTCTGGCACTCCAGACAAATATCCAGCCCTATCCCAGAGCTGGTTAGAGATGAGATGTGAGAAATAATATGATACACTCTCAAGCTCCCTGAAAGCCTTTCCTATTCTGAGCCCCCACCCCTCAAATAGCAGCCTAAGACCCAGAAGCCAACAGGGTTCTCTGGCCCTGGTTCAAAGTGAGCCAGTGGTGACGAGCCATGATAGCCTCCATCCATCCCATTTACTGCTGAGTATCTACTGCTTGCCAAGCACTGTGCGAAGTGCTTTACATACAGCACTCCATTTAACCCTCACAACTCTCAGGTAAAGTAAGTAAAGTTACTCTTATTTCACAGAGGAGAATCCAAAGCTCAGAAGGTTTAAGTTACTTGCCTAAGGTCAAAGATCAAGTTTGTACCAGAGCCAAAATTGTTTAACCTCAGTCTTGCCATCTCACAAATGACACCAACTATCCTGCCTCCCTTACAGGGATGTATTGAAGATCAAGTGAAATCACTAACACCAACATGAACTGAAGTTTATTACAAGTTTACTACCTAAAATCAAAACAGTGTGAGGACTCCTGACCTCTAGGAAGAAGATGTAGCTCCCGAACCCCAATCACCTCCCTTTATTTGGGTCAAGCTAATGAGATTTTCTTACCTAGTATCAGGGTTCCTTTCTCCTGATAAGCCCATATTAGATAAATGGAGAATAATGGTGTTATTCTAAAGGCCATTCTTTGAGTAGGTCAAGAGAAAAGAAAAATGGTGCCAGGTTTCAGAACTGGCACTCCCATCCCCCTGGCCCTGGATACTGTGGCCCAGCTTTCTCACCAACAAACCTGCTCTGCCACCCCAAAGGCCTGCTATGATGAAAACAACAGTCTGCAAGCAATTGAGCAGAAACTCTACAGACAGACAACCCAAATTCAAAGGCACCTCAAGATCCTCTAAATCTACGCAAAGGAAAAGGGTATCACTCTCTCACGCTACAGCTGTTCCTGAAGTCACCTTCCCCACAAAGGTCCTACCCAATCAACCTGCCTTCACAGACGAAGCCTTTCAGACTGTTGTGCTTGCCCTCAGCATCACATGATGTTTAAACTGCAATTTTCAGCTTTGTAATTAATCACACACATTTTATTTTCACAAGATATGTATGGTTAAGCACACAGGTCCCAGAATCAGACAGATCTGAGTTTCAATTCTGGTTGGAGATGTTAAGCAATTATGTAGTCTCAGAGTCCTTACCTATAAAATGAAGATATTTGTAGTATAAACTCACAGGACTGTTCTGATTACTAAATGTGATAATACTGTGGGTTCAACACAGTGCAATAAATGTAGCTATTCATTCACCAAAGAACAGGTTCCATTTCTTTTATGATCCTCAATAATTAGAGCAGAGCCCTTCCTAAGTGTGACTAATATTCCCTCTTTAACTCACTCATCTGTTTATGGGGACCCCTAAGAGCTACCTTTATTCATACTACACCTATCCCTAAACAGGGCTCCTGGTTTCTCTCCAAATATAACAGGTATCTCTCATCTTCGTTCCCATTCCTTACACCCAGAAATCCATACTCACCTACCTGATCCCATCCCTAACCCTACGTATCACTGCATGTCCAAATCAGACCCGTTTTTCACCCTTTTCAAGAAGCCTTTCCTGACTTATTTTCACCACCTTTCCTTCCTCCCCTCCAACAACATACATACACAACTAAATGTGATTTCTCTTCTTCCTGGTATATTCAGTTACCCTCCCTTACTTTCATTCTTATTAGAACCATCCTCATCCACCTTGCTATCTAATAGAGGGCCTCTTAGTACTAAGCAAGCATGTAAAACTGATATTACATAAAATAAAAGCATTGGGGAGATCTGTAGTTCTTAATACAATAATGTTTTCTGAACATTTATCCCTTGATGTTCACAAACTGACTTGGACCAGTAAGACCCTCATGCTAGCTTCAGGAATTTGGCCACCCTGAGACAACCAATCCTGATTCATTCTGGGACAGAGAGGAAACTGCACAGCTGACCTGGTCTTCAGAGGTTGTTTTGTTTCCCTGCCTCCCAGGGGTCCTAGAAAGGAAGCAATTTCAGAGATGAAGCACCTAAAACTCTTTGGATACAACGTACTGTGTACATAAAGTACTTCTACGAAATCAAAATGGGAGAAACCCCATCTCTGGGCCTTAGGTTCTTCTTAAAGAAAGCTTTAAACTACCTTGAGCTCCGCCATCTGAGCTGTATAAATATTGAATGTGTACTCCTGTAACTACTAAAACACAAAATCTCCAATATACACTCAGTAGCACAGTATCATCAGTAAGTACTTCCTCACACAAACCTAAATTCTTTCCACTGCAATGCAGATCTGGTAGCTGTCAATATTTGCATTGTACTTCTGTGTTTACAGAACACATTCACATATACAATGCCATTTAATCCTCACACTCACACCCTGAGATGTTGAAATTATCATTATTCCTGTTTACAGATGAAGTAAATAGAGTTTAAGGCATATTCACTAACTTATCAGAGATCATTCAGAGATCATGCAGCTAGTAAGGCAAGAGTCAAGACTCAGGGCAATTATTTCTCTATAGCACACACCATCATGGATTTCTACATTTTGACTGACTACAAATTCTCTGACTCTTAACAACATCTCCTAGAAAATTCAGAAATCTCCCCAGCCCACCAGTGTATTGGCTCAGCCACTATTCCTGCCTCACCACCTTCTCCCTATCCTCTGCCATCAAGACCCCACATAAAGAGTAGTTTCTGACAGTAGGTAGAGTGTGCACCCCGGAATCAACTGCTAGTTTTAACTTAAATTCACCACTAGGTGGAGCCAATCTCAACAATCTAAAGCTTACAGGCTAGGTCTTTGGGAAAGAGCACAGAGGGGCCAGAGTTAAAATATAATAGCTCAATAAATGGTTTAAAAGAAAAAAGAAATAGTAGAGTCCTGGCACAAGCTTTCCCACCTTTGTGAGGCTATGCCCCAACACTCAGTAGCCCATGATCAGAAAGTTAAGAAAGAATTTTCAGTTCAGGCCATATGGCTCAAAAGCATGGAACATTTGCAAACCCTCACAGGTTCCCCATTCCAGTTCCTGCCTCTGAGAGGACTTGGCCACATGACTGCAGCAACTTACAGCTAAATCACAAACCAAGCCACAGAAACTAAGACCCTATCCAATCAGATATGAATGCATCAGTATGAGGCTAATACAGAGGAAGACTATTTAACCAGTCTTAAAAAAAGAAAAATCTATCCAGCTGGAACTATATTCACCGACAAGAGAGGGGGAAGTAAAGCCATACAACACTGCCCCACCCTCTGCCCAAAGGTCTCACAAATGATGGGGGGAGGGGGGATCTACAGCAGAGAAACAAAGTGATCTTGTTTTTAATTTAGCAAGAGATTTCATCTCCTAGAAGTCCAATTTAATGTTGGAGTAACTTCAATTTCATATTCATTTTTAGCACTAACTTACACTTTGGAATTTGGGCCTGTGTACTCTCTGCAGATGAATTAGAATATTCCTGAGAAGAGTGGAAAGGATAACCATCTCCAGTGAAATCTGTACAGTAGTACACTTGTCTAGAAGTTATCAGGGAAATACAGCCTATCACTACATTCTAGCTTTGACTTGGAAAACCTTAACTGAGCTCTACAACTCAAACACCTGCCCTCCTCTCAAACTGCTGCCTCAATAAATCACTTAGGAGACTCCCAAGCAGTCTCAGTGCCGGTCCACCAGTAAGACTACATGACTAGAAACTCCGTAAACCCTCTTTCTGATTAAGGATTAAGAACTGAATGCTGGTCTGGGACCTCAAGTTTGGAAAACCTCTTCCTCAAAGGAGATAAAACTGAAGACTTGCAGCCCAAAATTACTCTAAAATTCATGTCAGGTATGAATAAAACCTTAAGAGATCATCTTGTACCACAGTTCTCAAACCTGGTGGCATATTAAAATAATCTGGTGAGCTTTCAAGTGATGCTCCCCCCACCTGCCAAAATAATTTGAAAACAAATTGTGATGCCCAGATCCTATTTCCAGGGATTGCCTAAAATTGCCCCAGGCATTATTTTCTTTTTTTCAAAATGAGCTCCCTGGGCATCATTCACACAGCCAGTGTTAAGAACCACTGAGGTGTGCACTGTTCCCACACACAGCTAGTCTATCTTGGGAACGTTTAAAAACTAGACAGACCCCCAGGTCTTACCACATACCTACAGAGACTTGCATTTGAAACTTTGATAATAACTAAGTACATAATTATTTTATATATGAAGGCCAGGAGAGAGATGCTGCACACCAAGTTAGGGCTGTCTTTCTCCAATGTTTCCCGAGCCCAGTAGGGGACAGGTGCTCTGACAAATGAATGTGTGTCATCAACATGCACGTACAGATAAGATTTTACTCTCTTGAGAGCAATCTAAATGGGATGAGACCACATGGTTATTCAAGAAGCAGCAGCTACCAAAACTGTAAAGGAAAGAAAATTCCAACCAGAAGTCAGGAACTCACATCTATTTTATTCTCTGCTGTATCCTCAGAGCCTTATTAACTGCTTAAAAATTTTTTTTTTGAATTTACTAAATATAAATGAATGAATATATGAGGGGCAGGTAGACTTTGGCCTTGGCTGTGTGGAATCCTCCGGGCAATGGAACAGGAGAAATGTTAAATGTGCTTGACTTTGTATTCACTTTATTTGGCTCACCAGACTCACCAAAGGAAGTCCTCTCAGAAAGGCACTGCTCTCTGGAGCCAGGCTCCAAAATGAGAAAAATGAAGCCAACCTGAGCCCAATCTGAAGCCTGGAGGCAACACCCAATTGACCCACAGTGAGCAAGATAAATGCTTGTTGGAGTAAGCCAGTGAGTGTTAGGGTGGTTTGCAATGCAACATTATTGTAGCAATAGCCAATAAAACAGCTTTTTTTAAAAAGGAGGAGCTCTTTAGAAAAACTTGAAGTAATATATAAACATACTTTTAGTATTATAACAGCCCTGGAAAGAAAATATTAAGGTGAGATCTGTTGATTTATGTAGTTAAATCACTATGCTCTGAAGTTGGGGGAACCTGGAATAAGGCTTACAGAAAACAAGGAGAGCTAAATTAGGAATGTGATTTAAAGCTAATTTCTTTATAGTATCATTCAGATACCCTAACTATGAAAGAGCTAAGCCTGTTCTGAAAGACAATGGAGATGCTACTTCTTGGTGAAATACTGTCCCTTCCCCACACTGTTATACACAACATTTCCAATGTGCTAGCTGTATCCAAGCAGGGATTAAGCAGGGTCCTTGTACACCAGTTTCCTAGCACTCAGCACCCACATAATCACTAATAACATCAAAATGGGAGGAGGAAAAAAAGAAATAGTCCAAACCTAACAATGAAGAAAAATAAATACTTTATCTATTCTATGAAGACATTATGAAGATAACAATTACAAAACACCATCGATTTAACGACCACTTTTCAGGGAAAAAAGCAATATACAAATTTTAGGAGGTATTCTTATTATAATATGAAAATGTAAGGAAAAATGTATCTTATAGTAAAGGAAATATTATAGACATTCCTTAGATTCTACAACACTTCCTTCCCCTTAGAATATACTCCCCATACTGCCACAAAATCCAGCTCAAAGTACACCAACTTTAACAAACTACGGAAACTATTTCTAAAACACTGGCATTTTAGAAAAACAGTGATTAGTGTCGTATCAGTCTAAAGATTATAAATTTTGCCACAAGCTAAGTCTGCTTAGAACTGTTTTAATAACCCTTTCCAGCCTCTAGATCACACTCCCTGCGCAGTATCACTCACTGAGCCAAGGATGACAGACAAGTTTGTTAACTCAAATAGAAAACAATGTTAGCTTCATCCATCTGCCACCCATGTTCTTCTAATATGTGGAGGTCAAATTGGAAATATTTAATTAAAAAACATTAGCTTCAATCAGTCCTCTTGTCACCACTGTTCTTCTGATACATGGAGAATTCACTGACACAATCATGTGACCTCTATTTCATTTATTCATTCTTGAAACCAAGTTCCCATCCAATTACTATTTTTAGAGCCACTGCTTATTGTGTCAAACACTGCTCTAGGCCAGGAATACAGCACTAATCAGGATGGACCTATATGCCACTGTAGTAAGAACTAAGGATACACAGTCCTTGCTCCCCAGACACTCACAGCATGATCCAGGTCCTCTCCCTAGCATGGTCAACAAGAATTAAGTAAGATAACTGGTTAAAAGAGTATAGCTTAAATTTGCCTCTTCCTAACCCCTTCCCAACCAGCCCAGCTCAGTTCCAATACAATGTGGAATCACGCCAAACATAGCTCCATGTAGAGAACTACCAAAAAGAGGCTACCCTGTCATCAATCTTATTAACTGGATTACCAGTTCTTAGTTTCTAAGATTCTCATACAAATTATTTTAGTGCCCTTAAGGTAAATGAATCATTCTTGTCACCTAAAGAAAATATGTCCCATATTCAAATTCACAGCACAGAATCTGGAATCTAATAGAAGCAGTTTGAGGTTAACCTAGGAGCAGTGGTTCTCAAATTTGGCTGCATTTTGGAAATATCTGGAAAGCTTTTAAATACATCATTGCTTAAGCTGAACTCTACTAAGCAACAAAGTCTGAAAACCACTGATTCAGAAAACTTGGGAAAAAACTAGCTGTTTTCCAACTAATCAATGGATTGGAGGTATGCTGCCATTTCCTTCCAACCACGTGAGCAGTCACCTTCCAGAACATTTCTTCAGTAAGAACTGTTAGGAACCCACTTGGTACTAAAGAGAAGGAGCTTGCAGGCTACCTGCCAAACTGAGGGGAGAAGGCGCAAACCTGAATATGAGGAGGGGAAAAAAAACCTCAAAATGAATTCCAGAAAAGAAATAAAGTACATTAAACCTTTATGCTTTAAATCTATCCTGAAATTTGTTAGAAATTGATGCTAATAAGAGTCAAGTTCCCAACCCTAAACATCTCAAAAGTAAAAGGCGGAGGGAAAATAACAACCCCCAGGCTGGCTTGTGAAGGGTTTTTTGTTTGTTTTTTGTTTAATACATCTGAAAAGAAGGCATATACAAAGACTTGAGACATGAGAAAGCATTGGTTCAACACTAATGAAATCTACAAGAATTAGGATTTGGGGAGGGTAGAGAAGATTACCTAATATTTTTAAAAATTGGAAACTGCAACCAAAATAAGCTGGTAAAATCCCTATTAACACTTATGAAGAGTCTTCATAAGACTCTCCCCAGGATTTTTATTAAACTAGACAGCCTCAACTGGCTGCTCTAGGGTTCCTCATATGCAACACAGAAATAAGGGGATTCCCCTGACTGGTCCCCAAGTTGTTAAATGTTCTCCCCACCCCCACCCCACCCCCAGCTTCTTAATGAAGCAGGTCTCCATCCTCATAACTTGAAAGAGGATGTGAATCATCCCACAGACATCTGTCTTCTAGCACCACCCCTTGGATTTCCTCTATATACCAGGTCTTCAGCTGTGTTCTAGGAACACCATATCATACACTATTAAGCTGCACATCTATGCTAAGCATATTAAGACAATGACTGACAGGGAAAAAAATGTTTTTTAATTACGTACTCAATCCATTTGGTGTATTTCAAAAGGTGCAATACTTTTCTTCATTTATCAGTGAAAGAAGTTAGAAATTAACTTCAAAAAAAAATGAGCAAATGGCAAACAAATTTCCTTGAAAGTCACAGTCACATATATAGTGCATCCTAGAAAAGAGGAGGGGCAAGACAGGTTCCACCCACTTTCATGAGTTTCATCAAATACTGGACCTACTCAAGGGTGGAGAGAAAAGGCAACTTTCAAAAAGGAGTATATTATTAAATGAGGCGTTTACTATACTCCTTCCTAAGAGCACCAGGTGGGGAACATGTTTTCTAAACTAGATCTAGGAAGTGGAATGTGGAATCAATCCGTCCTCCTCCCCTTAAGGGCTGTCCAATGGTTAATGAATTAAAAAACCATGACTTAATAAAAACAAACCCCACACACACTCCCCTGCCCAAAAAGGAAAAAAAACAAAAAACAAAAAAACTTAAGATATCCCAGATTACTCTCCAAAGTGGAACCCGGGAACAGCTTCAACAACCCAAATTAGTCTGTTACAGAGTCATTACAAGCATGCCTTGCTTTTAAACAAAAAATAATTTTTTTTGAAACGACAAAACAAAAACTAGTACTGATCACTTTTCTGACAATACACAATTACTCAAAATTAACTAGTATTCAGAGGGGGAAGGGGGCCATACCTATGTGCCTTGTCTCACACGAGTGCATGTGAGTAGGTGCAGGGCATTTGTCATTATTGCAAAAACGAATTTTAATTTTTAATCTTTAGTTTGATTTAAACATTGCTTTTAGTATGATGCCGACACCAGCTGTGCAGAAAGGGCTCTGGAGAGACGTTCATAGCAGCACACACCTGCGGCTCTTCTTCGGTTCCGGAGGCTCCAGGGCAGCCAATATTGCTTCATCAAATACATTCTTTAGGCCTTTCTGAAAAGGGGTAGAAAGAAAAAAACGGCCAGTCTGATATTCAGTATAATAAAGTTGAAGATCAAATTTAAAACATTCAAACTCCCAGGAGTTGGCAAAGAATGAAACATTAAAGACAACTCTGAGTCTCAACACAATATTTCAATTCACCAAGTTTCATCCAGGCAGGGCGCTGGAAGGACCCAGCAATTCAGGAGCGGAGGAGCAGATATTCATGAGCGAGACAGTGGTCCTTTGAGAAAGCTTTCTGCAGACCAATGTATGTCACAAGAAGCAAACAAGCACATGTGTCACTTGCTCATTCAATATGAGTTTTGTAATGCGCTGCTGAAACATTTTACATAAAAACAAGTAAGCAGCTCTGCATTCAAATGAAACAGCCGGATATGGAACAGGACTGAGAGGTCGGGCACCGGGCGGTGGCATCCTTATTACATGGAAGGCGCAGGCAAAGATGGAGAGAGCGATTACAGCGGCTGCAAAGACATTCATTCTGAACTCCCTTTATCCCACCAACGAGAACCAAGGGGATTTAAGGAAGCAAAAATGTGGGTACCTGATACATATGAAAAACTACAGCCAGTCAGTGAAACAGGAATAAAGCTTCATCAGGCATTTATACAAACAAATGTATACTTTTAATTTTAAAATTTGAAGGTAACCACAATTGTATGTTTCCCTCACAACAATAAAATTAGAAGCAGGAAAATATAAAGATGGCAGCTTTACATCTCAACGTTAACAAACCTTAAGTCAACTGGTAAAATGGATGCTATTCTTAAAAGATAATGTAACAAATGATCTCATAAAGCAGTAGCAGGTACAGTATCTTTCCCACCCCCAGACTGACAAATACTCCACTACAGCACAGACAGCCAAAGCAACAGCAACACAAAGTTTCACTGCACAAAGGAAAACCAGAAAAGAATCCTCCCTTCCCCATTACACTCTACTAGCAGGTCACCCTTTTTCCATAAATTTTGTCATGCAATTACAATTAACAATTGATCATAAGAGTAAAATGATGTTTATGTTATTTTCTCCATCTAGAACTGGGATCTAGATGTTTTAAGTGTTTTAAGACTCTTCTTATTTTCTCCAAGAGGACATTCTTAATGCCAGACCAATTTCCCTTTTGCAATAGTAATCCAAACCAAAAAGCTCTGAGCATCAGGCAACTCAAGCAGCAGAAAGTTAAATAAGTCCAACTTGACTACTGATCACAAAAAATATTCTATAAGATATTGCATTCTTGATCAAAAACTAATACAGAGGTTGCTCTAAGGTGGTGAGTAAAAAGACGCAGAGGCTTTCAAACAGGATGGTTTTATTCCTTTGTATTTAAACGATCTTTCTACAGTAGTGGGACAAGAAGCAGCAGCAAAGAGGGGAAGGAGAAAACAGTTTAGAATATACAGCACTTCCTTTTGGGTTGAGTTTCCGGAGGCTCGAGGGCAGCTAGGATAGCCTCATCAAACACATTCTTCAGACCTCTCTACAAGACAGAGGGGAGGAGAGAGAATAGCAGCCAGGTTAGAGGATTAGAAAGACTAGCAGATACAACAGCAGTCTGGATTAAATGGGCTGAATTCACAGAAGCAATGTGCCTCAAGAAAAATAACTGCCAGAAAGCTAGCTCTTAAGCCCATTATCAGTAGAGTAGATAAATGAACCAACTTCTTACCTCGAAAAAGGTTAACTGAGCCATAAATCAATTTTTATGAAAATGTTACAGGTTGACTTCTATAACAATCCCACCTTGAAATCTAGTATCACAACATTTTAATGAAAATGCCAGGAAAGAAAAATGGATATGTAAACACAAAATACATGCACTGAAAAATTAGGCCTTGTAGAATTCCCTATTATTTCTAATGATAAGAAAGGCGCACACATTTTGGAACAAAATCTATTGCAATGTCAGGCTTCTGTGAATTCACCTCCTGAATAACTGAAGGACACAAATAGCAGACTAACAGGCATGCTACATGTTTCTAGATTCAATGACATATCTGGATAGAAAATTAATCAGGATTTCAGAGTAAATAAGTTTCCCAGAACAAAAGGTTCAGACATTTAGAAAAAGTGTTAATTGTCCTGGAAAAAGTTCAAAGAACAGACTCTAGAAACAGCATACACTTCAGTTATTCAGTAATGTTAGAGCAAGTAACCACCACCCAATAGGAAAACAAAGAATGGGGTCCGAGAATGAGTTTTAGCAAGCAGTCCAATGCTTTTAGATGTTCGCATGGATATCAGAGTGTAAAGCATGGAGTGAAAACAAAGAATATTTTCAGATCTACAAGGATTAAGATGCAGAAATACACTTACACCTCAGCCAGAACTCCAGCGTGACAGTGTGACTCAGTAGTACTGGTACCAGGTCTACAGACTCACCTAAACTCACCTAAATCTGAAGCCACAGGTTTACCACCCAAAGAAGTTTCACACATTCTTTAGGTGAGTTGGATCCTAAGTAAAGATTTTCCCCCAAGTCCCAGAACACAGCTTCGGCAACAAGCGCCAGCCCCAGGCTACCCCAGGTGTCCCCACCCTATCAGCCTCCCCCATTATGGTACCTTAGAGGACTGGCACCCACACATTCCATTAGGTACAAAATAAATGAGAAATAACAATAAACACTTTAAAAGAAGCAAAGTGGTTAAAGTTTTCTTCTTCCTGTGTCCTTTACAAAGTAGAAATGCTAAACGAAAGTTAAAGTTCCTCTGAAATTCTTTCTACACACCTAGGAACAAACTCTGGTCACTGAACATAAAAGGAGAGAGGGAAGGTGGAAAGAGGGAAGGTAGAAAGGGAAATAAATTGTGTAAGGGAAAAAGTACAGAATGACAATTAGAAACTAGGGCATCCCTTAATAAGAAGCAAATCCTTTCTTGCTTATTTATTGACAAAGATAAACTAATCCCCTACAAGACAAAACTAATCTTTGCTTTAATCACAGTATCTGATTATATAGAGTTCAGTTTTAGAGGAATCAACAAACAGAATCTGGAGTCCTAAAAAGCTCTAGCTCCCAATATGGTACGAGAGACGCTATGTTCTATCCTCTCCTCGTGTGAGTTCTCCAAACTTCAAAATCTGGTTTTAAAAAAAATGTAGTCACTAAGACCTTTTCAAATTCCTACTCTCTGCAAAGTGACTCACTATATAAAACCGCCCATACTGTAAAAAATCTTATATGGAAGCATCCAAGTTTCTAAGATGAGCTTCATTAGTGACCAAAAATTAGGTCCCCGTGGCCTACTCGCCTCCATTTCGCCCAAAAGCAACCCACATTTAGAGAATGAGAAAATGCAACAGTTATCGGACACAAATATTCCACAAGATCCTTCTCAATCCACACATACACACACTCTGTTCTGGATGGTACCAAAACATAGAAGCATCAGGTATTTTTAAAAATCTCAGTCAGTGCCATGTGTGAGAAGATGCAAAATCATCTCAACTTTTAAATGCCTGCTTTCACAACAGAACTAAACTGCCAAGGAAAACTGCATTTGAGAGAATAAAATTAGGCCTTGAAGTTATCCTGTGAAATATCCAGCTATGAACAGAAACGTTATCTTTACATATCCAACCCAGGACTAAACTGGAGATTATTAAATTAGTCTAGGTCTTACATACTAAATACCTAGAACATTTATCATATGTAACTATATACACCATTTACCTTAGCATACATATTATCAAGAATCCAGTAGTGCTTTTTTAACTTAAAAAAATTACCTGAAAAATTAGCAGCAGAAATATAAGTGGATCTGATGTAATTATAAGAAATCTCTACCCTTCAGCCCTGCCTTATTTTAAGTAGGCATGTTTGCTCACTGTTCAAACATAAAAGCACCAATACCAGCAGAATAAGAGTCCTATACTAATCATTTCCATAATCCCTTCTTTTGCCCCCAGAACAGTACTCAGAGGGGAAAACTGGTCAATGATACCAAGCAGGAAGAGAGGATGAAACCACATAGATCAGTTACAACTCTCACTCCAAATACTCTTAACACTGCTCCCTGTCCTCGGAATCTGAAGTCTGCCATCAAATTATGAGAAATGAGGTCCTGGGTTCAGTTCCCAGTATCTCTATTAAAAATAAATAAATAAACCTAATTACTTCCCTCCATTAAAAAAAAAAAATTTTTTTAAACCCAAAAACTGAGAGAAGAGTTCCAATTAAGTCACTCAGGAAGAAACAGAAGAGAACCACATGAGGAAGGAATGCCTCCAAAAACATAAAAATAGAGGCACTATATAAAGGCACATTTGAGAAATGGCCAAGGCAGCTCTCTCTGATATGAAAGCCTCAATTATTATGACTAATTTCCTATCCCAGTTGAATTACCCCAGAAATAGTATAGCATCAGTTGTCAGTATTGATAAGAAAAGATCAGATATATTTAGATGAAAATTTAAGTCAGCAGGTAGGGAGGGGAATCATTCATATACTCTCATAAATTTGTGCTAATCTGGACCTTTCCTGTATTTTTTTTTTAACACAGTCCTTGACCACTACAAATGATTTAGTACAACACGGGAGCTCACGAACATAAGAGCTTTACTCAGAGACGAGTAATTTTCTCTATAAACACAGAGACCTCTAGAAGGATATACAGTATGAAGCTGGTCAGTGTCTTCCTGGGCAACTTTCTTGAGCACTGCAGACCACTGTCAGAAATAACCCCTGAATCATATGCTCTAAGAAATTATTCAACTGTAAATATATACTGGGCTCCACACAGTCCTCACCTGTGTGAGTGCAGAACACTCCACATACTTGACAGCCTTCAGGTCACGGGCCAGCTTTTCAGCAGTCTCTGGAGTGATAGGCTTCTGTTTATTCTTGGCAAGTTTCTCAATGGTAGAGGGGTCATCTCTGAGATCAATTTGGGTCCCAACAAGCAAGAAAGGAGTCTTTGGACAGTGGTGAGTTATCTCAGGCACCCACTAGAGAAGAGATATTTTAAAAAATACACCTGCATTAATCCACAAGCCTCCAAAGCTATATACAAGTCCAACAGAAGTTCAATGACAACCTTTTTTTCAGGGCAAGAATATATTATCAACTCACCTTTTCTTTCACATTTTCAAATGAGGATGGAGAGACCACTGAAAAACAGACTAGAAATACATCTGTTTGTGGATAACTCAGCGGTCGTAATCTGTCATAATCCTCCTGCCCTAAGGGGGAAAATATTGGAGAAATAAGCACTGAATCTTGGTGCCCTCAAAGCATTAAAATCACAAGTCAGTCAGCAGATTAAGCATGCATCATTAATGAGAAAGCAACTTATCTAATAAAATGTATGGTTTTGTAATAGAAAAATTTGAGCAACATTCTCACTCAGCTAAAATATTTCAGGCCCTTAGAACAGCAATGAATAATTCGTAATTATTTGTTTTATTACTAGTTTGTAGTTTTCAATCTTTGCGTCCAATTAGCAACCCAAGAATAATGTAACAAAAACAACACACTGTTGCTACAGAAATGACTAAAAATCAATTCTTCTCAGATCTGATTAAGAAAAAAATCACAGTGAAACCATCTAAGGAAACAAATCTCAGTAAAACCCAGCTGATAAAATCCAATGCCCATCATGACTACCAAAGCAAGTTCACATGTTTAGTTAATGTGTACATGTTAAGACCAGCACCTGAAACTGAAAATGCATAGAAAAAAATAATTCAACAAGAATCAATGGGTGCTAAATCAATATAGGGGAAACTTTAATGAAAAACAGACTATTTGTATGGTCTTAACGATTACTTATAAACTGCAAGGGAAAGAACACAACTACACTGTGAAGAAACGACATCACCTTGACTCAGCGATCAGGGTTACCATCCATCATCAATGAGTGGCAGAGGAGTACCATGTACCTCTAGTAGATTTACACCCTGAGAAAAGACATCACTAAGGCAGTATTCCAACCAAGCTAGCATAGCTTGTATCTAATCGAAGAAACAGACAAAAATCCAAAATGAGGAACATTTTTATAAGGGGAGGAGGGAAAGAGGATTCCTGGGCTTATATTTTATTAAAATGTCATGAAAGATACCCCCTTCCCCCACCAAAACAAAATGGTTGAAGAACTGATCCAAATTACAAGAGACTAAAGAGACATGACAATTAAATGCAATGCATAGTCCTGTACTAAAAGCAGAGAAAAAAATGGACTTGGATCAATGGAAAAAACTGGAATATAGATGTTAGATTAGAGCATGGTATCAATGCTAAATTTCCTGAAGTTGACTACGATTATACAAGTGTTTCTTTTCTTAGGAAATATATATTTATTCAAGGCTAAATAGCAACTCACTCTCTAATAGTTCGGAGAGGAGGGGGGAAATATGTTCATATATGTTGAAAGAGAAAAATAAAGCAAATAGGGTAAAATGTTAACAATTCGGTAAATCTGGTTAAAGGATACATGTGGGCTCCTGGTACTATTTTTGCAACTGTTCTGTAGGCTTGAAATTATTTCCAGATAAAAAGTGTTTAAAAATATTCAAACATTTCCAAAACTGTGAAGTGAAGGGAGGAGTCGCAGATGAAGGATTTAACATTCCAATTTCAAAACTGAGCTATGGGGGGAGGGTATAGCTCAAGGGTATAGCTCAAGTCCTGGGTTCAATCCCCAGTACCTCCTCCAAAAATAAATAAACCTAATTACCTCCCCCACCATCCTGTCAAAATAAAAAATAATTAAATACAATAATCAATTTTTTTTTAAACTGAGCTACAAAAATCCTATATATTAAAAGAACAGTTAAGTACTTAATGACACGGAACTGTATACTTAAACATGGTTAAAATGGTAAATTTTGTTACATATGTTTTACCTCAATAAAAAAAATTTTAAAAGGAAAGTTAAATATTTTGTATGCTGGTGAAATATTTTTTTTGCCAGGCTTGAGAGAGAATACAAGAATTTAGGGTAGCTATCAAAATATGATAAAGATGTTACTATTATTGCCATTTAAATAATACATCATAAGTAGACAATAAAGGTATTGTCAGGATAATACTCTACAGAAAGGAAGGTTAAAGGAGAAGTCAAAATAAAGGATGCTACATGGGAGAGGGTATAGCTCACAGTGGTAGAGTGCATGCTTAGCATGCATGAGGTCCTGGGTTCAATCCCCAGTACCTCCTCTGAAAAAAGGAAACCTAATTAATTACCTCCTTCCCCCTGCAAACTAAAAAAAAATAAAATAAAATAAAGGAGGTTACAAAACAATAAAATCACCATCATTACCTCCAGCGTTTACCAAAATTCACGATAGCGATATGCTAGGGTTAGAATCAAAGGATTTAAAGGTATGCACTAAGATGTATAACTCTGACTTCTTAAATTATAATGTACAATTATAGACACAGAATGGATTAAAAAGGATAGAATGGACTACAGGAAAACAAAATCAGCAAAACTCCTTAACAATTCTCTCAGTCTAAACTGCCTGAGCTTTAATAATAGTTGAAGCTTTGAGGCATCACAACCAAAGCTCCAATAAGACAAAAAATTTTTAAAATAAGACAAAACAGTTAACCAAGCCATGTAAAAAGTATGGATGTTCACATATCTTTTCTTAGCCCTAGTCCCTATTCAAATGGAATGTATTTCACAAAAATTAAGCCTGGCATAGACTAGAAAAAACTCCATTTTTTAGTCATTCAGCCCCCACATCAAAAACAGATCCAAGTCTGTATTCTTGAGCACCACTAGGGGCATCTAAATGAATATCTAATGTTTTACATGCAACCTACCTTCTATTCAGATGGATTGGTGACAGAAAACAAAATATAGTCATTCTTTTTTAAAACCAGATTCAAAGCAGTATTGGTCTGCCCATTTACTTGCAATGAACAAGCCCTCAAAGCTATAAAATCTTTCTTTTCCTTTCCCAAGGAGAAAAAAAAATTAGAAAATTGTTCTTTAAACAAAAAGTAGGCTACCTTATATCTACATCTGCTACAAGTGCTACATTTAAGGAAACAGAATGAGTATAACCCCTCAGATGAGCAAGATTCTTCAATATCCAAGCATAATTTATCCAGCTAAAATGTATCCTCTAAGTATGTCACAAATAGCCATTATTCACTCAAAGCAGAGGCAGCACTAGCATTTAGCATCATTTACAGTACACAACATGATCAAGAAAACTTCACTCTACTTGTGTAAGACAGGTTTTGACTACAAGTCTTAAATTGCATCTTCTCTATCAGTGTACCAGCTCACCACTTAACTTCTAACACTTGTCAAAAAGCAAGAACACATCTCATGGTTGCTGGTTTTTTCCCTTGCTCACAATCTCGTATTTAAAATTCAAACTCAAGAGGAACTAAGGTCAGTTTGGACTGAAGACTCTGGTGAATATGAAAAATCTGAAATGATCTCATGGTACAAAAAATAAAAATACTGCCAAAAAGCAACACTTCTAGAGAATTCTGATAAGACATTATAAACACAGGAAGAAAACAAATGTTTCACAGAATTTACCACTACAGATTAAAACTTTAACATTTTTTCTACAATTACTCAAAATTTAATGGCACTCAGTGATCCCTGCTTCATCTGTACTATGAAGCTTACTCCTAAACAACTTCGTAATACCTTTTATACCATGAAAAAAAATCCAAAAACAAATGGGGACATTGTGGAACTTGAGATTCCTACCATTTTATGTATAAAATCTTTAAGAATCTAGACTATTGCATGTTAATGCAGAATTTACTGAAGACTCAAATCTTAAGTTCAAACATGTCTGGAAGATTCTATAGCAGCACTAGAGACCAAGGTGGCTATAAATATCTCACTGGAGAGCACTGTCATCCCTGATAATGTAATTGATCAATAACTGCAGAAGATTGGCAGATACTAGAAAAAACCTCAATGAAAGAAAGGAGTTCTTTTTAAAAAAACAAGGAAACAAAAAAACAGAATCCACTATATCAGGTCAAACTGTACCACTATGACTTGTTCTGAATATTATTCATCTGCTAAGGAAGAGAATAATATTAGTTGTGCATCGAACACATTCCCAGTCACTGTGCTGGGTTTTTTAATAGCTAGTAAAGTATATGAATCATAAATACATACTTTTTAAAAGTGACTATCACTGAATCTTCACAGCACCTCTGAGAGGAAAGTATTTTAAACATTTTACATAGCAAGGTCTTTAAACTCCACACAGCTAAGTAACTTGCCAGCTACCTAGATAACTGGTCTACCTAGCACCACAGTCTAACCTTCCTCTTGCCTGTTAGCGTGGTAATGCCTGAAGTGATTGTGATTACAATGATTAAAATTCAAAAATGAAGATTTTTCTGAAAACCGAACCTAACAATTAAAAGAGTATAAATAAAATGAGGAATGGGGGAAAACAAATTTAACTGTGAACATATATGAACCCAGCCATATTCCAAATTAACACAGCCAACCACATTGAATGGGAGGACGGAGGAGGGTGATGACAAATCCAAGTAACTTTTGAACAAGGAACTTTGTATGCTATTAGACCAAAGTTAAAAAAGAACTGCAAACCAATTTTGAACTCTTACTAAATATTTGTTTTTCCTAGTGGGATGGTATAGCAATTCCAAAATTATCTTATGTGTACTAAGGAAAGTGAGTAAATATACTGATCTTTAAGGGGACCTAGATTCTAACTACAGAAGAAATGGAAATGAAAATATGGAATTGGTGAAGGCAAAGGAGAATACCGGAGTTGAACTGAATTGGAGGTATCAACAAAAACTCACTATCCAGATTAACCAGTCTAATGTTATTTTCTTCGCTAGTAGATGAACAATATTCAGGACAAGTCACTGTGGTGCAGAACAAGTGCTGTTACTGTGTGTTTACAGCTGTTCTGCTGTCTTCTCTCTGTCCAGACCTCTGTAGTAATAAACATAATTACCACCTGGATTCCCATTTTGCAACCACTGTAGGAAAAATTGATTTGGGCAAGAATTGTCCGTGGTTATTAAATCTAGAGGGGGTGTTATTTAATGACAATAGAATACTTACACTGTTTTAAAGTATCTCCTCACAAATTATTAGCTATAAAAGGAAAAATTCTAAACATACAGTAGGAAAACTGGACAACAACTTAATCAAATGATCAAAATTACTTTTACCAAAAGGATACCCTGAGGTGGACACAATATTACTAATTTGGCATTCTAACCAAACTGCATATCCTGAAGCTATTCATGAGGCAACGGACAAACTCAAACCAAGAAACATTCTATAAGTGGCCTGTTTCCTTAAAAAATGCCAGTGGCATGAAAGGCTGAGAGTGACAACTACATGCAATGTGTGATCCTAGGTTAGAACCTGTAAGAAAAATTCCTATAAGTAACAGTATTAGGACAACTGACAAAATGAGAAAGTTGACTAGGGGTTAAAGTTTAAAATGTTATATATAAATAATGTTAAAGTTCCTGAATTTGGTAAATACACTATAAGAGAATATCCTTGCTCTTAAGAAATATACACTGAAGGGGAAGGGGGACGTATAGCTCAGTGGTAGAGGACATGCTTAGTATGCACAAGGTCCTGGGTTCAATCCCCAGCTCTCCACTAACAAAAAGAAGGAAAGGAAAGGAGAGGAAAGGAAAGGAGAGCAAAGGAAAGGAGAGGAAAGGAAAGGAAACCACGAGAGAGAGCTATGCAAAAGCATTAAGAAATAAAAGGGCATGATGTATATGCAACCTACTCTCAAATGGGTTAGAAATAAAAACAATATGCAGAGGGGAGGATATAGCTCAGTGGTAGAGTACATGCTTAGCAAGCACAAGGTCCTGGGTTCAACTGCCAGTACCTGCGTTAAAAAATAATAAAAATTTAAAAAGACAAATATCATATCATATGATATAACTTATATGTGGAATCTAAAAAAAAAAGCGATACAAATTCTATTTATAAACCAAAAACAGACTCACAGACATAGAAAACAAACTATGGTTACCAAAAGAGAAAGGGTGGGGAGGGATAAATTAGGGGTTGGGGATTAACAGACACACATTGCTATATATAAAATAAACAACAAGAACCTACTGTATATTACAGGGAACTATATTCAATTTCTTGTAATGACATATAATGGAAAAGAATCTAAAAAGAAAATACATATATATATGTATACATATAACTTAATCACTTTGATGTACACCTGAAACTAACATTGTAAATCAACTACATTTCAATACCAAAAAAACCTGATTACATCTACCCTGTCCCCCCTCCCAAAAAAATACACACACACACACGCACACACAGCTGGAGAATGTCAAAAAAGGTTAAGAACTGGTAAATCCAGAACGGAGTTCTTTGTACTAGCAACTTTTCTGCAAGTCTGAAATTAAATCAAGATAAAAAGTGACAAAAAAGAATGTGTGTCAAAATATTAAGATGTTTCTACAGGGAAAGATTATAATATGAAAGAAAACTGAAATTGGATCACGTATGTTAACAAAAGAAGTTAAACAAACTGTGGTGTGATCTGCCACACAACAGACTACTGTGTAACCATGAAGACTATGACACACAGTACAACATTAAGAGATATCACCATGTTTTTCTGTTAAGAGATAAAGGCGGGTACTTGAGGGCTGGAGGAGAATATCCTTTTTTCCCTGTGTATAAATACAATGACTATGTAAGAAAGGCTCTGTTTAGGACATACACGAAGATATGATTATCTCTGAATATAAAGGCTTTTTCATTTTCTCCTCTTGTTTATTTATATTTTGATTTTTCTCCTGTAGTAAGTAAAACTGTATCTCTGTAACAAAAAATAACACTTAAAATTGACATAAAAAGGAATTAGTGGTGGGATAACAAGTATTCAATATAGAAAAGAGCCTATGATAAACATGTTAAGTGAAAAAAACTAAATCTAGAACTATATATACAAGAGTAAAACATGTGCAGAAAACGACCAAGGTTACTATGGAAATTCATTAGCAAGAATTTAGTGTTGTGACCACAAAGGCAGAAATAAAGCTATGAGACAGAAGAAGAGCCCTATCTCTGGTCTTATATGATATTATTTAAATATATCTATAAGAGTTGTAGCCAAAGAGAGGAACAGTATAAAAAGAATTCAAAACAAAATAACATTGTTAACAGGATAAAAGCAACGAAACATGGTCAACAGGTTAAAGGAAGTCAGAGGCTATCTCAGTGTGAATGTAAGCTTTAGAAGAAGGAAAATTGAGTTAATGGCATGACTTGAACCAGGATTCTGAGATTAAGGCTTTTGGAGAAAGATACAGAGTTTCCTGTTAGGTGTGTCAAGGACAAGAGATTCAATCTGGATGCCTACAGCCCCAGGTCTCCAGTACCTGTCAAAAAAAAGATCTCTGGCTTATCTTCTTCCACCTCTCAACCAGTTGAGATGGAAACCCCCAAAGTTGCCTGGGATATTTTAAAAAAAAAAATTGTTTCCTTTTAATCCTTAGAAATATTCAGAATCTAATGAGATTCACAGAGATGAAATAAATCAAATATTATTATTATTAATTTTCAGTTACCTTTAGGAATAACCTATTCTTATTTAATACTTAGTGTCTATATTTAAAACAATCACCATTTTGAAGTTTAAAGAACATGATAAATTAGTTTTCTGATTCCAATTTACGTTTAATTGAATAACTGATCTTCAGTCTTTGTTGAAAATGTTAAGAATTTTATGAAAGTTGTAAATAATACTGTTTAAGATAAATTAAAACAATCACAGAAAATCATGAGCTATTAAGTTATATATGTAAAAACTTGGGAATGTTTCACTTGTCACGTCAAGCAAATTGAATTGCTTAAAAGAAAAAACTGAACACATTAAATTTATAAATGCAGTCTAAAGTGCTAGAAGAAATTAACAGTTGTAAATGAAACTGACTGGGATTAAAGTCTTACCAACCCAAGTTACATAAACCAGTATTAATCAAAGGCCCCTTAGCTAGCTTGAGAATGATTTGTTAAAAGTGACTGTTTTAATAAAAACTTTAGTAAGTTGTGCAACTAAATGTAAAGGCTTGCCCACTCCCAAGCTATTTACCGAAGATAAATAAAATATGACAACACAAAGATTTGTATACAAATGTTCATAGTACCATTATCCTTAGCAGCTTAAAACTGGAACTCAAACAACCAACTCGTAAATGGGTAAACAAATTATGTTGTACTCATAGAATGGAGTATTATTCGGCAATAAAAACTACTGATACATACAACATAAATGAATCTCAAAAACATTACGCTAAGTGAAAGAAGTCAAACACACAAAAAAAGGCTACAGATTATATGGTTCCACTGATATGAAACTCTAGAACAGCAAAAGCACAGCAACAGAAAACACATCTGTGGCTGCCTAAGGCCAGGCCAATAGAAGGGACTGACTATAAAGGGCACAAGGGAACTTTTTTGGGTAATGTATCTTGACTATTGTCAACTATACAGTCAGCAAAAATAATCAAACTGAACACTTGAAATGAATGTACTATACTTCAATAAAGCTAAAAAATTAAATACTGATTAAAATTTAAAGGCTTATAACAGAAACAGACTCACAGACATAGAATACAAACTTGTGGTTGCCAAGGGGGCAGGGGGTGGGAAGGGAGAGACTGGGATTTCAAAATGTAGAACAGATAAACAAGATTATACTGTATAGCACAGGGAAATATATACAAGATCTTATGGTAGCGAAAAAAATGTGACAATGAATATATGTATGTTCATGTATAACTGAAAAATTATGCTCTACACTGGAATTTGACGCAACATTGTAAAATGACTGTAACTCAATAAAAAATGTTAAAAAAAAAAGAACATTAAGTCTTATAAAAAATAAGTGCTGAAATTTGAAAATAAAATTTAAAATTAATTTTCAACCTCAAGTAGACATAAATCGTCTTCTCTCTGCATAGACTGCCTCCAAGGGTACATAGAAACACAGAAAAATCCCTCACCTACCATGAAATGCAGGTTCTTTTTTATTTTGTCTGTTTTCCAAGTTCACTCTAATACATCATTACACTTATAATTTTTAATTCGTAAAAATTAAAAAAGCCTAAAATACCACTAGAAAGTCACTGAACTCTAAACCTGTTTACTACTGTCTCTTGATTTCACCCACCCAATTAAATCTAGGCAGTTCCTCAAAGTGGGCATTGTAATATGCTCCATAAGAGCAATATGTCAGCTGGCACACAGTGAGGATAATCCACAAAAAGCGAAAAGGTTAGAATTCCAATATACTAAAAGGATAACTTTCCAAAATTTTCTTTGGCTAACTGAGCTGGTAATAACAGAAACAACAGAGAGGGAAGTCAGAAATTAAGATGTGCAGTCATTGTTAAAACAAGAAGGAAATAACAGTGAGGAATTGGGAATACTTAAGGAAGAAAGTAATTTGTTCCTTAAATTTGAAAAGTCAACCACAAATGTCAATACTGTGAACTAGATAATTGGTTTGCCCTCAAAATATTTTCAAATGTAGTATACAATAACAAGCTTTTAATATGAGAAGCTATTTGTACATGTAATATACAGATACACATACTAAGTAAGTCTTCAAATTTCAGCGTGATAGTACAGCTTGGCAACATATTCTGCTCTCAGTCTACTTGATCTCCTTTCACACCATCTACCCAGCGTATTCCAGATGCCTATCTGCCACTCCAGGTTTGAGACTGTCTCTTGGTCAAGCACTGACCATCAAGATATTCAATCTTGCTAACTATTAACAAAAGGCAAGTGGTTTGCTAATATCCTAGTTTCCCAAAATGTCCCAAAAAAGACACCAGCAAGTGTTATAGTTACAGACCAAAACATTATAAAAGACATCAAGTTTTCACCTGCAGTATCAAAAAGTCCAAGAGTATATGGCTCTCCACCAATCATAACTGTGACTGCATAGTTGTCAAAAACCTAAAACACAAAAATACGACATTGTTAGTGTGCAGGGGGATGGTCAAAATGGGAAAGGACAACTCTTAAGCTAAGACAATGTTTCCTTCCTAAGACTCAATACTCCCTCAGTCCATCTTTCTCATATCACCAACCTTGCAAACTAAGCCCTTGCATGACCTATTAGGTTCCTGGAAAAAGTGACGAGGGATGCATTCTGGGAAGTCTGCTCTACCCCAGCAGCCTGGATAAAAAGCCACAGAAGGGTTACAGGTGTCACAGAAGCAAAGTCCCCTGGCTATACAAAATGACTCTGTTTAAGTTTGAAAACTTTTCAGACAGTAGCTTAAAGTTTATCTTAGCTTGAGTGTTCGATCTGACTTCCAAAAAATTACTTCTTCATAGCTCATTTCCTTTTCATCTAGAATTAAAATCTCCTAAGTCCACGATAATCTTTTTCTTTCCAGGGTTCAAGACAAGAGCAGCTTGTTGCAAACACGCCCACTAGAGAGAAATAAAGGTTCCCTCAAGGTACTCAAGGAAAGTATCCAAGAAAAGGCTGACAGATTGTTTGTTGGGATTTCATGAATAAAATTCCTGTTTTGAGATATAAACCACATGACCTAAGATAACTTCTTTGAACTGGGTACACTTAAGGATAGTATATGGGGGGAATATATATAATGTGTGTGTGTATGTGTGTATATATATATATACACACACATATATATATTTTTTTAAGGATAGTGAAGGGGGTATACTATTTGTAAATAGACTGTAAAACCTATCAGAAACTCAGTATATACTAATACTCGTTGTAAAAGTTACTTGTGAAAATGGGAGGTGATGGTGCTAAGTGAAAAAAAGATACAACACTAATTCATGGATTCCTCTGAATTAATTTACAATTTAAAAGCAATGCTTTCCAACCAGAAGAAGGATGTAGATTTTAAGATCAGCCCTACTTAGCCTTTTAGATATAACACTAATTTTCTGGTTCATGTTTTACCCGGTTGTTGGAAGCTTGTTTAAATGTAAACAAGAATGGAACGGAAGCAAGAGCTTGGGGGAAGTGATAGTTGAATGAAAGTCAGTCCTTAATAATAAGAACAAGGATATGTAAAGAATGTGGTTAAGCTCTCAAACCATTCAGGTTATTTTCTTAAGTCATATCTAACCCTCTCCCAAAGATCCACATACAAATAACATATATAAAACGCCCATTAGCCCACTATAAATAGAACACCTAAAGACCAAACTCATAAAATAGACTCAGAAATCATGTTTACAAGAAAATAATTTTAATGGCGACACCAACACATTCTGATAGCTGCCCTCACTCAAGATCTACAAGATTGATATACTTCTATAAGTCCCCTAAATGTCCCTTTCAACCTGAGAACTTCTTTCACCAAATGGGCCAACTCAAAAATATGACTTTGTATTCAATTTTATCTTCAAATTCTTCCCCTCCAAGAAGCCTAATCTTTCTTCCTACAACCTGGGCCTACTTCAATCACCTTATCTGCCCTGGGACATTACAGACTGTCAATTACAATTAAACTTAATTATCAAGCCTTTAACCTGCTACCTACCCTCTTAAAGATGCTCTCATCTCTGAAGATTAACCTAAAGTATGCATAAATTTTCTTCCTTGTTACTTACAAACAATGCTAGTCCCATATTAATCATACATAGGTGCTTCTAACCCCTAAAACAGCTCACTTAACAGAGGTGGATGTTGTCAGGCCAGGCCAACCCTAGCTTCCCTCTCACCACTGAACATCTATGTTTAATATAATCATACCACTACATTGGTCAACCAACCTGAGATAAACACTAGATCCCCAAACACATTATTTCACAAATGACTGTTACTCTAAATAACTCTCTCTCACCTCAGTATCTCTGTTATTCCCATTCTCCCACTACTCTTTCAAGGAGCTGATAAAAAGCATTTGTGGAGGAGAATCCCCAAAGGCTTCTGTTGATGTTCTCATAACAAAAACAGGTCTTCTCTGTCCCTGAAAACCACTATGGAGCTCCATTACTGCTAGAACAACAACATAAGCTTCCTTCTACTCCCTACAGAGAGTAAGTGCAGGCATAAAACTACTTTCCCTGAAGTTAAAGACCCCCAAAAGCATCCCAAAAGACCTCCAAGCACTGATTAATCATTGGCTAAGATATCAAAAAAAAAGTCACCTCATTCCAAGATGTAGGGCATACTTCTCCAAACTGAGACCACCACTCTTTAGAATCTTGTCTATTGGAGTTTTGCCTCCAAGCACTTCTTGCAAACCCTTGTGTCACCCCTTCTGACTTTCCACTGATTTTTCAGCTGTTTAATTTTAAAGTGTATATAATTTACCCATGAGAAGTCAAGATCTTTAAAAACAGGAAACAAAGGCAGACAACAGAAAAAATTCAGTACACACAGAGAAAGTTTTCAAAAGGATATCAACTTATAATACATTTCATTAACAGATGAAAGCTTTATACTTACAGTCGGTACATACTCAGATGGAAATTTGTTTGTTGTGTAGGATATCAGGAGACATGTTTTACCAACGGCACCATCACCCACAACAACGCACTTAATTGTCTGCATTGCTGAAACAGTTTTCTATCCACTTTAAATATTTCAAATTTAATGATGACCTACAAAAAGATTAAAGATATTCCTCTTAATTATTTGTACTTATATATGTACTTTTTTTCTTCAACTAGCAACAGGCTCACTCATTCAGTGCAAGAACCTAAAAAGAGAAATAATGACTTGCAAATAAGTGTCAATTTTCTACATTTCTGATGCCTGGTTGTTTTCAACTTGAGTGTTTTTTAAAAAAAATCAAAAGTAGTGTATGTTAGGAGCAGCATATTTCTTTGTATAATGAAAAAGAAGCTATTTCAGAATGAATCCCATGTAGTGTGTCAAGTGTTATTTTCTGCAACTCTTCCTTCAGTTGAATGTGCCCCCACATGTGTACACATATTTATATGTACTAGACTGCACTACAAAGGCCACTGTTTCAAAGAATGGTTCATTTACCCAACTACAGAGCTACAGTTACTCAGGCCATAACCAGTAAGCAGCAGAGCACCACCACTTCCACGCCTCCCGCAACAGATGAGCAACATGAGGAACTAGACAAAGATTGGGGTGATCCCCGGTCTCAGCAGCTGTTTTAGCATCAAGCTGCATAGTTACTAACTCAATATTCATGACATGAAGAGGCCAAAACCTACATTTTTATAATGAAAAAGTCAAATCACTCTAAAGCATTCTGACTTAAAAACAGATACAATTACTTTAGCTTCTCTTACTGTAGTCCTCCATCCTAAGAAGAAATCGATTACAAATGCACCAAAAATTTATTATATTTCATCAATTCTGAGATATTTGTTTTTACATTTAAACATTTATAAAAATAGTCCCTGTTACCAGCGATTTCCCCCCTACATTTTGAAATATATGAAATTGGGATATGTGACAGCTTAGAGACAATAAAAAAAATTTAAACAGTTTTTCTAAAATAAAGAAACACCACCCTCTGTATACCTATATTTTAAGATAAAGTCCTATTTTGCTTATAATCCTGAAAGGGTTACATTTTCTTGTTAGCTAGAGCTGGCACCTTATTAAACATAAAAATGTCATAGAACCATCTAACTGTGGATGCCAGGCCTATATGCTTTTATAGTAACCTTCACAGCTCTTAATCGTGATTTATAAAGTCTATTAACATCTCTAGATACATTAAGAGTGAGTAAACTACAGGAAATACACACTCTCCCATTCCTCATCAACCATCTTGACTACATTTCTCTTTATTTAACCTCTTTTTATCTTTTCCCTTCTCTTTTCCCTGTGATGCACTAAAGAACTACTCATACTAGCATACTTACATTAGGTTAAGGATCTTGATCCCTAAACTAAATCAAATTACTTATCAAAATAATCACACTAAACTGAGTACTAAATTAACTCTAGAGAATTATTCTCGAAAAATGTCTTTTACATAGTAAACAATCTTATGGTTACCAGGGGGAAGGGGGTGAGAAGTGATAAATTTGGGAGTTTGAGATTTGCATATGCTAACCACTATGTATAAAAACGTAAAAAAACAAACTTCTTCTGTATAGCACAGGGAACTATATTCAATATCTTCTAACAACCTTTAATGAAAAAGAATATGAAAACGAATGTATGTATACACATGCATGACTGGAACATTATGCTGTACACCAGAAACTGATACACTGTAACTGACTATACTTAAATTAAAAAAAATAAAATAAAATGAGATAGAATTTTAAAAAAAAGTATTTTTACTTAAAAGCAAGAAGAGGAAATGGGAATAGCAGTCTTATGGTTCCTTGGTCCACCTCTGAAAAACAGGATTAACATTCTGCTAAAAAACAAGGTTTTCTGTACAATTTCTTTCCAATTCAGAGTGAAGAAAAGAAAAGTAAGCAAAGAGAGTTCTGATCTTCCTACAGTCTATTTTCCAGCTGCCTAAAAATCGATTTCAAGTTCAGTTTATATCTTCTATTTCCTATGATCATTATTATGGGGCAATTTTTTTACATAGAGTTTAATCACAAACACTGGACAGAAAGTAAGGTTTGATCACTGTAGCAGAGACTGCTAGCAGTCTGCCAATTCTTCCTCTCTTCTTTTGTAACAGCATTTTACTGAAGCATATGGCCCCTAGTAAAGATTACATTTCCCAAATTCTTTTGCAGCTCGATGTGACCACTGTGACCAAGTTCTGACAAATTGGAGTGAAAGCGATGGATGAAACTTTCATGACTAGCCGCCTTAAAAGCAAAGGCGAATAGTCTCTCCTGTCCAGGCCTTTAGGCTGTAATGCAGACATGATAATAGGGGATGAAGTAGTCACAGTGAAACATAGGACAGAAATTACATGCTAAGGATGAGTAACACAACAGGAGGAGCCAGTCCTGGACTGCCTGCCAGGACTTTTACATGAGAAAGAAACTTCTCTTTTATTAAGCCCCTAGTATTTTGGACATCTCTGTTACAGCAGCAGAACTAAAATCCTAATTACTGTATTTCACAGACTCAAAGAAGTCAATGATTTTAAAATACATCCTAAATTTAGAGGTGTTTATAAATGTATGAGAAAAACATCTTAGAATCTAACCTATGGTGAAAAAGAATATGAAAACGAATATGTATGATCATGTATGACTGAAGATTATGCTGTACACCAGAAACTGACAATACTAAAAGCTGACTACTTCAATAAAAAAAATATATATAAGTAAACATCGTAGAATAAAATTATAGAAATACTTGGATTTATCAAGTGACTTTACAAATAAACTTGACCACTTATGAGACTTTGTCTTTAAAACATCTAAGATAAATGCTACTGTTAAAATTTAACTGTAGATAAAATCAAATTAATTGTCACCCCTAAATACGACGTTCCTTGTTCTTCTTTCTATATATGGTATTATTCACTTTTAAGACTTAAAACTCGTCAGGTTTTAAGTCTTAAATCATCAGGCCATTTATAAACTTGAAACTTCCAATAAGGAAGAACTACCATTTCTTGAATTCTCTAGGAAATAAGAAAGAAGAAGTTGAAAACAGAAAGTTTCCATGATTAAAGACATGAATGAATATGACTGCCACATGGCTAAATCAAAAACTATCACAAGCTGTGATGGCGAAGGTTAGAGCTGGTCTAAAACATTCCAAAGAAAAGAAAAGCTATCATTAATAACTGTATTAAAAGAGAATAATTTAAATCTGTTTCAAGCTGAACTCATTTTTTATATTATAGGTATATTTGGAAATTCCATCAAAATGAACTGTCTTCAGGAGATCATTCACAAACAACAGTTTTAGATGCTGGTTCTTTATACAGCAGAAATCTTAACCGTAGTACCTCTCTCTCTGATACAAGCATAAGAAAATGTTAAAGATGAGATCATTCTGCCTACCAGGAAACTTCCAACTATTGAGTAAAACATATAGATACAACACAATTTGTATTAAGAGAAGTCTACAATGTAAGTTTAGGACCAGGGTAATAATATTTCAAATTGGCTACTAAATTTTATCCTTTGAATGTGATTTTTTTAAATATCTCAGCATTCTTAAGAACAAAATCACTACAATTAAATGCCAAATTTTTTGAGGGAGATCTTTAAGCTCTTCCAATGAAAGATAATGAGTGAATAGAACTTGTGTGAGAGAAACGTGCTCTGCAAACAGTTTGGCTAAATCACAAAACAACATTACTATTTTGAGAACTTTTAGAACTGCTCTTTTCTGAGCAGGAAAAACAGCCCCCAAGCCAATCAGGCCCTGCTTGTGTATCCTGCTTAATGAGCCTGAAAGAATTTCCAAACTACATAAACTTAATATATAATTATAATTTTCCTAACTTTGAAGTTAGGAAAGTCCTAGGTTTTAATCACTGCTCAGCACTTGCTAGTGACCTGGGCAAGCTTATTAATCTCTTTTTGCCTAAATTTTCTCATTTGTAAATAAATAGAACCAATCATGGTTTATATTAACACCTTGCAAAGTAATAAAAACTAAGTAATATAAAAGGACCTGGCTCTAGCACATACTCAATATACATGAATTCCTCTACCAAGTGTGCTAGTTAAATCAATCCCACCACACCTATTTTTGTCCAGTGGATCAAAACTCACTTTCTTCTCTCTTTGGTGGATTGTTACCTAATCAAAATTTTTCACACTTCGCACAAAACAGCCCTACCAAAAACATAAGCTAAAATGAACTAAATATATTTGCAGCTATTTAGCTAGTGACACAAAAATCAAGAAATCCACTCAAATATTTCTTCTTCAACTGAAGACTCCTATATTAATTCTTTCTGTATTTCCTGCATTATTTCTGTATTTACAAAGCAGTCTCTAAAACCAAGTTACTTAACAGGTGTTAACAAAATAATTTAGATATAAGAATGGACCCTACCACTATCTTTAAACAGCAAATTAGATGCTTTTTCAGTTTATAAATCATCGCTGCCCACATGCAAATTAATGAAAATCCGATAGCTGTTAACCTGAAACAATAAAACAGCCAGTTTTTTTTTTTTTTGAGTTATAGTCAGTTTACAGTGTTGTGTCAATTTCCAGTGTAGAGCACAATTTTTCAGTTATACATGACCATCCATATAGTCACTGTTGCATTCTTTTTCACTGTGAGCTACCACAAGATCTTATATATATTTCCCTGTGCTATACAGTATAATCTTGCTTATCCTATTCTATATATACCTATCAGTATCTACAAATTTCAAACTCCCAGGCTATCCCTTTCCACCCCTCTCCTGGCTAGCAACCACAAGTTTGTATGTTATGTCTATGAGTCTGTTTCCAACAGCCAGTTATTTTACCTTCTTCCTGTTGGAGATACAAAGGTATTTTTCATCTTGTTGGAGCTACAACTGAAGGGTGTGAGACCTCCCACTTCTGGCCCCAACTCCATCTTAAATGAGGATTCGGCTTAACATTGTTAGTACCTTTATAATCTCTTTTTCCTGTTATGCTTGAATTCAGCTTTTAAATCAGCAATACTACAGCTATCACCTCGGACAACCAGATTCAGAATTACCTGGAATGAATTTGTTAACAATTCCAATTCCTGGGCCCTCACCCCAAATCTAATAAATCAGAACTCAACACTCTCTATTTAATTCTAATGCACAATGAAGTTTGAGAACTACTGTCCTATATGATAACAAAACAGTAACACAAGAATAAACTAAGGTAAACATTAATGGCATTTTAGATCACCTAGAAGTCAATTTCTTAAAGTAGAATCCAAATTATCATTGTGAATTATCTGTACCTATCAGAAATTTTACATACTTAGTAATAAAAAACTCAAGTTGGATATGGAGAATCATGAACCAAGATACTTCAGAAGTGCTTCAATTACTAGTTCAACCTAAAAGTGTTTGCAAATAATGGTGATAGTGGCAAACATTTACATAGCACTTAACTATGTGCCACATACTCTTCTAAATGCATTACACATATTCATACATTTTATCCTCCCAACAACCTTATGAGATATGTACTATATTACCCCCGTTTTAGAGGTAAGAAAAGCAGGGCTCAGTGAAGTTAAGTAACTAGGCCAAGGCTACTGAGCCAGTATATGACAGAACTGGAATTTGAACCCAAGTAGTCTGTCGAGCCCCTGTTTTAAACTCTATACTGTACCACCTTCTCCTGAGAAGTGACATTAATAAAAACAAACATGATCACTGAAAATGGAGTGACAAGTATATACCTATGACAGTTGCCAGCACTGGGAAGAGGAAGGCAGAGGAGGAAGTGAGAAACAGGAGTTAAGTTCATTTCCTGTTTCTTCACCCTGCAGACAACCACTCATTTTTATTGGGGAGAAGGGAAGCAAGAAGAAAGAATTAGTAAGATAGTGTTTGCTCTTCCCCTTTCTATATATATACCCACAGGTCCTCCATTTCTTAGGCTTCCTGACCTGACAGCAGTCTATCAAAAACTAGTTGTGGGTCCCCAGTTAAGATCATGGTTCAAGAATCAGACTGGCTCTACCATTCTAGCTATGTGACATTAGGCAAGTTATTTTACTTCTCTGTAACTCAGTTTTCCCTTATCTAAAAATGAAAATAGTAATACCTTCCTCAAAGGGCAAGTTAATAAAATAAGACAATATGTGTAAAGAACTTAAAACAGAGCCTGGCATCCAGTGAATGTTTAGTGAATGTTAGCACCTACTTTTGAATGAGTAAAGACACTTTTAAGTCAATATAAGTTTTAAAACAGTAACAATTCCAACCTACTTAAGAAAGGAGCACATAAATTTCTTTTTATAATAGTACTCACTTGTCTTTACAACAAATGCAGTCAAATTTAGAACTATCATTACAATGGTGGTAATTTCAGAATCAAGTTCCAATTTTATTAAGATTATTCTGCAAAATATCTGATGTGTATTATTAATTAATAGTTTCATGTATTAAAATGTCACCAGATGACCCACAATGGAGAGGGAGTAGGGGACCAGGACAGAGATTTTGTCTTTTGCAATATATATAATGCCAGCTTCAAAAACATGGAGGAAACTAGGCCAGACATGTTTGTTTAAATAGGAAGTTAACATAGGAAGTTAACATCAAATCCCTTAACAGCAAAGAGGTTATGTATTACCAATTACCATTCTGCTATCCAGAGTGGCTAGAAAGATTATTTTCCACCAATAACTAGACACTATCCCTTTTTAATAATGAAGTTCATTTGTACCAGAACTCAGAATTAGTGCTGGGCAACTTAAGGCATAAAAAATGATTCCACCAATCATGAGGAAAATAAACTGTGAAATAAGGTGGATCTTCTACATTCCTTTGCAATACCTATCACTCCATCAGGCAGTCACACCAAAACCCTTGTCTACTAGGTTCTTAAATGCTTTGGGGGTCCAAATCTGAGATCTCTTTGAGAATCTCAAAACTAAAGCCCCTTTAGTTTTTTTTCTGGGGTTCCTGAACTCTAGATTTACAGAGACTATAGAACTCTTTCTTTAGAATCATTATTATTGGCTGGTTGTCAAACTCCACCAGACAATCCAACCCCTGAGGAAAGAACCTGTAGGGGAAAGGGGACACTCCCAGATACAGCTGCCCTATCTTCCCATGCCCCATGGTTCATTCTAGGCATGAAACACAAAAAGCATATGAAAATTTTTGAGATTAAGTATTTGTTAATAAGCATTTTTGGAAAAAATGTGTATTCTCAATCAGATTATATTCCTTATAAAATGATGTAAAATATTAACAGTAAACAGCATGAATGAAAGCCATGTCAAATTTTTGGTAATTCACTGTTGTAAAACTAAGTGTTTGCTCTTTGTCCAGGAGCTTCCTGTCACAGAGCTCCTAAAACCCTTGGGATTCCTCTAAATGATAGGAGTTATCTTTCTTAATTAATAATGAGCACTTTCCTAATAATGACTTAGGATGGGGGCCCTAGATAACCTTGGGATGGGACTGCTCATTAGAAAGATGAGAGGGTTATAACTTTCAACCCTACCTACCAAGCTCAGGAAGTGAGGGGAGGGGTGCGATACTAGAGACTGAGCTCTGTGAAAACTGCTTAAATTTTAGAGAGCTTCCAAGTTGCTGAACACAATGTGCTGGAGGGCACGTGCCTAGGGAGGGCATGGAAGCTCTGTGCCCCAAGCCCCAAATTTGTTGTCAGCCAGGCAGAAGGGTAGAGAACCTGGGTACCCCATTTGCAGCTGGTGCCAAAGTGGAGGCAATGTTGTGAGACTGAGCCCTTAAACTGTGGGGTCTGAACTAACTCTGGGAATTAGTGTCAGAATGAAACTGACAGAAGTGATGTCAGAAAAAAGACACCATATTCACACTAACACAAAATACACTAAAAGTAATGCTCTCTTCATTTGAAATACATTTCCCCCTAAAGTAATCCATTTTCATTCTTAGGATACAGGAAAGAGACACTAGAAATCAAGAGAGTAACAACCCTGAATTTTACAAGCCTTCCTTAGCAATCCAGTGTATCAGCTAGTCTGGTTACAGGATTAGAATAAATAAAATCAGCACCACTTGTCTCTCCTATCAAATCCAATCACTTTAGCAAGAATGATTTATATAACCGTTTGTAGTCCTACCAAAAATCCTCCATGTTATCTTCCTCCCCCCAAACAATACATTGTAAAAGGAATGTTTTTAAACCCTGAAATAAACGTTTAGCTTCAAACAAAATTTAAGAGAACTTAAGTTTACCCGATATTGCTTAAAAGAACCAAAATAAAGAATAAGAAATTTTTTTCAGAATTAGAATACCTCTTAATGAATTAACTGAACCCCATCATTTCCCAGCTATTTTGGCCTAAATGCAAAGGACTTGTCCCAATGCCAGACAGTTAACACCCATGTATCCTGACATTCTTTCCCAACTCTTCAGACTTGAGGCAAATACAAAACAAGCCACATAAAGACAGTTCTTTTTGAACTTTATAATTTGCCTTCAGAGTCCTCAGTAAACAGGAAATAATCTTAGAAAACTTTGACACTCACTCAAAATGTCAAAGCAATTCAGCTACTGCTCAACCTTACTTGCCCTAATAAAAAATCCAAAAGTCAGTATGATCAGCCATTTACCTCAGTTTTCAATAATAAATTTATGCATTCCAATTTTAAAATAATTTTAAAATAAAACTGGAATTCTATAAAATGATTTTCAGTTAGTAAAAAGAAGACAACCCTGTGTTGGGAGAGACAGTCCCCCATGGGTCTCTCGTGCTCCTACACAGCTTGCTAAGTATGCTAAGAATCCAAGGCCCTGGCCACTCTACCCAGGCCATGACATACGGTAGTGTTTGCAGCAAACAACCTTGAAGGATACGGTAATGTCTCCCTCTGGGACAAAGAACAGGCTTGCCTCCTGCTTGCTACTAAACAGTGCGTTCCCCAAGCTCAGTGTTCCCCAGCTGTGAGACAAACTCACTGCATCGCCCACATGGCAGTCTTAGAGGTAAGGGAAAGCACCACACAACACACTGATCTAATGCTGCTGACTGTGGTTTAAGCAATTATTCTTTGCCTATGACCCAGGAGTCTCATGTCTTCTGCTGGCATCCATAAAACAATACAACATGTTAGCTTGTAAGGAGAGTAAAATAAAATCCCCGACCCTGCTTACTTAATTGATTGAGCTTTGTGAGAGAATGATTTTGTTGTGAACTTAAGTCGTGTCAATTAAATAGTTTATTAGAATAATTATTAGAGTAGAGGTCAGGTAGGAACACCAGGTCTTAAATATTTTATTCATTATCCAAATTTTTTCTTTATAGAAAATCCTTCTGAGAGGGAAGGTATAGTTCAGTGGTAGTTAAATGCTTAGCATGCACAAGGTCCTGGGTTCAATTCCCAGTACCTTTCTTAAAAAATATAAATAAAAAATAAATAAACCAACAAACAAACCTAATTACCTCCCCTGCCCCTTCAAAAAAAGTGAATTGAAAAAAGAACCTCAAAAATTTTTTCATTTAAAGAAGAAAAAAGAAAATCCTCCTGATATAACTGACATTTTTTCCATCTTCTCCTCCTCACCCAAGCCAACCAGCACATGTTCCCTTGGAGCTGACTGGTTGTTTCAACTGTTTATGTTCCATCTTCTAAGTGTCTATTCTAACAGGAAGAAATTAGCAAAGGCAAGAATCCTATCATCAAGAAAGGTGGTAAAATAAAAATGGGAGAAATGTATGAACTTGCTCTCAATAAAGCTAATAAAATTTTTAATTTTTCAAAAAATAAACAACCTGAAAAAGGATACGAAAACAAATATATGTATGTATATGCATGACTGGGACACTGTGCTGTATACCAAAACTGATATATTGTAACTGACTGTATGCCAATTTAAAAAAAAAAAAAAAAACCTTATTTTGTTCTCTCCTATCCTTAAACAGCTGTGAGTAACCTTATTTTCTCTTAAGTTCCACTTATTCACATCTAGAATTAAGTCATCATAGAAAGCTACAGGACAAAGTCTCCATGGTACATGTCTGAGAGCCCTGTTGGTGTTTTTCTCTTGTTGATTTCTGATGTGAGACTGGTGAATAGATGCAAAACTGGTAGATGTTTCACCAAATACTAGTCAAAGAAATCAGAGAAGTAGACTTGGGCAAAATCTAAATGATACTACTACTACAGCTTTTGATTGTTGGAAAAGATACTGGGTTTTTTCCCCCTCCCTTAAATGTACTTTCCAGATGTTGCATAGAACAAAAGTACCTTTGGGCTTTTGACATCTCAAATTCTTCATGTATCTCTCTCCCACAAAATGGTTGCAAAACCCCTAAAATCTCCAGCTGCCAATTAAATACATTAATATACTCAAAGTGGTGGGTGGCAAACAGGCATTCATTAACACAATTACTCATTCCTCCATTTTCTGCCACTTGTGAAAGAAATTGATAAGACACTGTGAAATTACAACCTACATGAGAAAAACAGAGAAGTGGGTGTCAAATTAAGGTTCTATTGGTCCTTGAGATGACAAAAATGAAGCAACTGTCAGGGGAAAAAGTGCTGACAGCAGCACTCAAAATCAAAGAGTATGATTCCATGTGGTAAAAGATGTTTTCAGTAGTGCTACAAGTTTGTTGTGTCAGCTTCATTTCTGAAAATGACTTCATTCCAAAATGTCTGATCCAATGAGAAAACAAGTCCTTATTTTTGCTACCATGTTGAATTTTCCTTCCTCAAACTGGCAAAAACTAAGGGATGCTAGCCAAAGCCATCATTTTATGCTATATTTGTGATCAAAAAAAATTTTTAATCCAGTTAGTAAACATAAAAACTTTATAATTTTTAAATGTAACATTTCAAAGTAATTTGGAAAAATTGGAAGAGTATGCAATAATGTATGAGTATTAAGTATTTGATTGGAAGACAATGGAAATTATAATAAGAATTTCCCTCAAAATATTCAAGACTTATAGATTTACTCATTCATTCAAACCTTTATTAAGCACCTAATATGTGTCAAGCACTGTCCTATACATAGTCATATTCCTCCACGCCTGGAACAAAGTTCGTGTCCTCTTGGGGCAACAATCCTAAATGGCATATACGGAAAATAAGCAAATAAACAAAATTCCCCCCAGTTTCCCATATTCTTCCTTCATAACATTACTGATACTGATATCCTCATATGTAATTTTCCCATTCTGATCTCTTAATTAAGGGCAACACAATTCTGTTCTCTTAATTAAGAAAGGGCAAGAAGATATTAAAACACTCACACCTCCCCTTAGCATCACGCAAAAGACCAAAAACAACAGACAGAGCATTTCACTTATCCCAAATCTCAAATATGAATTTGCCACAGCTCTGAGGTCTACACAACCTGGGGAAAAGTCTCAGCCAATTTCTATGCATCTTACTCTGCCCATGTAATCAATTGCAAATTGCCTGATACTATTTAAATCTTTCAATATGGTTTGGTGCTAATTTCAATGTCTATGCCTTTATTCACATCTCTCCAAACCTTGCATGTCTAGCCTTACAACTCATCCAATTTCTATCCTAACATTCTACCCCAAAATCCAAGACACCTTCCCTAACTATTTCAGTTATCAAAAACTGCCCAAATTCTCTGAACTCCCATGAGAAGGCCTTTAGCTCTTAAATCTCATTTTTCATACTCTTATCCCCTTTACTCCCCATGCTTTAGCTACACAATCTCATTATATTCCTCAAATATGCCAGGCGCTGTCCTGCCTGCAGGTCTTTATAGTTGACAAGTATCCCTCTGCTCTTAAAGCTGCTGACTTCTCATCCTTCAGATCTCACCTCAAATCATCACCTCCTCAGAAAATCCTCCCCTAAGCACAATATCCAGAGTACCATCCAGCCCCCACCCTCCTTACTTCTATCATATCATCCTGTTAATTTCCTTTATAGTATGATCATAATCTGTAATTATCCTGTTTATGTTATATTACAGTAAAGGAAAACAGAAAAAAAAAGGAAATCTTTGTTAAGGCAGGGACTCTGCTGTATTCCCAGAACACAGATCAATACTGGACACAGCAGGTGCTTACTGAACAAATAAAAAACACAACTGAGTACTTAATCATGTTGTTCTTATTCATGTAGGCTTGTGTTCATTTCAACAGATTTTAAGCTCTCTGGGAGAAAAACTAGACTTCTACTTTTTATCTCCCTCTCAAGGTACTCAATACACTATTGAGTATATATTAAGGGTGAGAAAAAAACATTTTTTATTTTTTTAAATACCTTGTTGACTGAAGTAATAACGTGAAAAACCCTTGGAATTTTTAAAGATAAGCAAACATGAATTACCTCACCTTCCAAAAAATAAAATTTTTAAATAAATTTTTTTTAAAAAGGCAAATATGGGTTCCAATCTTAGCTCCACATCAATGTATGTGATCCTAGTAAGTTATTTCACTTCTATGTTTTAATTTTCTCATCTACACAGTAACACCTAACTCACATAACTGCTATAAAGAGAAATGAGATAATATAATTAAAACAACTAATACATCACCTGGCACAGAGTAAACACCTAATATGGCACCTTATTCTTATCCCCAATTAAACTTTGCAAAAAAAACAAAACAGCCCTATGATAGACTGGAACCACCATCGTTAAACGAAAGCACCTAAATACTATAAACCAGAGAAAACTGAGAAAAATCTTTGCTTCCACTTGACATGGTTATTTGCTAACTTGATCAATCCTTTCTGAAATCACCTCACTTTAATCTCAAAGAACGGTTTAAATGTCTTATTTGTAGCAAGAGGATTCAGAATGTTACAGAAAGGGTTGTAATCCATCTTTAAGAGATAAAATAACATTAATCATACAACAAATACTTATCAAGGCTCTAACATGTCCAAAGAAGACAATATAGAGTGGTAGTCAAGCACAGACAGAATCTCTCAACTTAAGTAGCCCTAAGCTCATATATCCCCATTCTTGTTTGACTCTGGGCAAGCTACTTAAATAACCTCTTTCCAAGACTTTGATTCTCCATTTGTAAAACAGAAATAGTATTAACACCACAGGTTGTAAGAATTAACTGAGTCATTCCTCTGTACAGCACTAACACTCAAATATGAGCTTTTTATCATTATAAAGAGACCCAGATAAGCAGCCAATTCAGAATCTGATTATCTAAGCAACCTTCTATAGGGGGTTGTATTTATACTAGGTATAAAGTAAAAGTCAATCATGTACCCCTGAAAGCAAAATGTGGTTTTAGTTTAGGACATAATACTCAAGGCAAATTTTTGCTTTCAAAAAATATAAGAAACAATAAGAAATAAGGCTTCCATGTCTAGGCCACTACCTACCAAAACTTAGCATGTACTTTCTTTGACCTGGCAATTCCATTTATAAGTTTATCTCCAAGTATGTAAAGAGGTAGGTGCAAGGATATTTACTTGTGCCGTGTTTGCAGGAGCAAAAGACAGAAGACTACTTAACACGCACATCAACAAGGGAATGGTAATAGGTTATAATATAAAGGAATATCATGCAATACTAAAAAGAATGTGCTACAATGCCTGTTAAGGACTAAGCTGTGTCCCTCCACCACCCCCACCAAATTGATGTGTTGCAGTCCTAACCCCCAGTACCTCAGAATATAACTGACTGTATTTAGAAACAGGGTTTTTAAAGAAGTAATTAAGGTAAAATGAGATCAGATTGGTGGGCCCTAAATCCAGTGTAACTTGGTTTTTATCAGAAGACTAGCACACAAAGAGAGAAGACCAACTGAAGACACCAGAAGTTGGCTATCTATAAACCAAGGAGAAAGGCTCCCAGAAGAAACTAACCCTGCCAACACCTTGACTTTGAACTTCCAGCTTTAAACTTCCAGCCTTCAAAACTGTAAGGAAATAAATTTCTGTTGTTAAAAGTCACCTAGTCTATGGTAGTTTATTATGGCAGCCCAAGAAAACAGTGCCAATACAGTGCCAACATGGAAGACCTCCAAAATATACTGAGTTTTTAAAAAGCAAAGTGCAGAACAGTGTGTATAACATGCCAACATATGAGGATTTTTAAATATACTCACTGATGCAGAGACTATCTGCAAAGACACTTACAGGTACAGACACTATCTACAAAAACATAGCTGCTAGACAACAGTGATGCTTCTGGGAAGAGGATATGGGTGTGTCTGGGATGGGCAGACTTATTTTTCACCATATTCTCTTTTGTATTTAAGTTCTCACCATATGCATGTAGTACTTATTTTTAAAACTTATCTATTAAAATGAAAAGAACTCCAAGACATACTCAATAATTAAGAAAACCACCATCAGCTAAACTCATCTAAAAGGTATCAAGTCCTAATAAACAAAACTCACCAAAATCCTTCATGCGCATGGGTAGTTTGTTGTTTTTTTTAATACCCTGCACTTGTGTTCTAAAAGCCATAATATTCACACACTATTTATCTCAATAATTCCAATTCTTCATAATGTAAGTCACTCAACTTACCAACGTCTTTCAACAATTAAAACATTTTTATTCCTCTTTAAAAAACAATTCCACTTCAAATAATTTATCCAAAATGAAGATACTTTATCAAACAATAAAATGTTATAACATTACGATAGAAAGTGATTAAGTAACAATACACCAGAGGATGAAATGTTACACATATTAAAAACAGTTGTGAAGACTACCTACATAGTAAACAATGTTAAAAACAAATGCAGAAAGAATAACTGCTGGGCTGGAGTGAAAGGGTGAGTGGGTGTGTGTGTCAGTTAAAGAGAAACAACCAAGCGCCTAACAGATCTTATCCAATCTTCACTGCATCAGAACACAAGTTAGAACCTAGAATGTGTTACAATAGCCTTCTGTTCTTCCAAGAAACAACTATATGTATTATAAAAGTCAGCAAGATATTTAAGTGCCTATTACAGCATTACCATTGGGTAAGGCAGAAACTCCGACTGTGAAACATTTCAACAATTTACTGAATGCCTACTCTATGTCAAACACTATGCTAGACAGCTTGACATACGTCACCTAGTATATTTCACTGGTTATAAGCAGAAGACACTAACACAGTTGTAGTAGTCTGATTGCTACAAAATTACACTATAAACTACAAGTGCCATAGATTTTCAAAAATAAAATACGGCTATGGTCTAGAAAAATGAGAACAAGCCTCCAGTTAGATGGAACACCAGGAGAAAGGGCACAAGTAGTACCAGCCTGCGAAGTGAAACACCACACACACACACACACACACACACACACACAGGACCAAGCCACAGACTCTGAAAGCAAGGACCTTTCATTTAACATAGGTGTGGGAACAGGAGGCTATCATTTCTTTCTGATCAATGAACAGCTCTGTTTTTTGTGTTTTTTTTTTTTAAGGACTATCGCTCTTGCACCTAAATTCAGGTGAACTATCAAAGGTAACCAGATAAAGTAAAAGAACTCAGCTAAGAAACTACTTCAATAATCCAAGATTTCCTACACTGCTGGTGGGAATGCAGTTTGGTGCAGCCACTGTGGAAAACAGTGTGGAGATTCCTCAAAAGACTAGGAATAGACTTATCGTATGACCCAGGAATCCCGCTCCTGGGCTTGTATCCAGAAGGAACCCTACTTCAGGATGACACCTGCACCCCAATGTTCATAGCAGCACTATTTACAATAGCCAAAACATGGAAACAGCCTAAATGTCCATCAACAGGTGACTGGATAAAGAAGATGTGGTATATTTATACAATGGAATACTAATCAGCCATGAAAACTGACAACGTAACGCCATTTGCAGCAATATGGATGCTCCTGGAGAATGTCATTCTAAGTGAAGTAAGCCAGAAAGAGAAAGAAAAATACCATATGAGATCGCTCATATGTGGAATCTAAAAAACAAACAAACAAAAACAAAGCGTAAATACGGGACAGAAATAGACTCATAGACAGAGAATACAGACTTGCGGTTGCCAGGGGGGCGGAGGGTGGGAAGGGATAGACTGGGATTTCAAAATTGTAGAATAGATAAACAAGATTATACTGCATAGCACAGGGAAATATACACAAAACGTTATGGTAGCTCACAGAGAAAAAAAATGTGACAATGACTGTGTGTATGTCCACGTATGACTGAAAAATTGTGCTGAACACTGGAATTTGACACAACATTGTAAAATGATTATAAATCAATAAAAAATGTTAAAAAAAAATCCAAGATTTAAATGAAGGACTTGCACTAGGTAGTAGATAACATGGCAATAGAGAAGTAACAGCCGACTAGTTTGGGGGTGGAAGGTGGTTTTGTTTAAGGAGGTGGTAAATTATGAAGAAGTTTTTTTTTAGTTTGGGAAATTACAGGATAGGTTTGTACCACAGATAAAATGGAGAAGTTGGAAGAAGAAAGCTTAAGGTCAAGCTATTATGTTCTTAAAGCACTCATGTAAGAAAACATGGAAAAGAATAGACTTTTCAGAATCAGCACATAATAATTTGGTATGTCAAGGATGAAATCATGTGCCAGCCTGTATCAGAAATCCTACATAAAAGCATACATTTGCAGCAAAAAAGCAAGCTACTATATTTACCTAGACAGCACACACACTGTAAAATGAGTGACAAACTGAGAATCTTTCTTTGAACCAGCTGAGATGTCAACTACAAAACTATGACCATTTAGACTTTGGTTATAACTAATGAAGCAGAGGTACCTACATTGAGATTCTCATACAACCTATTTTGTAAAGATTCCAAGATTCTGAATCAAAGCAGTCTACCAATTTTGATGTAAAATCTGTTGTTAATGAGGTGAATTTCTACAGAAGCATTCAACCGTGTGCTTGAATAATTTGATAAAGAATAAGAGATGCTATAATATTTGCACCAAATTCTATGTCAGTGCAGTACAGCTGGCATGACTGCTGATGTTTCAGCTTGGCTGCACAGCAGAGTATCAGCGTATTTCTATTCACTAAAACAGATAGAAAAGAATCAGAAACAATAAAGGTAAGAGTTGCAAAGACTCTGGAAAACAAAACAACCAGTATGTGTTGGCAACAAATCTGCCTTTTAAAGCGCTTTGACATCAAGGGCCACACCATCAAAGCACAAACTTCTACTTTGACTATCAATTGTTTCCATGGAAATTATATATATACAACATATTTTGGAGAGCTAAGCTCCAGAGGCATTACAGTATAATTTATTTAATGTCTATTTTTAAAGACATCATAAAAAATTAAGCGTAACAGTCCTTGTCACTGATTATGGCTGACCACAGTTGTTCCCCCTACCTAGAATGCTCTTGCCTGGATGACTCATTCAGTCTCATCCCCTACAAATCTTTGCTCAAATGTCATTCTGCTGTGAGAACTCCTCTGACTACCCTTTGTTTTGGGGGGGGGGGGTAACTTATTTATTTACTTTTAGAGGAGGTACGAACCCAGGACCTTGTGCATGCTAACCATGCATTCTACCACTTGAGCCATACCCTCCTCCCCACTACTTATTTAAATTGCAACTAAAGTTCTACCAAACCCTGAAGCACTCCACTGTACCTTGCCTCCTCTTCTTCATTTTTAGCCAAACATTTATCTCCAACTCACACACTAGTATGTCAGTTTCATGGGGCCAGAGATTTGTTTTGGTCTATTGTATTCACTGCTATATACCCAGTGACTGTCACAGGGCACACACTCAAAAAGAGTTGTTGAGTTGACAAGTGAAGATAGTATTGGTTGGAAATGCAGTAAGTCAAAAGAAAAAAAAAGTGTGCTTTGCACTCAAAATATATGCTTTAGTGGGTCCTTGAAGCACCTAAACCCTCATCTACTACTATTTGGATAAAAAAAAATTTTTTTTGATATCCTCTGTAATGTAAGAATCCAATTCCTAACACCTAAGTAAGTCCACAGCCTGAACTAGTTAAAGTAGTTAACACCAAGTTTAAAGGCCACACAGTATCATTTGCAGGAATAAATACTTTGTATCATCATGAGCAACTTTATTCTGTTTTGGGAAAGCACAATTCTAAAGACTTTTAAACTAACACACAAAAAGGTATCTTCCCAGAAAAAGCAGGATCCCTACAAAGTGTATCCCACTGCGTACGCAACTGTATCAGAGTGAAATAGTTAATGTAACCAATCTTACACTCAGCCGTTTTACAATTAAAATACCCTTCTAGCGGGGAGGGTATAGCTCAAGTGGTTGCATGCTTAGCATGCATAAGATCGTAAGTTAAATCCCCAGTACCTCCATTAAAATAAATAAACAAATAAACTTAGTTATGCCCCCCAAAAAATAAAAGTGTATAATAAACTTGAGGAATCACATCATTGTCAAAGAATTAGCTCCAGAATTTAGGTCTTCACAAAAATCTTTGCCACTGATTAGCTCTATTTTAAAAGCTGCTTCTATGCCTTTTTCTTTTTTTAATGTTTTAATATTTGTAAAGAATCACCTAATCTTCATATATTAGAGACTGAAAGCAAGAGAGACAGATTTATGTTTTACAAGAACAGAAATAATACCAATTTCTCCAATTGAAAGAGGCAGAGGTAAAGAATTTGGTGTCAACAGAAAACAAACTTTTGTATCTTCAACATGTCACATCCAAGATATGAATTAATCTTGATCCTGAAGAAAAGTTATTCAATTACCAAAAAATAGTAATTTTTTTAAAAGAACCAAGACAGCCCAACCTAAGCCACTAACCCCAATCCTGATACACAAAATGATGCCTTTCCTCACTCTTCCACCTCTCTCGGATAACTGGTAACACAGATAAGTGAAATAAATTTTCTGTTCCTGGCTCTGATTTAACTAGAACCAAGGACAAGTTTTTAGGAGAATATACCATCATTTCCATGCAACCAGGAAAAAAAACTAACCTAAAAGATGGGACCTGAGGTGGGTTTTTGTTTTGGTTTTGATGAGGAGAGAAGATTGGATTCAGCAGTAAATATGACAGGAAAATGCAAAAGAAATACGTCAAATTATAAATTAGAAAGAACTTACAGATTACTATCACAGACTCTTAAAAAATTTAATAAACTTATACATTATGAATTTCCAAGATGGGGAAATAGTAAGTAGGGTTTACAATTTATCTGACATCCACCCCTATGAAATCATCTTCCAGGTATTCTGAAACACACTAAAGAAACAACACATGCATTATTCGTAAAATTTAAGTTACCTCTTATTCCCATTTTCACTGGTTTATAAACTCTTAGGATGAACTAACATTCCCTTTGGCTCCATGATGAGCAGAACAAATAAGTAATAAGACCTAAAATAATTCAAACATTCTCATAGCTTATATTTGTAGTATGTACACTATTTGCATACTTTCCGAAACAAATAAGGGTATTAGACATTGATTTAGACCCCTAACACCCTAACATTCACAGGAACTATCCATTCTTTCCTAGTTATCTGATAAATGAAAAATTACACTTTAAAATCTAAGATTATTATTAAATCTTACTGTTAAACTTCACAATAAAAATATGGTTTTCTGGAAAAGTAATAAAGTGATACAGATGGTTTAATTCAACTTCAGAAGATTCTAAAATTAAGCTCCTCTCAAACAGCATTCAGCTGCTGAAATAAATATAGTGAAGCTGCATTAGAATGAAAATCCTTGAAACCACACAATGATTCTTTAAGATTTATTCTTTCACTTCCTACTCTCCTCTTCATCTACTTTTAAACAGATTTAAAAGCAAACAAACAAAAATCCTTAAATTGTCTACCATCAAAGCAAATGGACTGTAGCTGAAATCTTTTTATACTTTCTTCTACAAAATTTATCGTCTTCTCATACTCCTTAACACTAATCAACATAGTATTCTTTTATTCTACCTCATCTCTCCCTCTGGTTTCATCTGCTCTTCATTTGCTGTTATTCTCAATCTCTTCTGTTTTCACAAGTAGTAACAAAAAGTGATCATCTTTTTAGCTGAAAACGAAGGCTGTGGCTTAACATTTGACAGTAGATGGCTTCATATTGCCACTTGGGACACAGACGTGCCTAAGACATTGATCCCCCAGCTCTCCTGGGGCTACAGCACCTCCAGCCAGCCAAGAGCTGCCTTATCCATTTACTCTACTGTAGCATACAATATTCTTCTGTTTCCCTTGATTTGAAAAGGGTCAGGAAACTGCCCTAGAGCATATATCACACAGGGACATTGCTGGTTAATCTCTCCTACGTCAAACAGTGTAAGACAAAAGAAAAATTAAAGAAATTCAATCGTTTTTAAAATAGCAATAATTTTTTCAGGATGGTAGCTACATAAGACTAGAGTTTAGTTATTAACATTTCCCTTGAGATTGGCAATATGGTTTATTTAAGTAAAAAAAAAAAAAAGCAGAAAGTATTTTTTACATTCGACCAGCCAAATGCCAACTTTGTATTTCACCTGTTTTCATAACCAACAATTATGTGAATAATCCTAATCATATGCTCTTCATAACAATTACTTTTCCATAAAATATCAGAGTTCAAATGTGTCACTGAACTCAAGTTCAAGCGGTTCTAAACTAGAATTTAAGATTATTTAGTTATTACTAAGTGGGTAATGACTCTTTAGTAACTAAACAACACATTAGTTCCTGATAATGAGCACAGACAAGAGGCAATTCTTGACAATAGGCAAGAAACTATAACTCATTCCTTTAAATGCCATATGGTTTCACATTCACTTTCAGGTTACAACCCCTGCAATAAAGTCTGATACACTGCCTAAAAGAGGCCAAGTTACACTTAAATAGGGGGAAAAAATAAAAATAAAGCACTCAACACTTTTTCTGAAATCTAGCAGTCCTGAAGAGGGTGCTTCAAACTTTAACATGCATAAAAATCACTTAGAGATCCCGTTAAAATGCAGATTCAGATACAGTAGGAGTGGGATGGAGCCTGAGATTTCTAATGAGCTCCAAGGTGATGTTTATACTGCTCGTCCACAGACCACATACTGCATACTTGAGAACTTGCACCCTTACTTCTATGATACTGGATAAGATAATGTATAAAAATTTAAAGCAGACAACAATCCCACTTTAATTTTCATGGTTTCATGAGATTAATCTGGGAGAGGGATGGTTATTAAAATGTTGATGTTTGAGACAAATGCAGGTAACTTCTCAAAGGTAAGGGTATAAGAGAGGTTGTAATAATAAAAGCAAACACCTACGGAGCACTTACGTGCCAGTGAATCGTCTTAAATACTTCACATAGATTAACCGATTCTCCTAACAACAATGTGCGGCTGAGACTATCACTAGCCCTACTCTACAGAAGATAAATGGAGTCACAAAGACATTTCTCAGATTGCATAGAGCTAATAAGTGCCAGAGCCATGATTTGAATCCAAGCAGTCTGGTTCCAGAGTCTACACTTTTGATCAGTACACTAGCAGTGTCTCTCAAGAACACACAGCAACAGAATTAAAATAGCAAATAGAAATGGCCTACTCTTGGAGAAAATGATGCAAGTGTTAAAGTGTAAAGCATTAAAAAGAGCACAATGAGCAACAGAGTTCTTTTCAGGTGACTGACCACCGAGTCTTAGTGAATACCATTACTTAACAATATGTAGTTTTTTGCTATCTTAGAAACTGTTTTGGACTTCAGCAAAATAGCTAAATATTTGAAGGAAAAAAAAGTCTCAATTTGTTTTCATGGAACACCATTCTGGTGGCAAAAATGGGGTTTCACTTCATGGAATAAGCAGTTTGAGATCAATGTCCCTGGGGCGACTAGCGAAGAGTTTTGACATCCAGGACTTATAATAGCAGCAGTGGCAGACATAGCTGAAATGACAAGGAATGAAAATTGCTGTAGCAAAAATATTTTGGACTGAAAGGATGAATAAGTAAAGGTAGAAATGTAAAGGACAAAGCATAACATGACCAGTAATTTGATACTGTTGAGGGGAAGTAGTAGCAAAATTCAGCTGCTATTTCAAACAAAGAAACAGAGGAAGCAAACAAACATTAAACCCTAAATAATTTTTAGGAAAGTAAGAACTGGTCATCAGAAAAGATTTTCTAAGCAATGGTTAATTGTCCAGATAGCACAGCTGCAGAAGATATGGGACTAAACAGATGGATATGATCAAGCAAGAGTTAGCAATCATCACTTCAATGAGCCCAAATGCGAATATGCCTGACCAAGCACAAAAGTCTCAGGAAATACAGTACACAAGTCTACAGAATATACAGAAAGAGACACTGTTACCCCTCAGACATCATCACATTCATTTATTTGACAAACATTTCTCGAGACACACCATGGGTTTGGCACTCTTTTGGGTGCTTAGGGATACAGGGGTAACCATACCAGGTCAAAAACCCTGCCTTCATAGATTTACATTCTAGTGGGGGAAACTGAATATTGAAATACTGGAAGAGAATACTGAATACCAAAAGCCTGGAATGAAGCCCTTTAATACAGAATATATAGATCTATTTATGGGACATAAATTAACAAAATATTAACCCCTTCTTCCCCTGCAGAGGAAGCCCTGTAGCCTGAAGCGTTCCTCATCAAGCAGTCCTTGTCTTCTCAAAAAAGACCCCAAAACAATAAATGCATTTAAAATGTATCTACAAAAGTACAATTTGATTTCTACTTCCAAGAATGGCTATAAATACTACTCCCAGACACGCACAGTAAACTATACTTCAAAGTTTTCCTAATGCAACACCTCTCGGATCAAAACATTTTATTAGTGTAAACATTTCAAAAATAACTAGAAATGCTTCTTTAATAAGCTATAAAATTGTAAGTGGGGAAAGTATCCAAATAAAACAAATCTTGAAGTTATAAAAAAAAATCAAGATTTAGGCTTTGGTGGGCTTTATGAATCTCACTGACATTTAAGCCCCTGACTACCCTAGGCTGTAACACCTGCCTCAGATTCCCAAAAAATTAAGTTTAACTGAGTACAAGTATTGGGTGAAAACATTTTTAAGAGAATGTGCTACCTTTTGGGTCTTGAAGAAATTACTAGGAAAGAGCTCATTTTTAATACTCAATTAATTACCAATCTCTTATCTCCTTGCCTCAGTCTAAAACTAAAAACTGTAAATTCAAACTATTCTGCCATACTTTAAAAGGGAAGATGAAAATTGACATATGTATATTTAAACTTCTTAAGTACAGAAGATTCAAGAAATATGGCAGCAGGGTAAGTGCTCCATTTTTATATTCTTAAAAAGAGGTGCATTATGGCAAACAACAGTATTTCAGAAGATCCAAGCTCCATCCCTATCCAATCATCTACCAACACCTACACGCTACAGAAAGCTGATTTAAACCTACCACTTCGTTTAAGTGTTTCTTAACAAGCAATCTGTTCTCTCCATACAAATGAAAAACAATAGGAATGTACTTGTTCCAACATGAACTATCCTAGTAACAATGCATTACACAATTGGAGCTCATTTGCTTTACAATGCTAACATTTTTCTGTGCTACTGTACCCTGTAGTCAATGAAGGATACACAATCTAGGATGTACCTAACATTTTGGAAAATGAATACTGTCATCCCCACAAGCTGAAAATGTTACTCATTTAAGTCTTTTTGGTTAAAAATCCAAAACTCATTTTTAATTACAAAAAGTAGAAGTGGCTAGCAAGCAAAGGTTAGGTGTAAAATGAACTGATTCTCTTTTTTCACCAAACCCTTGCCACAAAAAGTGCACGTTAGTCGACTTAGGTACGTACTCTAAATCAGTAAGTCAAGAGAGAAATTAAACAGCCTGGGAATGTCATTTTGGACCAAAGAAATGCTTCCACAAATAAATTTGTTTCATTCGAGTACAGTCAAAGGGATCTTTAAAGTTACTGCCTACGCAAGTGGCTGTAGAAGGTGGTGTCTTACGCTTTATTCCCTGGCACAAGCTGATCTTGAGATTTTAAACCTTCCTGGTTCTTAGCGGCATACAAGATGGCCAGGATTTCAAAAGATCCTCTCTGAATACGAAACGTTGGGAACAGGCAGGATATGGCACTGGACGACCCAACCAAGTCTACAAAATACTATCTTAATTTGGTGAGTCCCTGACTTGTAGGAGTTAAAAACTCTCACCCCTTATACTGCGATGACGTAATCTTCTACACTGCTTTTCTCTTGGACTTAAAGGGGAGGAAAAAAACAAACGAACAAAGAAAATCTCCTCCTAAGGAGAGGAATTAGGCAAACGGCAGAGGGATGGTTTCGGGAGGTGGTTAGGTAACTCCCTGAAAGGGAAGCTTCAGCTGAATAGGCAGGGAGAGAGTTGGAGAAGCAAACGGAAATGGTATTAGGAACTCGACCTAAGGCAGGAATAAAGGAGACCGGAGAAGCCGGGACCAGGCCCACATCGCCGGACGAGGCGTCCGGCAGGGGGCCGCGGAGGGAGGCACGTCGCAGGCAAAGGCCGGGGCGGTCTGCAAGCCGCCGACTCCCCGGCCACCACTTCCCCGCCGCGCTCGCAATCCGCTCCCCTCCCCCCGTCCGCCGCAAAATGTCCGCGGCGGCGCCGGGCGAAGCAGGAAGTCGAAGCCGGGACGCGGAGGCCAGACCCGGAATGGGAGCCCAGGCCACCAGCACCCCCGCAAACCCCAGGCGCCCGCGAGTGACTCCGCGACCCACGGCGCCCCGGCCAGTCGCCTGCCCTTAGGGGTCCGCGAGGCCGGGGGGAAGGGAAGCCGGGCGGCGGGATGGGTGTGACCCCTTCCTTCCGCCGCTGCCCGGTGACAGCCCGGCTCCGGCCGCGCCCTCGGCCCGGCACCCCGCTCCCCGGCCGCGCACCTCTCGCCAGACGTGCGCCCCCGCCTTGCCCGCCGCGACCCCCTCCCCGCCGTCCCCCGACAGAACCCGGACCCGCGCTCGCCAGGACGGCGCCGCGCGAGCCGGGCGCTTCCCCTCCGCGCCCCGCGCTCCCAGGCTTCCCGAGATCCCAGAGACGGAGTGTCCCCGCGGACGAGGGGGGGCGGGGGGCGCCACAAGGGGGACAAGACCGTGCGGGATCCACTCCCGCAGGGAGCCTCGGGCCCCGCACTCACCTCAGCTCCTCCGCCGGGGCGTTGGCAGCACTGCGCGGGGTCTCCTCGGCTGCCGGACAGGGGCACGCGCCTGACGTCACCACGCAGGCAACGCACAGTTGGGTGCCCGCGGAAGTGGGAGGGACCGAGAAGCGAAAAGGGGACGAGGTTCCGGGAGGGGCCTGAATTCATCCCCTGCTCTGGCTCCGACCGCCTAACGCGCATGCGCCTGCCAGCACGACTAGCTCCGCTGGGGCTCTGCACCTCTTTCTCCTAAGGTTGTACTGTATTTGTAATAAGGCTATAAACGGTCGCTTACAAAGCGCCTCCACTAACATCTCTTTTGATCTTTGCAACTTTGCAAAGTATTATCATCTCGATTTTGCAGAGAAGACAGTGGCTACTCAAAGAGGGGCAGTGGCTTGCCACACGGCGTAGTGTATGGCCTCCTGACTCCCCCGGCCTGTATTTAGCCTGCCTTGGCATGAGAGCTAGTGCTCATTTCTCATCTCTACCTACACCCCACTGTCCCTCTCTCCAGCCACGTCGGTCACCATTTGGTTTAGAGACTTCCTCCCCACCACAAGGTCTCGCACTCGCTGTTTCCCCTGGCTGCTTCCTCTTCACCAGCCCTTCCGTTGGCTTTCAGCCCTCAAACTCACTGCCTTCCTGATCATCCTGTCCTCACAGCACCTGTTTATTATCTGTCTTCCCTGCTAGTGTGCAAACTTCGAGGGAGTAGGAACCTCCTCTGCCTTTTCTCAGATGTTTCCTAGGGTTAGAGGAAAATAGCTCATCTTAGTAATAGTTCATTTATTGATGACTACCACAGTTATTTGGCCAAGAAAGACACCTATTTCCAATATATTTGATTTAATAGTCATATTTTCTTTTGGACTTTTTTTTAAGCCAAATGAATCTTTAATGAATCTTTCATTGGGATGTTTTCAGACAGTGAAATAGTTGGAAAAAATACATAAAAGTCTTTACAAACACACCATTGAGTTGAGAAGGATGGAAAAGGGCAGCAGCTGAGTTCCTCTCTCCATTTTTAATTACATGAGAAGAATAACTGCATTTTTGACTGTTTACTATAGGTATGGTGCTAACAGATTTGCATAAAATAGTAGCTAATGTAAAATTCACAACCACCTTATGAATTAAGAACTATTACCCCACTTATCAATGCATGAACTGAGGCTCAGAGGTGCTAAGGGACTTGCCCAAGGTCACCAAGCCAGCCAGTGGCAGAAGTGGGACTTAAACCCAAGAGGCTGGTTCTAGTTAACCAACATGCTACCCAGCAAGTTTACACAGTGAAATCAGAAGATAAGCTTCAAACAAGTTTCTGCTGTATAGCATAGGGAACTATAGTCAATATCTTGTCATAACCTAAAATGAAAAAAGAATATGAAAAGGAATATATGTATGTATATGTACAACTGAAACATTACACTGTACACCAGAAATTGACACATTATAAACTGACCATACTTCAATTAAAAAAAAAAAGAACACACACGAAAAAAGAAAAGAAGATTAAGCTTCAGCTGTACTCCTACCCCCAATGACACCAACCATTATCACTTGGGTGTATACATTTCCAGATATATGTACATATATGTATACACATTTATTGCACAAAAGCAGACTGTTTACTTTTCTCTCTCAAAGCTATGTCATGAACATATTTCCATGTCAAATAAAGTACCATTTTTAAAGGCTGCATTTTACTAAATGGGCATTACAATATTTCTCCAATCTATCTCCTATTGGAATTTTATTGGAAGGTTATTTTGGACTACCATAAATTTTGGACTACTGTAAAAATGCATGAGCTTAGTATCTTAAACTTGAGGGAAAACTGGTTGTTTTCTTCCCCTGCAAGACTGGTTGGCAGTGACCTTTCCGTCATCCCATCTCACAATGTCCCCAGACAATGTCTGCCCTTTTCATCAGCAGCAAAATCTTGATGGGGTGTCACCCAACCACTTGGCTTTTCCTGCCTTTATTCTGAGGACAAGGACTCACTCAGCACTTTGTCTATTATACTGTCATGTTTTTTGTCAGAAGGACCCTCTCCAACCTTTCACAGTTCCAAAGGCAACAGTGTTACTATTTGACCCCATTCTACCCCTTTTCTTGCAGCCTGCCAGACCCTGGCCCCCTGGTGCCCCCTCCCCACTGCATCACTGGCTGCAGCTGCTTCATACTGGCAGAAGGGGCAGCCTGTGAGTCTCCAGGTCTCCTTCCCCTGTGGTGACCAGCCCAGTGTCCATTCCTTCTTCCTCTGGTAACAACACTTCCATTTCTCCGGGAGCAGCCCGTCTCCCAGTTCTCAATCCATGTGGTTCTGGAGGAGATGACTCTACCAATACTGGCAGGAATAGCCACGTGACCTATGCTTGGCCAATCAGGTCATTTTAGAGAGCACTCTTGCCACAGCATCCCAGCAATAGGCATATGACACAATGAGAACCAGTAAGATTCAATTCTAGGCTTTTGGTCAGAACTATCTGGTTGAATGAATCAATCTGCTGAGGGCAGGATGTGATCATGGCATTGCTGGCAGCCATCTTCCTGCTGTAAGGAGAGAGACCACCTGAGAATGAGACCAAAACAGAGAGGGAGAACAGAGCTGAGAGATGGGACAGTGAAACCAAGTCCCAATGGCATTGTTTGAGCCCTTGGATCCAGTCTTGCCTCAATTTTCAGTCACATTAGCCAATAAATTCCCTCTCCTGCCTGAGCCAGGTGGAGTAGGTTTTTGTCATTTGCAATTACAAGGCTCTTGATGAATCATTCTGCCACCCCTGCCACCCATGTCTGCCCCAGTGTGGTACTTGCCACCATCCTCTATGTAGAAGATTCCCAAATCTCTACCTCCTCCAGCCCGTATTCCCACATTTCCAAGTTTCCAGCTACTCAGAAGTCTTATCAACACGACTGAAATCACCTTCTAGTTCCCACCTGCTTCAGGTTCTGCAGTGCCTGTATCTGATTTTGGCCCTTGCACCCTTGTACATCCAGGATTCCCAACCTTTTCTATATCACAGATCCTATAATCATGAAATTAATATCCAATTTCTAGAGGCTTCCTTTAAGAATCTCTGTTTCAATTCATTTTATACAGCACTGCCTTGATCGTCCCAGATCTCAGGTCTTATTAAGTCACTTCCCAGTTCAGGAACCCCCAGTGTTTTCTCCTTTGTCTTCAAAATAGAATTCAAAGTCCTTTAGCCAGGAATTCTGTGTCCTCTGTGATCTGGCACCAACTTGCCTTTCCAAAGTTATTCTCCTTTTCCTACTATATATAAAAATAGATTAAAAAAGACAGATTTCTTCTGTATAGCACATGGAACTATGTTCAGTATCTTGTAATAACCTTTAATGAAAAAAATATGAAAGTAAATGTATGTATATACATGCATGACTGGGACATTATGCTGTACACCAGAAATTGACACATTGTAACTGACTGTATACTTCAGTTTGAAAAAAAAAAGTTATTTCCCCTTTCCTTCTGTATTAGTCAGGATTCTCCAGAGGAACAGAACCCACAGAAGATATAGAGAAATAGAGAGATAGGTAGATAAATCTACATCTATCTGTATTTCCTATTAGATCTATATCTATCTATCTAAAGAGTTTATTATAAGGAATTGATTGACACAGTTATGGAGGCTGGTAAGTCCCAAGATCTGCAGGGTGACTTGGCAATCTGAAGACCTAGGAAAGCTGGTAGCATAGTTGCAGTCAAAGTCCTATCACCTGAGAACCAGAAGAGTCAATGTTTCCATTGCAGTCCAATCACTAGCAGTCTCAAGACCCATGAAAAGCAAATGTTTTCATTTGAGTCAAAAGCCAGGAAAAACTCTTCCTTACTCAAGGGAGGATCAGCCTTTTTGTTCTATTCAGGCCTTCAACTGATTAGACAAGGCCCACCACAACAGGAAGCACAATCTGCTTTACTTATTCTACTGACTCAAATGTTAATTTCATCTGGGCACCCCATGGTCAAGTCGATGTGTAAAGTTAACCACTACACTTCCATCACACAACTTATGTTGCAGCTAGACTGAATTACTTAGCACTGTGCATAGAGGCACCGTTATTTCTGGCCTCTGTGCCTCTGTTCATGCTGTTCCCCTTGCCTAGAACACCTTTCCTGCTTATCCATCCTACCTATCAAGTCCCATTTTCCTTCCCACCATGAACAGTACCTTTTGCCAACATTGACCTTGTGTCCTTTCCCATCTCTGTGACTCTGCAGATTCAGTGGTTTCCTTCTCTCTCTGTTAAACTGCTATTCTTCTCTTCTTCAAGGACTAGCCTAAACCTCAGCTTGGAAAGCTTCCCCAACAACCTCAGGCAACCAATTATTCCTATTACACTCTGTATTTAAAGCAAACTATATTGGTATCATTTGTATCTATGCTTACTAAACCATTAGTCCATAAGCAGGCAAGGGTATTATGATTTTTGTTTCCTTTTACCTTATTTCCTGGCACTCTGCCTGACTGCAAAAATATTTGATAAATAATGCATGAATGAGCATACTGCCACATCTTCCATGAAGTCTGCTCTGCTTCCAGCTGGCAAAAGTGATCTCTGCCCCTTCTAAACTATCCTAGCACTCAGCTGAGAATTTCTTCAGGCCTCACCCTGTTCTGTTCTTTTTATACATGCTTTCTCTGCCTGACTGTATGCTCCCAGGGGCAGCTTCCATTTTAGGTGCACCTTCATGCCCCTCACAGTGCTCTTCAGGTGCCTTAAATGTGGTGAGCACTTAGACACTGGCTGGATGGGAGAAACCTCAAAACCGCATTCATTGCCAAATGCTGGAGACCACAAATCCACCACCGTCTCCCCAGGACCTGCCAAGATTTAAGAAAAGAGGATCGACATTAAAGAGGCTCTCCTTTGTGGCCTTCAGTCTTCGGATTTACATGAGAAAATCCCAATTTAAGACTTTCCCTGTGATTCATAGGTGATAAAACTATAAAGAAAATCAAGGAAGTGATTATTATTTTAAAAATCCGGCTACTGGCTGCCTCTAAAGGAGGTTGCAATCTAGCAGAGACAGGGGTGTGCAAGGTTGAGGGACGGTGTTGACAATGTTCTATTTCATGACCTGGGTGATGATTACATTGATGCTTCCTTTATAATTATTCATTGTAGTGTGTGTTAGTTTTACGTGCTTCTTTTCATGTGAAACAGTTCATAAAAATTAAGGTTAGAAATAAATAAAACAAAAATAAAGTCTCACTGTTGTTCCTAGAAGGTTGATGTTGTTGTGTAAATTCCTATTACTTACATTCAAGCCTACCCTTCCATACTGATTTACTGGCTGACCTTTCCCTCCTCTGACTGGTCATGGCCCAGGCCTTGCTAGCAGCCTCTTTCTGCCTCTAGGACTCCAGATGTGCTCCTGCTTTGGCCTGCCCCACCTTAAAGGGCTAGATCTGCTGCAGCTACAGCCTATTCCATGGGCTTCGACCCCACCTCCTACCCTTTCTGCAGCTCCTCCTTCTGTTCAGTCTCCCTCCTCCATTTGTCCAGGGACCTGGACCCTTCTTGGAGTCTGAGAAAGGAGATGAACTAACCAAACCTGTTTCCTACTTGCCTTTTCTCTAACTGGCCCAGGCTTGCCTCCTTCATCTCTGTTACACATCTCTGGTGGAGATAAACTGGGTCACTGAGGAAGGGTGGATGAGATGAAATAGGGAAGACAAAAACTTAGAAACAACTGAGCAACACCTTCCCCAGCCAGTACGGTTTAGTAAGAACCCAGAGGCACATGGCACAATGATGAAGTTTTAACTTGAAAATGAACTGAGAATCACTCATGTGGACTAACTGGTCATGGGTACATTGTCACCAATATTCAACAGTTAGTGAGTATCTATTATGTACTAGGTACCTTGGAGGCAAAGGTGAGCAATATCCCCCTGCTTAACCCCTTCAATGGCTTCTCCTGACTCTTGTCCATCCTCCATCCTCCTCTGGACCATGCGCTCCTTCACTGGGCTCCAGCTCTGCTGCCCTCTTTGTTGTTCCTCAGGTATACCTGAGCCTCCTGTGCCTACCTCAGAGCCTTGCCCTCGCTGTTCTCTCTCCTGGTCTGCATGAGCCTGCTCCTTTCCCCTCACAGGTCCTTGCTCAAATATCACCTCTTCAAGAAGACCTTCTCCCAACCCAGCTTAAGTGGTACCCCCAAACCACTCTCACATCACACCACTTTATTTAGTTCATGTCACTTATCACTATCCAAAATGATCTGTCCTCTTTATTTTTCTTATGATCTGTCTCTTCCCATTAAAAAATAAATTCAAGGGCTTCCTTCACCACTGTACCCTTGGTGCTATAATACAGTGCATACTCAATAAATATCTGTTGAAAAATACAATGAATGAAGATACAATTCCTGCTCAAAGAAGTAAGGTCTCATAGTGGGACAAACAATAATCAAAATAAGTGCTAAGACGGGGTATGTACAAGGATCTGGTGGAAGAAGAAGAGTATTCACAATAGTTATACCTAACATTTATGAAGTACTTCTTATGTTCCAGGTTTTGTTCTCAGTATTTAATATGTATTATCTCATTTGAAATTCACAAGAACTCTGGAATATATAAACTATGATCTTCAACAAAAATGAGGCATGAAGAGGTTAGTAACACGTGTTCAAGTTAGTAGGTGAAGAAGCTGGGATTCAAACCCACAGCTGATCAGAGAAGACTTCCCAAAGGAGCAAGGTTTGATCGAGTCTAGAGGACTTTCACAGATGGGTCAGTCCAGGGTGGGGTGGGGTGGGGTGTGCTGAGAGAACAAAAGGATTCTTGGCACAGAAGCAAGACAGGTGTGGGATCTGGAGCTCAGAGAGCTGACATGACTTGTCTGAGATCACACAGCACCTAAGTGCTGGAGTTATCTTTGCTAGAAACATCCCATTTGTGCTCCTAAGACGGGACTTCAAAACACTAAGTATTGGCCCCAACTGAAGGCGGAGTTTTGGCTCAGAGGAAGTGAAGGGGAGGCCCTGGCTGCTTTGGTGGTGTTGGCGGCTTCCTGCCCAGGAGACACACCCAGCTTCAAAATCACTATTCTGGGCAGTCAGGTTGTTGCTAGGCACCAAGGGGGCCCTTGAGCTTTCAAGCAGAGCCAGCCAAGGGCAGTTAACTTCACCTCATTGCAACGTCAGGTGCAGAAGGGAGAGGGAAGCCAGCCATCCCAGTGAAGCCTGAATGAAGGCTTCCCCTTTTGGGGGGTTTTATTTTCACCATCATCTCCAGCCTCAAACAGGAATTAATAATCTCACTCCCTGCCTTCTCCCCAGTGAAATGCTTAATTGTTTCCCATGAATTCTAGTCATTTGTGTTCACTAGAAGGAAGCACCTTGAATCAGGGAACAACCATGTGTCATCTACAAAAATCAGACTGTTCCTAGAGGATCAGCCACGTTCAGATCCTGTGATGGAGGCCAAGAACATAGAGATTCTCTCTTCACAGAGCTCACACTCTGCTTGGGACACAAACTAGGCACAACACTCAGGGTGATACTTAGAACAGGGCAGGCATGGCACATTGGGTGCGCAGTGGATATTTGCTGAATGAACAGGGACTTAGAACTGAAGGGAATGTGTTATAGGAGCTCACAGGAGGGTGTCAAAGGCTGATTCAAGACAGTTATCAGAGTGAGTTTCCGTAGTGTAGTGGTTATCACGCTCGCCTGACAAGACAGTTATCAGAGAAAGCTTCACGAAGGTGACCCTGGCTATCTGTGTCATAAAGAATAGAGGAGAGGGTATAGCTCAGTGGTAGAGCACATGCTTAGCAAGCACGAAGTCCTGGGTTCAGTTTCCAGTACTTCTATTTAAATAAACAAACAAACAAACTTAATTACCCCCCCAAAAAAACCCAAAAAGTAGGTAAATAAACCTAAATCTATCCCCAGTACCTTCATTAAAATAAACTTAATTACCTCCCCCTCAAAAATAAGTAAATAAATAAGCTTAATCCCCCCACCACAAAAAATAAATAAAACAAATAAATAATATGCTTTAAAAAAAAAAGAATGAATAGGAGTAGGCTGGCAAAGATGTGTAGGGGAGGTGTAGGGGAGGGGCATTTCGGGCCAAGAGAAAATGTCCAATAAATGCATGGCAGTGGGTGGAAAATGCTTAGTAAAATAGTCAACTCATTGTCAAGAGCATTGTATTAAGCTGCCTGTGGAAACTGACTGCAAATGGTGCTCCTAGGAAGGCCAGTTACAGAATCCTCCAGCTGCCGCCACCACTGTGGTGGACTCCTCATGGCCCCCACACCCCCTGGCGTTGGCCTCCTTTCCAGCAGCCGGGACCTGACACCCACTCACTGCTCAGGGAGTAGCTGCCCAACAGATGACATATTTTTCCATGGCTCCAGCCAGTTGCTGGGAATCTCATATTACCCTGTGGTCCCAACACTGGTTTTCACCAGTAGTCATCTGGCAAGGGCACTTTCCAGTAACTAGATGAATTTATTCTTTTGTGGAACTGGAGTCAAAATAATCACAAAGGGAAAATGAGACACATGAGACATTTTAGAAACACTTCCTTCTAGCTCCTCTGCACTGTCCTCTTTCATCACTCAGAGAGTTTAGGGTTCTTCCGAACTGGGGTCTAGAATGACTGAAGAAATGACGATGACTGGCATTGGTGACAACTATGTGACTGAGTAGAGAAAGTACAGGAATCATCTCAGGGAGCCCTTAAAACACTTGAAGCTGGTTTACTCTTTAATATCCAGGCAGTGTGACCTCGTGGCAAGGGCACGGGGCTAGAGCCAGACGAAATGAAATGGAGATGAACTCAAGCTTCTCCTCTTACTAGGTTTGTTTGGGGTAAGGAATTGCATCTGTAAATCCACTTCCATGGGAAAGCTTGGGTACCACAGGGCTGCTAGGAGACAGTGCTGGGCAATTGTGAATTGTGCCAGTTCTGGTTTCAGTTCTGGCCTCTCTAAATCTCACTTATGCTTTGGGTTTGACTCTATACCTAAATCCTCCACCTTGCATTTTCACTGAAAAGTGTCAGGCTAGTATTAGCCATACAGAGTACCATGCAGCTGCTAAAAAAAAATTTTTTTTTTGACAAAATACACCTCTGTATGTTGATAGTGAAAGATTGCTAAGGCTTACTGGGCAAGAAAAAAATACATACTAAACATGCATAATATATATTTTGTATAAATAAAAAGGGATATACGTATGTGCATGTATATCTGCTTACATAATTTATATTTTTTGGAATGATACATAAGAAACTGTTAGTGAGAAGTCTTTAAATTTTCCTTTTACACCCTTCTATATTGTTGGACTTTTCTACACACATGTAAATGTGTATAGAAAACCTTAAAAAATGTCAACAGGAGTTACCCAGTAAGTGAGATTATGGACCTTTTTTCCCATAATTTTTCTGTCAAATGAATCTAAGAGATGTTATTTTAAATTGTAACACAAAGATGAAAAAAGCTAAAATAGAAACATCTTGCACACAGGAGATTCCAGACATGATGAAGCCCAAGGCTAGGGGGACAGAAATCCAAGGCTCAGATCCTAGCTCCGCCATTTACTGGCATGTTACTTAACAGCTGGTTCTCATCTGTAAAGCAGGTATATTTACATACTCACATGACTGTTAGGATTAAATGAATCAAGAATTCATCTAGTCTAGGTGCTGGCACACCACACAGGAAACCATCCCAATAAAATGTTCTAAAATTTGGAGGTATTGTATTACTCCTCATAACAAAGAGCTTCTCAAGATTTGCCAGAGTAAGTGGCATTACCCAAACACATAAAGGAAATATAAATACTGTACAACATGGGGAATATAGCCAATTTTGTAGTAACTGTAAAGTAACCTTTGTTTTTTTTTATTTTTCAAGTGCATACATTTTATTTTTTTAATATATTTTTATTGAAGTACAGTTAGTTTATAGTGTTGTGTAAAGTAACCTTTAAAAGTTGTAGGATGAAAGGAAATAGCTCAGTGGCAGAGCACATTGCTTAGCATGCCTGAGGTCCTGGGTTCAATCCTAAGCACCTCCATTAAAAAAAAAGTCCAAAAAAATTGTATAATTTTTTTTAAAAGGAAGCAAAGTCCAATTTATGCCATTCTTCCTGCAGCTTTCTCAGTTCAATATTAAGCTTAAGAGACCATGGACATGAGGGTAACCTGTGGCATGTCTGGACGAACTCTCCCATTAAATCAGTGGTTCTCAACCAGGGGCAAATTTGCCCACAAAGAACACTTGGCAATGTCTGGAGACATTTTTGGTTGTCACATTTAGGGGGGTGTCACTGGCATCTAGTAAGTAGAGGACAGAGCTGCTCCTAACGTCCTATAATCCATAGGACAAGTCCCCACAAAAAATAAGTAACTAGCCCCAAAGTGCCAGGGTTGAGAAAAATTTGTGCCAAGTTCACTGAATTCAGGAAACCTCAGCTGTCTTGTCATCAAATTCCTAAGGTGAAAGCTTTTTGGTCCACCTGGAAACTCTAGTCCTTAACTTCCATGCTAAATTCCACGCCATCAAAGCATCTGAGACTGGTGCAGGTCAGGAAATTCCTTACCAGGCGTTCCTGATCCCTGCAGACTAAAGAAAATACCTTCAGAACGTTCAGAACAAACTGAAATACTGGAGATACTATGGCCTTATTAGTTACTAGCTCCTTTATCAATGTTATATTTTACTCTTAGAATTAAGAATAGAAAGTTTAACCCAGTAAACAAAAGGTAGAGTTAGTTCCCTCACATCTATGTTCACTATTCCCCAAACACGGCACACCCTTGCATTCCCATGCTTTTGCAAAAGATGTACCTTCTGTCCAGTGACCTCTCACTCCTGAAGTTCAATTAAAATGCCACTTGCCTAACTTGGCTATTTCCTCTTTGCTTTTAACATTCAAAATATATATATATATGAAATGTGTTTTCTTAGTGCTGTCTCAAAACCAGATGCCAAAGGGAAGACTAGTTTCACTCAAGCATTTCTAACAATTTATTTTGATGGCTTCTTCCTCTCCTTAGAAAACATACACTTCCTTAAAACTGTTTTTATATTTATATTCTAGCGTCTAGAGCGTCCCAAAGGCACAGGAAGTACTAAACAAACCTCAGCAGAATCCGCATGAGTTCCAGCACAGGGCTCACCAGCCCCATCCCAAAAGATTAGTTTTCAAATTGGCACCAAGTTTGCTACAGGAACCGATCTACAAATCCAAAAGCCAGGCCAGAGGCAGAAAGGTTCCTCAAGACTGGGTCACACTAGGGAAGCAGCTGCTGTTTATTCTCTGCCTGTCACAACCACAGCTACTGCTCTGACGCAGCTGTCAACCAAAGTATAGGTCTCCACCCACAGAAAGCCAGGATGACCTTTGTCTCAGGAAAAGCAGAACCGTCAGATGATTTAGAGTGAGTCCCTTTGCTGGAAGATGAGCTGTAGCACAAAGGTGATGGAGCTGGAGAAAGAGCAAATCGAACAGCTCTGCCTGAGAGTCACTCACCTCTGATATCCCTGTTTTACTCTCTCAGTCTTGCCCAATTTAAATTCTGACTTCGAAAACAAAGGCCAAGCCTGTTCCTATTCCCCAGCTCAACAAATGCCATAGTTCTTTTCTCTGCCTCACATCTACTCCTGATAATTATCTCACCTTTCTCAGATGCTGACTGCTAAGAGCTAAACTGGTAAATCACCACAAGACATTTTTATTAAAAACCAAACTTTAATATTTCAAGGACATCCCAAATGAGTTACTGGTGGGGTTACAGAAGCTTCCATTCATGCCACCACAGCAAGAATCAAGAATATTAACATTGAAGCAGTCACCTCTCTGGATACATAAAAACAATGTATTAAAGCATGTCACAAAGTGCAAAAACGGAGGCATTCAGCAGAGCAAAACAAGCAGCAGGCTGATTATCCTAACAGGAGGGCAGGGAAACTCATTTTGGAGTTCACGGTACCAGGAAATACAGCTGCTTCAGCCAAAAAAGGTCCAGACGTGGGTTTTGATGGATTCTTATTACAGCTAGTCAAATGCAAGCTCAAAGACAACTGAGGTTCAGATTTCCCATGACTGCAGTTGGATCTTGCAACAAAGAGAGCCTTTGGTTACTTCTCACATGTAGGCTGAGCAAGGAGGAAGCAGTGAGACTTAGCCAGTGATTCTGACCCCAGGCTGACATCTCTGCGCCCGCACTCTGAGCCCCTCAGGGAGGACAGACTGGAATTGCTCCTGTACTAGCATTTCCACAATCTGCTCCTTTGTGTGAGTATCAGGCCTCAGCCACTGTCCAGCAAGCTCCTGGAGATGTCTGAGGACACCCCTGGGCTCAGCTGGATCCTCATAGCGGAACTTCCGGAACCTCTGCCTGGAGGCTGCAGGGTTGAGAGGACTCCTTTGTGGCATGGTCTCAAGATCTTCTATGGAGTCTTCATCAAGGCTCTCTGGTGGAACCTGGACAAGAGGAGACACTATTCGGATGTCTTCTGGCTCCTCAGCCATCATCTCATTTGGTGATGACCTTATTTGATCAGTCCAAATTTCTCTGTTTCTTTGCGTCGCTGGGTATCCTTCAGTCTCCATTCTAGAACTCTGGAAAAGGATTTCTCAAGATCCTAGGCAAAGAGAAAACTCAGGGTCAGCAAAAGTAGACCACAAAGGATGTTAAAACTTCCTTGATCTCATGGAGCTGGTCCAGACCTAGGTTCCATCAACTTTCCAATCCTAACAGGGTTTCTTAATAACACTACTAGAAATTCTATTTTTGTATCCTCTTGCTGGATCAAGTGACACAATTGAGAAAATGCATCAGTAGTTTACTAAACTGAAAAATGTAGATTCTCAAAGCAGAAAGGATGAAGAATGTTAGCTCTGCTAGCTGAAGAATCTCTCATCTACTTTTTCCCCCATTACAAAGTATTTTACACTACCTTAAAACAAACAAACAAAAAAACAACTATATACGTATATGATTTGTATGGGGAAAAATCTTTTAAATTCATGGTTGCTTGCTTCCTCCAACCATTTTTATGGAGAATTTGCTCTGTCCAAAAGCAAATTATGAAGAGGTGCTAAAATAGAGGAGAAAGGGTCTGTTCATTTACATCTCCTCTGTTGTCTTTCCTACCTCCCCCCACCTCTTTCATGATGATGAAAGAATAGCAAGTGTTAAAAAAAAAATACTTTAGGAGCTATCATTAGGATGGAGCCTAAGGAGGAAAAAAAGGAAAAAGCCTCTATATTAAGATCAAGATCCTAAGCTCCTGCAGTGCATGGGAAATTGAACTTGTCAGAATCCTAGCAGCATAGACTTCCAGCTTCTTGGATGCTTGACAGCTCCAGGATCAGCAAACCAACTGTAGTCAGAGGAAGAGGGGTGGGGGTAGGACAGGCAAATCAAATACCTGTGAGATGCTAGGGGAAAAAAATGTTTTGCTCCATCTGGGTTTGGACCCCAGTTCAAAGAGGGATTATTTACAGGAAAACCACATGCTATGTTAATTTATTTAAAAGGAAAGAGAGAAACTTCAGATGACAGCACAGAAATGACTACACTAATTTTCACATCAACGTATGTCCAATCAAAGCTTATAACCCATATAATGAAGTCACTTTACAACGATCATCTTTTTTTTTAATTAACAACCCATCCCCCAAGAACTAGTCCTTCCCTACATTATATAACAGAAGTGTTGATTTTTAAAATCCCTCATACCTCAGAGATTCTCTCAAGTCTGTTTCCTGGGTAACAACGGGCAAAAGCCAACAATCACAACACTGACCAGCTGCCCTGCATTAACTGGTTCTTGGCTCCTAATCACCCCTTCTCTAACATTCCCTGACCCATTTTTAAGGAGCCTTGAATTGTTTAGAGACACTAAGCTGAGATATTCTTGGAGTATACCAATTCTTCTCATATCACTGGGGCTTTTGCTCAATCAACAGAGTGTGCTCATCTCCAAAAGTAAGTTGTTACTAATACAGGGTGATGAGAAGGACAAAAGAAAAATATCTCCATAACTCAGGGGTACCTTAAATAAAAAGGAAATATAATTACTTTAACCAAGTAAAGGATGGATGAAACACTGTTAAGAAAGCAAAATCTGAGATGACCTAAGCCATCAACAGGGAAATGATTAAATAAAGTACTGTCAGCCGCGTGGTGTGCTGTGCAGCCTTCTAAGGAATGAAGCAGGTCTATGAGAGCTAATGTGTAAAGTTGTCCATCATGTATCACCCACGACCAAGGTGTAGATCAATATGAGTAGTATGATCCCATCTGGGGAAATTAAGGTTATGGAAGAAATTGCTTTTTCTCTGAGGAGCAAGGACAGCAGAAGAGGATACATTTTTTTCTTGTATCTTTCTGTATTGTTTTCTTTTTCACAACTCAAGAGGGAGAAACCTTTTCAGGTTTTCCCCTCCAGCCCCAAACCTTTCTGAGTGAAAACCCCTAATCCACTTAGAAAAACACCGTTTTACTAATTCTTCTAGTTCCTAGCACCAGAGGTCTTTACAACCCTGACTTCTAGGAATAATCTCAGTTGTAAGTAGGCCAATTCTGAAGGTTGACTCTGAAAGATGGACCAGATCAACGATTTACCCAGCTTACAAATCCTACCAGTTTCAGAGGCTCACCTGCCAGACAGAATGCTTACCAGCACCAGTTAATAAAGCCAGTTTACTGAGCCCTTATTTCTATCTGACACTGTTCTGGGCATTTTACGAACATTCTCCTCTATGTGATGCTCTTAACCACTCAGGTGAAATTCTTACCAGGGTTTGTTTTTTGTTTGTTTGTTTGTTTGGTGGGGGAGGTAATCAGTTTTATTTATTTATTAATGGCGGTACTGAAGATTGAACCCAGAACCTCGTGCATGCTAGGCATGCACTTTACCACTGAGCTATACCCTCCCCTCTAGGTTAATTTCTTGATACCAATCTCTATTGCCCAGTTGTCTCCATTAACAGCAGCCGCGGCCACTACATTTGTTGAATTTTACGGGCCAGACACTCCGCAGCAGCTTTCCCTCATACAATGCTCCCGATAACCCAATAGGTCCGTTATTGTCATTTCCATTCACAGAGAAACAAAACTGAGGCTCGGGGACAAGGGACTTGCCCAAAAGTCACAAGGCTAGCAAGTGGCGGGACCACTCAGTCCAGTACAAAAGTCCCCGGTGCCGAGGCGGGGAGCTGAACCCAAGTCCTCCCACCACCTAGGCACGGTTCAGAGGGCCGAGGTGGGGCGCGGAAAAGGCGCTTCTGGAACTCCAGAACTGGGACGTCCCCCTCCTCCGGAGCTGAAGCAGGGCCCAAGGCCATGCCAGGCTGGGCACCCTCAAACCCCGCGGGCAGGGCCTCCCGGCTCCGAGGGCCGCTCGCTCCCACCCGACGGTGCGCAGAGTAGGGGGCAGGAAGGGGAGTTCACCTGCGCATGTGCCCCTAGGAGGGCGGAGGTGGGGACAGGCGGGAGCGGCTAGCGACGAGGGTCCAAGCCCCTCCACCAGCTCCGGGACAGGGAAACCTGCAGCGTGGCTCCGAGCTCTGCCGCCCACCGCCGGAACCGGAAGTCTCGCCCCTCCCGGAAGCTGGAAGCGGAGGGGGAACTAGATTCGAAGGGCCGGGTCTCTCTAGGCCTTGGCGGTGCTCCGCTGCTTCATGACCTTAACCCGTGCCGCTTTCCTGGCCTCGGGCATTCCCCAGTCCTCCGGATCGTGCGGAGCTTTGGGTACGGCCTAGGAGCTTTTCTGCTTCGGGGAAGTCCTTTGTCTTTCTGAGCCGCAGTTTGCCCAACAAAATGGAAAGAGGATGAAGCGGGAATTGAGACATTTCTGGAGCCTGCGCGCCGCTGAGTCAGCGCCCCACCCTGAGGTTACACCCTTGAGCCTTTGCACCACCCAGAGGAAAGAAACCAAAATAGAGGGCTGGCTGGCAGCTGTTGGGAGACAGTGGTCTGTAAGGTTTAACGTGTTATCATTCCAGATAAACAGAGGGCACAATCTATTAGGTGTCTCCGTGTACCCACAAAGACCCACCCAGATAGTGGACATGTGCCCGTGGGGCTTTGACAATCTGCTCAGGAGGCGACCCTGTGTGTGTAGGAGGCTAAATCTTGTCCCTGTGTGTCTCTTCCCCAAGACTTTCCAGTTGCTGACGGTTAAGAACTAGACTTTTGAAGTCGAACTAAGCTGGTCTGGGTTTGAGTCTAGGTACACAGGTTAAATAGCATAAATACTTCCTGTGAGAAGTGTAGAGATGCTAACCAAGGCAGTTTTCCTAACTCGCTCTTAATCCTGAAGGGAAGGGACTTGGCTGTCCCATTCTCCTTCCAATGTCCTATCCAAATGGGACAGGCTAGGGAATTAAGAGGGGCACCTCAAATTGAGGGGTATAGCCCAGTGGTAGAGTGCATGCTCAGTATGCACGAGGTCTCCTGTTCGATTCCCAGTGCCTCCAATATGGGGGAGGAACAAAAACAAAAAAACCCAAAAAACAACAACAAATAAAGAGGGTCACCTCAATGCCTCCTGCTGGGTTATCACCCCAGAGCCAAGGAAGATGTGTCTTTTGTCTTCATGGCCACCAATGCTCTGTAAACTCCTCGATGACCAGGTACTCCATTTGGTGGTTAGAGAACCAGAGCTCCTCACCATGGCCCTACTCCTCCTCTCTTAGCAACTGTGAGTCCTGACACAGGGAAAAATGAGGGGGCAGAAGAGTATGGCCGTGTCCCGGGTCTTGGTTATGTCCCTGGAACATGCCCCACCAAGTGAGGGTCCTTGGCTTTGAGCAGGAAAGAATTCAAGAGTGAGCCATAGTTGAGTAAAACTAGGTTTATTTAAGAGGGATGTACACTCCATAGACAGAGTGCAGGCTATCTTGGAAGGCGAGGGAGCAAAAGAGGCCACGAGGGGTGATGTTGCTAGCTTTTATATGCTAGCAAGCTCTAACAACTGTGAAGGGGTGGAGATTCCCAGGAATTGGGCCATTGCCCTCTCCTTGACCCCTCGTGTCCAGACTCAGAACTGTCATGGTTACTGTGGGTGCGTCATTCACCATGCTAGTATGTTACAACGTGCATGATGAAGCTCAAGGTCCACTGGAGGTCGAATCTTCTGCTATCCTGGGCCCCAAGGTCCACTGGGAGTTGACTTTTCCACCATCCTGGCACCAACCTCTGTGTCATTCCTCTAGTGGCTGCATCTTGCCCCCTGCGCTCCTGTCTCACTTCCCCGACTTACTCCTACAAAACAGTTTCCACCTTTCATGTCCTCTTAGCCTTGGTTTCCCCATCTGTAAAATGAGAGGGTTGGACTAGATTAAGGACTTCCAATTGTCATTCCTGCCCACCTCCAATTCTTAGATTCTTTGGGAATGCTTCAGAAAACTGCTCAGGCAGGAGGGATGGGGAGGTGGGAGGGAAAGCCCTTTGGGTCCTAGAGCAGCTCTAATTTTCTAGGTCTATAAATTTATATGAAAAGTATATATGTTTGGGACAAAACTTAAACTTTATATTTTGCCCCACATCCTTCATCTCTCCCCACCCTCCTTGTTCACTCTGTCTGCTTCAAGCACACTGGCCTTCCTGTTATCTTGGAAACCTGACAAGCTCATCTTCACTGCTTTTGCTGATCTCTGCTTGTAGCACTCTTTCCTGGATCTGTTCTTCCAGGCTCTAGCTCAACTGTAGTCTCTCCAGAGCTACACTGCCCCCACTTCTAAAAGCACCCATCCAGTCCTGTTATAGCCTGTTACCCTGTTTTTATTACCTGTTCATTCTTCTATCTCATCCACTAGAAGGAGGGCCCACAAGGACAAGGACCTTCGCTGTCCTCTTACCGTGCCTCCAGCACATAAAACGAGCATAGGCTGGGTAAACATTCACTAAGTGAATCAATGGGTAAATGAATGAACAGAGAAGGCTTAGATTTTATGATAAAGCTAATCTGGTAAAGACCAGCAGGAACACAGGTATAGCTTAACAAAGTTATGTTGGTTTATTAACTTGATGCAGCAAGGGAGACAGCACCCAGAGGAGCCAAACAAATTAACAGGGTTATCATAGGATTTGGGGGCAAGGTGGAATTTAGATGAAAATGAAGAAGCAGTGTTGATAGGCTCAAAGCAAGCCTGACTGTGTGGAAAGGAGTTAACATCTATCTGACTTGTGCTGAGAAGCGAGCTCATAGTCCTATTTCTTTGGACACCACAAAGTTAAGATCAACATAGACTAGAGTGTCCAGAAACCCCTTTTCTGAAGCTCTGCACCTGGGTTGGTGATCTAGGCTGCTTCTCTATGTCGAATCTGGCTTCACCCCACTAGACAAAGGGGGATGTTCCATTCTCACTGACACGATTTCAAACAGTAAAGTTTCTGACAGCCTCTGATTTTAGAGAATAAGATTTCTCAGCACTGTGTCTTTGGTGTTGACAAAAGAATATTTGACAGATTCATATTTTAAATGTTTTAATTTTTTTTTATCAACGTATAGTCAGTTTACAATGTTGTATCAGTTTGTGGTGTACAGCAGAATGTTTCAGTCATACACATACGTACATATATTCCTTTTCATGTTCTTTGTCATTATAGGTCACTACGAAATATTGAATATAGTTCCCTGTGCTATACAGTAGAAACTTACTGTTTATCTATTTTATGTATGGTAGTTAGTATCTGCAAATCTCAAACTCCCAATTTATCCCTTCCCACCCCTTTCCCCCCTTGGTAACCATAAGTTTGTTTTCTGTGTCTGGGAGTCTGTTTCTGTTTCGTAAATAAGTTCATTTGTGTAATTTTTATTAGATTCCATATATATGTGGAATCTAAAAATATCATATGATATTTTTCTTTTTCTGGCTGACTTCACTTAGTATGACGATCTCCAGGTCCATCCATGTTGCTACAAATACAGATTCACATTTGACAAGAATCCCTTGATGCCTCCTTAATCATTTGGATTTGACGGCCACTGAGTGCTCCAGTCTTCCCATCCCAAATTGACCCCAGCTTCCTGGGCCCCACACCACTCTGGGTCTCCATTGGAACACTGAGCTCAAGTCGCCATCCCTGCTTCCCTTTCAGACTGTGGCCTCTTGAGGGCCTGGCCTGAGTTGGGGTAATTTTTCTCTGCACATGCCTGGCACATAATACCAGTAGGTGCTCATTCCATGTCCATTGAGTCTAGCTGTTTATAGGTTTTCTAAATGGAAAGAAAAAGAAGTGGGTAGAAAAGAAAAAGTGGATGGAAGCATATCAAAATGACAGAAGTAGCTATGTAAGAGAGGTGAGAATGTGGGTGATTTTTACAAGTCTTTCCCAAACCAGAATTTTCAAAATTTCAAAATTCAAAAAAAAAAAAAAAAAACATAGCCAATGTTAATGTTCTGAAAAAGGAAAAGAGAATGGAATTTTGACTCTTATGATTTAAAAAAAGGTGATTTTTATAAACAACAAGGTCCTACTGTATAGTATGGGGAACTACGTTCAATAGCTTATAATAACCTATAGTGAAAAAGAATATGTACATATAACTGAATCACTATGCTGTACACCCAGAAACTAGCACAACATTGTATATCTACCATACTTCAGTTTTTTTAAGTGAATTTTTTAAGGTGACCATAGTTTTTTTTTAATTAACAAAAAAAAAATTTTTTTAGTTAAAGTATACTTGAAAAAAATGAAAATTTACACTTTAATGATTTAAAAATGAGAACTAAGTTGTTGACATTATGTGATTAAAAAGAGCATTGCAGGGATAATCCTTTATCACTTTTAAGAGAAAATTGAAGTATTAACAGTGTGCATCTTCAAAAGGTGGATTGTTCTTCATAATTTAGAAAACAAAAACAAAAATTATTGGTGTTTATACTATAATCATTACTCAAAAAATTAAATTTTTGACTGTGTAGTTTGTAAAGGATTTGAATTCTTGATACTCGGAAACTTTGAAAAAGAAAATGGAATTATTGATGGGATTTTTAGCACTTTTAGCCAAGATTCCTAACTCCCTGTTGGCCATGCATGAGAAGGGTGTCATAGCAGCTCTCAGCCTCCCCCTAAAGCTGGGTGAGGACACTTGAAGGCCCATTGCCCAACCACAGTGTGGAATTTTACATGTTTGACTGCCCTTTATCCTAAAACTATTTTGGAAAATTGTCCAAGGGCCCTTCCCTGACCTGCTGGGAGGAAGGAGATACTGCAGGGCCTTGGGAACACCTGACAGTTGCATAGTCATCTGGCATTGTCTCAATACAAATGATTAACAGGTGCTGGTTCCAGACTTTCTCCCCACCTTCCCCTACACCCCAGTGATACAGAGGTCTCTGCTCTTCTTGACTCAGTTCCTTCTTTCCCTTCACTCTAGCCTTCCCACACCAGTTCTTGGGCTTTTATAGGAGCTAGAGTGTGGGTAAGGGTTGGAGGAGAGGGTTTGGGGGGGAAAGAGTTAAGATTCCAGGAGTGGTTTTAGGAGAAAAATGTGGGGCAGTTGTAATGTGTGGAGCCAGTAGATGGGAAAAGAAAAAAGGAATTTTAAGAAGTACTGTTGACTTAATCACTTTGGAGAGCAGTTTGGCCATTGGTAAGTTTGAAAATGAGCATACTCTCCCACTCAGCCATTCCTTTCCTTGGAACATACCCTAGGAAAACTTTCACATGTGCCCCTGGAGATATGTCCAAGGATGTTCACTGAAGCACTATTTGTAATCACAAAAACTGGCCCTTCTCTAAATGTCCACCAGTAGGTGGAAAGGATAAATAACCGGTGTTGCTGGGCAACTGAATACTCCACAAAACCGGCAGCAGTGAACTAAAGACAGACAGATCCACCATAGATAGACCTCAAAAACATAATAGTGGATGAATGAAGCTAGTTGCAGAATAACCCATATGGCTTGAAACCATGTATCTATTTAAAAAAAACAGAATAATGCAATATATTATTTATGAATATCTATATATATGACAAAAATATAACAGCATGGAGTGAAAGAATAAATACCAAACTTGTTTTATGAGTCAGGAGATGTAGGTCCATGCCACTGTAACAAACACCCAAAATCTCAGCAGCTTTTAACAAGAGTGTGTTTCTTGCTTGTGCTACATGTCCATCATCTGTCAGCAGAGAGGCTCTGCACCACATCTCCTCACTCTGGGACCAGGCTGACCTGTAGTCACCAGTAACCATGGCAAAGGGAAAGAGAATTTGGCAGATTGTCCTGTCTTTCAAACCTTTGGCATGGCCAGAGCAAGCCACACAGCCAAGCCCAGCTTCAAGAGGACAGGCAACAGCTATCCTGCTATGTGCCCCAGAGGAAAACCAGTAATACTGGGTGGACAACCCCACACCCGTGATGATGAAGACCCCTGGGAGGAATACAGAGGGGTCTTCTTGTACTTCCACCTTAACTGTAGTTATTATTTTAGAAAATATGAGGGCAGAATGTGACATTTGTTCATTCTGGAGGGAGGCTATGTAGGGGTTTCCTATATTATTCTCCATGTTTTATCTTTTAAACTTTTCAAAACTAGAAATGTAATTTTTAAAGGGAGGGGGCAATGGAACAACGATAATATTAAAAAATATGTGCTTAGTCCTTGTGGGGACCACGTTTCCTTTCATGGTATTCAGGAGGAATGTGAGTAAAGGAGTTCAGTTGTTTTTACGTTGCTTTTGGAGGCATGGCAGCAATCTTTTGGACCTCAACAACGGCTCATTGGGCTCTGACCTGGGTCTCCACATCATGTGTGCGTCTGTGTGTCTGTCTGCTCCCCCCTGCAGCAAGGGCTCTCCCTGAGCTTGTCCTACTCACTTACCTCTGTTTTCCCAGCCCTGAACTTCCAACAAAGAAGGTACCTAGTAAAGGATTAATGAATGACTCTGATATGCTCATTTCTAGCTAAATAATGAGCCATTTCAGGGCAGGAACCATGTCGTCTTCCCCTCGTGAGCCCTCGTCAGGAAGAAGGCATGGATGTTTGTTGAATGAATGCATGAATGACCGCAATCCTCCTTCCCCAGCCCATCAATGGAAGCAGAAGACACATGACCCTTCCGACTCTACCATGAGCCTCCCAAGAGGCTGGCAAGGGCACTGTTTCCTTAGGCTGTACCATGGTTTTCTGCCTGCATTGAAAAGCCAATGATTGTGTGTGTGGCTATATAGGGTGACCAACTTCCTGGGACTCGCCCGGTTTTAACCACCAAAAGTCCTGTGTCCTGTCCTGTTAATCCCAGGCAAACTGGGATAGTTGGTCACTGGACAGCAACTCCCTTCTCTCTGGGCCTCATTTTTTTCTCATTCTAAGAGGATTCGATCTTGTCTTACCTTTGTATATCACATGTAAGATTTTAAGAATGGCCTAGAGAAAAGAGATGAATCAAAGAATGAAGTAGGACTCAAGTTGAAATTTTCTGAGATCTTTATTTTTTACAAAGAATGTGGATGGGCACTGCCACCCAGGCCTTGATTCTAGTGGCTTGCAATGGTCTGAAAAAAGAGGGGGGAAAATCAGAATAGTCTAGTTAGGAGCCATATGGAACTGAGTTCAGGTCCCTGCCATGTCCCTCATTGGCTATGTGACCACAGGAGAGTGATTAGACCTCTCTGAGCCTCAATTTCCTCATCTATATAAGGTGGGTAATCATAGTACTTAGCTCATGGGAGTTCCTGATTAAACTATTAGCTCAGGTGTCATCACAGTGCACATGTTTAAGTAGTTTATAAATGATGGCTACTACTGTTATCATGAATAATATTAATCCTTTCTGACCACTCATTCCCCGATGAGGTTTGTACTCTCACTGGGGCCTGAGCTTCACCTATCACACTTCATCATTTTGCTCATTGAGTCATCTGTCCCCAGAAGGCAGCCCTTTGACACGTCACTCTATCCTCCATGATAAGAAAAAACCTGGACCAGAGGAGGCACTTCAGAAACACTCGTTGAAATAAGGAAGTTCAGCAGTAGTTCAAAGCTTCACCCAGAAGCCCTTGAGATTCCTGGGGCCACACTGTAGCAGAAAGCATCCTCAAACCCCTCTGGAATGTCCCCAAGGGCCTGCCACCTCCCAACCACTGACCTCCTAGGATCAGGATCTGCTGTTCTCCCCCATCCTGCAGGCACCTCTCCAAAGAGCCAGCGCCTGGAGCCCCAGCAGCTCGCCCTGCCCTGCTCACCTCCTCAATCCAGTCAATGAAGGCTGAGATCCGTGTGAACACCGTGGGCTTCTTGAGGGTGTTGCAGCCAAAGGCAGAAACGAAGCTGGTTACGCCGTGGACCTGCCAGGAGCCGTCCTCTGCGGGGCAGTTGAGGGGTCCTCCAGAGTCACCCTGGAATGATCAGAGAGAAGAAGGCTGAGCCGTGACTGAGCTTCAAGGAACTGGTTATGACCTTGGGGATTTTGAGAAACTCCCATGTGACTTGACCTCTCCAAGCCTCAGTGTGCTCCTTTGTGATGGGGAATGATATCTATCTTACAGGATTTTGTGAGAATTAAATGAGATGATAAATATATGATCTTAGCACAATGCCTGGTAGAGAGGAAGCAACCAATAAATGGTAGTTCCCATTATTAGTACCACAGTTAGTTATTCATGCTATTACTCATATTCACTTATAATACAATTATAGTATTGCTTAATTATAACTTCAGGACCCCAGAGTTGAAGGTGGCTTTGGAGGTCATGTCATGGTGTCAATATCCCTTGCTATACTGATGGGGAAGCCTGAGGACCAGGGAGGGACAGAGACTTGCCCAGATAGAGTCAGTGTGTGAGCTGCAATGAAAATCAAGAGACCAGGGTTGTGTGTCTGGGCTGCACTGACTTCCTCCAAGTCCTGTCTGGCCTGGAGGCTGGATGGGGCCAGCAGGTAAGATCCTCCTCTGCCTTTCTGGCAGATGGCAGAGGTACCCCAGGGCCCTGCAGTTCCCATGGAGTGGCTGTAGCCCCCCACCACCTCGGGCAGGTGAGAGCTGACTCACATTGCACCCGGAACGAGTGTCCCCGCCGGCGCACACCATGGTGGTCTTCACGGTGCTGCCCCACCAGTCCCACTGTGAGCAGTGCTTGTAGTCCACCACGGGCAGCAGGGCCTGCTGCAGCTTGTCCGGGAGCGGCCCACCAGCTGTGGGGATAGAGACGGCTGAGCAGGGGCCATTGGGGTACAGGGCTCGGACTGGGATCCAGGAGTCCCTGAGTGGGGTGAGGGGTTTGAGAAAAGGCAGTTCTTCTAGTCTGATGGGAACTCTCCTCCCACCAGCTTATATGGTCCTGCCTGCTTTGTCCATCAGAATGTCTCCAGCTCCTGGCACACAGAAGACATTAAGAAACTTTCCATCAAACACATTCAGGCTTGGGAGGATGAGGGGAGAAGGCTGCTGCTGGAGGAGGAATGGGAGAAAAGTGCAAAGATCTTTGTGGTGTTGCCCTCAGCCCCCTGCCCCAGGCTCTGTCTTCCTGCCCAGTGTCCCTTTGGCCGGCTAGAGGGCTCAGCACATACTGTAGAGACGGCCCCAGCCGCTGATGTAGCAGGGTGTCTCATTGGGCAAGATGTCACCGGCGGGAGGGAGGCAGGCGAGCTGGACCTTGTCTCCCAACTGGGCGCTGCGTGAGAGCTTGATGAGGGCGATGTCATTGCTGGGGAGGAGGGAAGAGGTCATGAGGAGCCTGGTCCTCCAGCCAGACCAAGCCCCACCCACCCCAGCTTGCTCAGGATGCGCCCGCTGCTCCACCTCTCTCCAGATCCTATGCATCCTTATTGCTGAACAACTTTAGGAAGCCCTCCTGGCCCCTTCAGCCCATGCTGACCCTTGCCCTTCATAATTGTTTTCAGCTTAATTTACATTAGTGGTTTTCACACACCAGCTGCACCGGAATCGCTGGAGGGCTTGTTAAAACACAAACACTCCCTCCTTGCTGGAGCCCTTCAGAGCTTCTGATGCAGTGGGTCAGGGAAGCCCCAAGGATTCACATTTCTAATGCGTGTCTGGGCGATGTTGCTGCTCTAGCCTTCTCACACTTTGAGGACCACTGCTTTGTCTCCATCTCCTGCTTGCCACTCAAGTCATTCTGTCTGGGTCTGATTTTCTCTCCACCTACCCCAGGAGCTCTGTAAGGATGGGTCAAAGTCTTGATCATTATGGTCCCTCACTCCTGCACTGCACTTTCAGGATTCTGCACCCTTCTTTGACCCTCTCACCAGAAAAAAATGCTGGCACACAATTTTGCATATGCTTGAGGGGCTTAAGAAGCCTTGCTTGGTGTTCTCACCCAGTGATTGCCTCCTTGACCCTCACAACCACCCACAAAGTCATCCTTGACAAGTGGTCAGATTGAGGCCTCGAGAAAGGCAATGACTTTGACTTGCTCAAGCCATACAGCAACTTAGTCCTGGAGCCTGACTCTCAGTCCAGTGCTCCTCCTTTTGTCCACAAGCCAGTAACCCAGGGTGCTCTGAATGAACATCTGTTGAATGGAAGAAACCTTGGATTTGGGAGTGGGGGTGCCCGAGGAGTCTTGGGTTCTGAAGCCAACCAGCTGAGTGGCCTTGGGAGAGTTCCTGCCCCTCCCTATGCCCTGCTGTCCCCTCCATGGAAGAGAGGTTTGATGCAGATGATCCTCAAAGGCTCTGCTGATTCTGACCCTCAGCATATGGGACCTGCGCTCAGACTGCTCAGAATCAGTATGGGGTCACAGAGGGACCAGTAGAGGAGTCACTGGGTCCCAGGCCTGCAAGTTCACTCACCCACAGGCCACGCAGTTGGAGTTCCAGAGTGGGTGCACGAAGAGGTCCCCAGCATTGATGGGGATCACCTGTTCGGGGCCCTCTTCCTCTCCCCGGTCATACTCGCCCAGAACAACCTGGTAGGTCCGGGAGCTCCTGCCGGTGGAGGTGAGGTCAGTCCAGGCCTGACTGGCCTCCCTCCTTTCCCTCCCACAGTCACCCACTGCCCCAGCCTGCCTGGGTCTCACCCAGGGGCAGGAACAAGTGAGAGAACTCACGAGACACAGTGGCCTGCAGTTACGACCCAGTCAGGGGCGATGAGGCTGCCTCCACAGGTGTGGCTGTAGGCTCCGTTCTTTTCATACTGCAGGGAGACCTGGTGGCAAGGCAGGGAGGAACCTGAGTTGTGTGGGCCCTGTGGTGAGGGTTGCTACCCATGGCTGTATAGGTTGTGCACTGTACAACTCTAGAGGGCATCACTCACACAGAATGGCAGCTTCTGGAAATGTGCAGTGCCCAACCTACACAGCTGTACCATCTATGACTGCTTTCATGCTACAATGGCAGAATCCAGTCACTGCAATAGAAACCACATGGCCAACAAAGGCTAAAATATTTACTAGCTCATCCTTTACACAGATTTGCTGATCTTTACTGTGGACAAGGGCCATCTCTTAGAACTTTCTGTAATGATGGAAATGTTCTATATCTTCGCTGTCCAGTATTGTAGCCACTAGCCATATGCAGCTATTGAGAATTTGAAATGTGACTAAGCACTGAACAACTGAATTTCTAACATTTTGTAACTTTAATTAATTTAAATTTAGATGGGCACATGAGGCTAGTGGCTACTGTGTTACTGCAATGAGTCTAGCCCTTTGTGCCTCCATCCACTCACCTCTCTAAAGCCTGTCATCCCTTGATTGCTCTCAGAAATTATAGCTCTGTTGTATAATTTGAGGAGTCTAGAAGTGAGTCCCTCAAATCTCCCTGCCTAAACACAGTGCTGAAATTCCACCACTGGTGTACCAACTCTTCAGTTAAACATTGTCTTCTTCCCAGATTCTACTTTTAACTTGCAAACAGACCAGCCAGGGTTCCAGACTGAACAGACAAAATTTCCACATGAAGTAGATTGTCCAAGAGTTTCCTGGTCTGGAGAAGCTGAAGCGGATACTGGAAACGAAGCAGTGGGGCCAAGGCTGGATGCCTTGCAGTCAGAGCACGGGGTGCAGAGCTCATGGTGGGAAATGGTGCAGCTAGTATTGCGCTTACCTGCCAAGGCCAGCTGTAGGGGACCGCGTCCTCACCATTGACAACTCGGGTGGAGGGGTGGTAGGAAGGTTGGCCACAGCCTGAGGCTACAGAGGAGAGAAGAAGTGTCAGCCAGGCAGGGGTCCCCAAAAACAAAGAAGAGGCCAGGGTCCCACCCGCAGCTGTGCCACAGACAGGCAGGCTGTGTGAGCCCACGCAAGCCCCTTCCCCGCTCTGAACTCAGTAACTACAAATGAACAGTGAGCCTTTGGACTAGAGCAGGGATTTCTAGAGTCCCGGGAGTCTAGGGATGGAGATGAACATGTGGTCTCCTTCCATGGCAGGAAAGAAGGGGTTGATGCACTCAGAACAATACCTGGCACCCAATGATCCTTCGAGAAGTGACAGCTATTGCCACGAAGAATAGTGGATTTGGAGGAAGACTGCCTAGGTTCAAAGTGTAGCCCTTCCCCTGGCTCTAGGATGAGCTACTGTACTTCTCTGAGGGTCAGTTTCTCCATTTATAATTGGGGATAATAATAGTACTAACCTCTTGGGGCCATTGTGAGGACTATATAGATAATACAAGAAAAAAAAATCCTTGACATTCTGCCTGGGATATAGTTAGTAAGAATTCAATTAACATTATCTGTTACCATTAATCACTGTCAGTCAAGGGAGGCTGCTTGGGGAAGGTGGCCGAGAGCCGTAATGTGCTATGGCAGAAAGACCAGGAAAAGAGTAGACCTCAGGATATGGAGCGCAGTAGGAGAGTGTGAGAGGAGAGTTGGAGGGTTAAGCAGAGGGAAAGAAGTTCTAACCGAAGCAGTCTAACCACAGAGCCCAAACTCTTTCCCATCAGACTTTGTTCACTGCCCCCATCAAGGACTCCCACCACAGAGCTTTGGGTCCCCCAGTCTTCCTCCTGAGCTGGTCCGCCACCCACAGCTTCCCCTCCATTCTCCTGCTCTAGCACCAATCCAGAAGCCTCCACAATCATGCCCCAGACACAAGCTGAGAGCTCCCCCATGGAAGTAGGTATTGGGTTTGAGAGACTCAGGGTGGGTGGCAGATTTCACAGGCTTCTGGCCCAGTGCAGAGCAGGTTGGGGGCTTACCAAGGGCCACAAATAGGAGAAAACTCAGCAGCCGGATCATCGTGAGTTTTGAGGCGATAAGAAAGAGACACATAGCCTAGGGCTCTAATATAGGGTGGGAAACGGGGGGTGGGGGTCAGACTGGGCCCCATTCCCGGAACAGGTGGTGGAACACCAGGTCTCCCATGGCCCAAGGCCACAGCCCTCACCCACTGCAGATGGGGGAGTGACAGCCAACCACAGGACCCAGGGTTCCCTCCAATGTGGGTGGGGCTCCACAGGTGGCATTGAATGGCAAGCTGATAATGGGAGAGGAGGAAGGAAAGTTCACATCAGAACAAGTCAGTCATGTTCCAGGGAAGAACATGGCTCTGGGATTGGTCACATCTAGGTTCAAATCCTGGCTCTGCCACCTCCAAGCTCTGCGTCCTTGGGCACGTGGTTTAACCTCTATGAGCCTCAGATTTCTCCTTTCTAACGTAGGATTAATATTAGTATCTACCTCAATAAAATTTTTTGTTGTTGTTGAGCACACTCTCTATATCAAGATGTTTGGGGGGATGCAGACATGGTCCCAGCTCTCCTGGAGCTTGAGTCTAACAGGAGAGACAATGACAAATCAACAAAAATAAGGAAAGACTATCTCTGATGATGGTGGTAGGTGATGTGTGGTGGAAGTGACTGGGGTGGGAAGAGGAGAGACTCCTTTAGACCAGGGGCCAGAGACAGTGACTTTTGGGCTGAGGAGGTAGTGTTCGATTGAGTTCTAAAGGGTAAGTAAAAGCCAGCCATGGGAAGCCCTGAAGGAAAAGCTTTCCAGGTAGAAAGGACAGCAGGTACAAAGGTCTGGAGGCTGGAAAGGGCTTGGCTTCTTCAAGGAGAGGAGATAAGTGAGACTGAAGCACGGTAGTCAAAGTAAAAAGTGGTGAGGGATGAGGTCAAAGAAGTGACACCTAAAGCTGAATTCACGTGTAATCCAGCAGTTCCACTCCTAGGTATGAACCCTCAAGAAAATTGTGCACATATGCCCCAGGGAACACGAACAAGAGTCTTCCCAGCAGCCCTGTCCTCAATCCTCAATAGCAAAAATCTAGAAACAGTACAGATGTCCATCAAGGCAAATGAATGAATATGTGTAGTATAGTCACATAATGGAATATTAACCAACAGTCAAAAGGAGTGAATTGCAGTGACAAGCCACAATGCAGATAATACCTCGGAATATAAATAAAGAAGAAAAAAAGGCATCAGAAGATTAAATGCAGTTTAATACTCTCTTTATAGAATAAAAAATCATTTAAATTTAAAAATATAGCTTCTAAGGACTACAAGTAGGTGAATAAAACTGTATAAAATGGCAAGCAAAGGTGTGATGAACATAGGATTCCGGATCATGGTTAGCTTAAGTCTGGGCTGGAGGCAAAGAGGATAGATTAGATGTTGCTAGAGCTTCTAGCTTTGTTTTGGTAGTTTTTTGTTTGGTTTTAGCTTTTCTGAAGGTTAATTGACATATAATAAAATTTACTAGTTTTTATTGTAAAATTAATACATTTTGACAAATGTATACAGTCATGTAACCACCACCACAATCACGGAACATTTTCATTACCCCCAAGATTTCTTGTCACATTCTATCCCACCCACACACCTGCTCCCCCGCCACTCCCAGCAACTAGTCATCTGCTTTCTTTGCTCTTGCCTTTTCTAGAATGTTTACATACAAATGGAAGCATATAGTATATACCTTCTGTTTCTGGGTGTTTTTCACTTAGCATATGCTTTTGAGATTCACCTGTGTCATAGCTTAGCTGTGGCTTTGAAGGTGCCAACTGCATTATCTAAAATAACTGAACGTCTAATAAATAAAAGTGGCCCATGTGCAGAGTAATGATAATTTAAACAATGATGAGAGTGTGTCATGGACCGAGGATTATGATTAATCCAATTCTGTTATCTGAAATCCAGATAGAGAGAGAGAGAGAATAAGAAATAGAGAGAAAGTGGTGGGGGAAGCAGACCCTGTTGGGTTTTTTTGCAGGTCCGGGCAATAGGAGTTGGATCTTTATTCGAAGTACAAGAGAAAACCTTAGCGGGTGGCGGTGGCGATTAAAGTAGGGGAAGCACCTGGAATCTCACTTATACTTTCTAAAGATCTCTTCCCAGGTACTATGTGAAGGACTGTGGGGAGAGTGTGAGGGGGACCAGCTGGAGCTATTTCAGTTGCCCGGGCAAAGCAGAGGTTGCAGGTGGGGCTTGGCCTGGGATTGCAGAGTCAGAAATGGAGAGAGATGGGTGGGATCAGGGTGTATTTTGGAGACAGAGCAATACCCCAGATTGCCTTAGTGAAGTGTGAGGCACAGTGCCTGGCACCAAGTCAGTGAATTTAATCCACATTATTCTGCAGAAAAGACTTTGCACACCTTTGTTGGCTATTGGAAACAGCCTCCCAGCCCAGGGCTGACATTTTGTAGGGGCTCAACGAACATTTGCTGAGTAAGGCAAACTGGCTCCTCAGACTTTCCTGAGCAAGGCTGGTCTCTCCTCATTGCCCAGGGCTCTAAGGATCACCAGACTCCTTCCTGCTAGTGTTCCTGACTCAGGGTGGGGCCACCCTTCTGGGGCTCCTACGTTCTGCAAGCATGGGAGGGGGCTGTCCTTAGCTGCTTCCATCAGACCCCCCCAGGTGGAATGTCAGGCGTCAACTGGGCAGGTTTTCTTTTAGGGGTGCAGCCCCTCGGATCACACCCACAGTGATGGGGGCTACTCCAGTGGCCTGGGCCCGCGTGGGAGTGTGTGGAACAGAAGCTGCTGTGAAAATCCTTCCAAGTGTGATAAAAATAGCAGTGCCCTCCATTACCCACTGTTCCCTATGAGCCCGGACATGTTTATTTACTCAGCTTTGAAGCTCAGAGCCATTTCCCCGACCCTGAACTGAGGAAGAAAGAGGGAGAGGCCAAGGAGGTGGCTAGGAGCAGGAGGGGCCGGTCAGGACTTCCCAGATCCCACTGTAGCTTGTCTGAAACAGACAGAGCCTAAAAGATGGTCCAGTCCATCTCTTCTCTCTGACAGATGGGAAATTAAGACCACTCAAGGACCATGCCCCGCATTTGTCACCGCCTGGCCCCCTAATGTCACACGATGAGCCCCCTAGCCTTTATCCAAGTGGCCCTGAGCACATCCCAGCCTCTCTGCCAGCTCTGCAGACAGACACGCAGCCACCCCAGCCCTCTGCTCCATCCCAAGGGAGCGGGATCCTCTGGGACCACTCTCCCATCACAACCCCTGTCATGTGGTTTTACCCCCAAGGCCTTGTGGCCTCACCATCAGCTGTGCCACTGATTAATCCTCTGGGAGTTTCTGGCCTCAGAGCAGCTGGAGCAAAATCCCTTTCCCCTGGGAAGAGGGAGCTGGCCAGAGAAGCCAGAGGGGCCGGATCTACAGCAGGCCTCAGGGTAAAGCAAAGCAAGCCACATCCTGAACTGGCGGTAAAGTTTCGGGTGTGCAGGAGAGCACGGAGAATTGGGAGGTCGGCCTGGGGAGGGCAGGGAGGCTGGGCGGCTGGGGAGCCTTTTCTTAGGGGAGAATGCTTTCATTATTCCTAGTTACCCTCTGATGGGAAGCTCCAGAGGGTTATGTTTGAATCCCCAATGCCAGAAGGGGAGTAGTACATAGTATGTGCTCAATATACATATTACATTAGCAGGGAGGGTATAGCTCGGTGGTAGGGTGTGTGCTTAGCATGCATGTGGTCCTGGGTTCAATCCCCAGTACTTCCATTTAAATAAATAAAACCTACTTACCTCCCCCACAAAAAAATTTAAGTAATTAATTAATTTTTAAAATGTGCATATATACACATTACATTAAAAGAGGCAACAAGTGAATGAACGGAGCTAAAGATGCTTCAAATGTCTTGACTCTTCTGACCCTGACACGCATAAAGGGCATGTCTGGAGGCCGGCCCCTCTGTGTGTCCAGAGAAGCCTAGCAGCAACGTTCAGATCCTGATTCTGAAGAGCAGCGTTCAGAGAATATGAATTGATGTTCTATGATAAGTGAGCCACGAGGATGGAGACCCTGCTTGGCTCAATGCTGGGAGCTCAGCTCTCACACAGAACCCAGTAGGCACTCAATAAAGAATCAAAGGTCCAGTGGGATTGGGAAATACAAAATTAAACAGAGTTCAAATGGATCTTTCCTGCAGGACTTCTCAGTGCCTTTAAGGTGCCAATGTTCACAGTGATCTAAAGTCCCAGACTTATTGGTGCCTCATCGCCCTGAAGTTCCCAAGCTTCATCCCTCTCAGATGGGATAGCCCAGCCTCAGGGATCAGACAGTGCCCTATCTACCCTGCAATGACACCAAGAAGCCCCTGAAGGGACCCAGGGTGTGGATGGCATGAAGGTGGCTCTTGCCCCAAGGAAGCCACTGCCACGGTTGGGCAATGGCTTGGAGGAGGGACGGGGTGGGAGGGGCAGGAGACTTCCTGGGGCTGAGCAAGGTGGGAGGGAAATCCCACCTCCACCCCCAGCCCCTGCTGCTCTGGAGGACAATGGTGACTTAGGAGCTGAAGGTATGAAGTCCCCTCCTTCCCCTGCTCTCACCTCTCTGCCCTCCTGGCACATACACACTCAACCAATATTTGTCGAACACCTACTAGATTCCAGGCACAGATCTGGTCACCAGGGGTCCTCTTGCCAAGAAGACAAAGCCTCCTGAGTCCACAGCCAGCAGGGGGAGTGTGGCAGCAGGAACTGGGAATCAGTCCCCCGGGTGCCCTCCATCTCCTCTGCTCCACTGGCTGAACTGATGAAAGCACCCCTGGGCTCTTTTGTCCTCTGGGTCTGGTCCAGACAATGGAAGGTGCTGGCAGGAGACTGGAGGACAGGAAGAGGGAGCTGTTGAGTCATCTGCGTCCCTCCATCAAAGGCCCAAGCTCCTATCAGCGGGCTTCTCCTTTCCCTGCAACCTCAGGGCTCCATGAACTGCCTCCTCCCTCTGCCTCTTCAGGCCGGGGGTGGTATCAGCTCCCCACTGTTGCTAGCCTTGAGATGTCTCACCACCATCCCTTGTTAGTTTCTCCAACCCCGTCCGCACTTTTACTAAATAGTCCTCAACTACCCCTTGGGCTTGACATCTGTTCCCTTTCCAGACCCTGACCTATGACACACATGTGGTTGAACGTAACCCAAACAACAGTGCATGAATAAGAGAGAAATTTATTCTCCTGTAATTTCAAAGTCCAAGCTGGCATGGAAGCTTTGCTCTGGGACGTCATCTGCTGTTTCTCAGTTCCTCCATCCCTAGGGTGTGTCCTCACCCACAAGGCATGTGGTATGAGTTCAGTTGTGTACCCCCCCCAAATTCCTATGTTGAAGTCCTAACCCCTGGTACCTCAGAACACCACCTTATTTGGACATAGGGTCGCTGCAGATGCAGTTAGTTAAGATGAGGTCATTTGGGTGGGCCCTAATCCAATATGACATGTATCCTTATAAAAAGCTGAAATTTGGACACAGAGAGACACACATAGAAGGAAGACAGCTACCTGCAAGCCAAGGAGAGGGGCCTGAAACAGATCCTTCCCTCACAGCCCTCAGGAGGAACCAACCTGGCTGACCCCTTGATCTCAGACTTCTAGCCCCTAGAACTATAAGAGGATATATTTCTGTTGTTAAGAGACCCAGTTTGTGCCCTAGGAAACCAGCACAGCAACTCCTACACGGCACCCACACTGCGGAGAAAGGGAAGGGACAAGCTTCTGTTTTATCTTTAAGCACCCAACCTGGAATCTGCATCATCTCCTCTGACAGGTGTCAGAAATCAGCCTGTGGCCCCTCTGGCTCCCTGCGAGACTGGGAAATGCCCTTTGCTCAAGGAAAATGCCTCTTACCATGAAAGAAAGAGAAAACAGATACTGGGGACAGCTACAGGTATCTAGCACCAAATACCACAAAGGTTTTTTTTTTTTAAACCATAAATGTTTTCAGATGCAAGCAGCAGGAAACCCTACCAAAGATAGAGTTCAGAAATTTATCATCTTATGGGACTTGACTTCAAGTCCAGAGGCATGAGGGAGCACAGGGGCAGTACAGCAAGGTTCGGGTTCTGGTCTCTTCTGTTTCCAAAGCTCTGCCCTCCGTAGGCTACTGGCTTCCTCCTCGGGCTGGACAGTCAGATAGTTGGTGGTTATCAGTAAGGGTCAAACCAGAAAACAGAAATCTTGCATATTTGAAGTGGAGGGAATTCGTTAGCTACGAAGACAACAGGGAAGGTGGTATAACCTAGAGCTTAGCCACAGCTGCCTCCCAGGATGAGGGGACGGAGGGATGAGATGACCTGAGGATGCTTAGCAGGAGCTGGGCCCAGCCCAGGCCTGTCCAGTGGGAGCCATGAAGAGGGTGTTGGAGAAATACCCTGGTTTCTCTCTTTATCCCACCCTCCAAACCACACTAGTGCCTCCCATTGGCTGAACCCAGCTGGAAGGAAGCTGTCACAGGTGCCTGGGAAATCCAGCCTACAGGGGTCAGTCCCCCCATTCCTGGCCCAACTGCAATGCAGTGAGGAATAAACCTAAGGGTGGAGCTTCCGTGGGAGGTGAGGGACAGGATCGGAGAACTCAGCGAGGGCAGGTGCCCCAGAGCAACAGGGGGCCTTTCAAGGGTTTGTAACAAGAGAACAATGTGATCCAACATGTTTTCAAACTCTATCACTGACTGCTGAGTAAAAAATAGTTTAAAAAGGAGCAAGAATACCATTGAGGAGACTAGCTGGGATTCTACAGAGGTTGTCCAGGTAACCAGGGTGGATGGAGGAGGTGGGCCAGCAGAGAAGCAGGTGGGCTGAGGACAAGGGAGGTGCTCAACAAAGATGAAGCCTGGAACTGACAGGGGAACCACAAGAGATGGGCCCAGACAAGCCAGGCTGACCCAATTCTGCATCCCAGAGACACAGCCCCTGCAAGGGGCCTGCACACAGCAGGCACTCGCCAGTGCACCTGGTATGCACACATGCACACACACACGTGCACATGCACACTCAGCAGTGATGTCCCCACTATGGCTCATCCTCAACTGGCGGCTGACCTGCCCTTCATGCGGAATACACCCTTGGAAAGCACCTATTCCTGGAAGGATTTCAGCCACAAGGAACAGACGACTCCATTAAAAGAGACTTACATAGTCAGAGGTTTCTCACCTAACTGGAAGGCAGGGATCAGGGTGGGTAGGTGGGACAGCTGCCGATTGATTAACTCAGAGCTGCAGTGATGGCACCGGGGACCCAGGCTCTTGCCAGCTTTGGGCCCCGCCAGCCTCAGAGAATTGGCCTCTTCCCTTGGGAGGCCTCCTCCATTGTCCCAGGAGCAGACCTGGGGATAAGGATTTGAATATAGGTGGCTTATTTTGGAGGTGATCCCAAGAAGCCCATGCAGGGGGCAGGGAAGTGAGACAGGGAAGGTAAGGAAGCCAACACAGGGTGTCAGTGGACAGCCAGCCTCACTAGGGAACTCTGGGAGCTGAGGCCCGGGTTGTCCCATCTATGTGTAAGGAGGCTGCATGCATGTCTTCCCACGCACATTCCCTGAGGACACCTGGTATGCACAGGTTAGGATCACTCACACGCACGTCTCCATCATGCCCGGGGCGTAGTGTACAACATGTGCTTGGAATGTGCATCTTGGCTCCCCATGTGCACACAGCAGAGCACACACGTGCATGATTCACACACACACTGGAGAGCACACAGTCCTCCCCATCAAAACAAACAAACATCTCTGTCTCGGTCTACTTAGGCTGCTGTAACAAAATGCCATAGACTCAGTGTCTTAAACAACAAGCAGTTATTCCTTGCAGTTCTGGAGGCTGGGAAGTCCAAGATCAAGGTGCCGGCAGATCTGGTGTCCTGGTTTGCCAGTGGCCGTCTTCTCAGTTCATCCTCACGTGGATAAGAAAGCAGAGAGCAAGGAGGCAAGCTCTCGTGTCTCTTCTTATAAGGGCATCAGTCCCATTCATGAGGGCCTCACCCTTGTGACCGCATTACCTCTCAAAGCCCGCATCTTCTACATCATCAGATCCAGGGTTAGGTTTCAACATATAAATTTGGGGAGACACAAGCATTCACTTTTGAACAATCTCTGTCACTGCTTCTTAGGCTTGAGCCTGGCGAGAGTTAGGGAATTAAACATTTCTGACAAGAACCCCACCCTGAGGAGCCCTAAGTGGCAGAAGTTGCTGTGCAGGAGTGACTTTGGGAAGCCCCAGAAGCCCCCGCCCTGAGTCACCCTGGAACTCCCCAGCCTAGCAGGTAATCTCTAATGTTACCAGCAGGGGGCGCCTGAGAGCCATGACTCTCTTCAGGTTTTATTTCTTAGGCTGCCTGGTTTGTGTATGGGTGTGTGTGAGGAAGAGGACCAGTCTCAGAGATTCCTCATGGACATGATGGATTCACTCAGCACCAGTTCTAGGGACGGCATCACCCAGGCTCCAATGCCCATACAGTATCGTTGCTCAGTTCATGTCAGATGAATGGATGGATAGATGAATGGAAGGATAGATGGTTGCGGGAACGAAGAGAGAAATGACACAACGGAAAAAGAATGAAAAATAGAAGAATTGGGAAGAACGATGGGCAACAGACAGATCAGGATAGAATCAAGGTAAAGAGAGGCATGCAAGGAAGGTGTGAGGCAGGAAGGGGTCCAGGGAAGGTGAGTGAAGGCGGTGCTAAATCTCCCAGGCTCTGTGCCTGGGCCTGAAGTGTCTCTTTTCCCGGATGCTGCCTGTTGCTGCCACTGCATTGCTCCCCATCTGTCCAGGCCAGTTGGGACCGGCGCCTTCCTCAGGAAGATCTCTCTGAGTCCACGGTTGGGATTAGTCCCTCTTGCCTTTATGCTTTTACTGGGGCCCCTCTGGTCTATCTGGCTAAAATACAGGCAGTGGAGTCAGATAGACGCAGGTTTGGTTTGAATTCAAGTTCAACCACTGTTGTGTGACCTTGGCCAAGATGCCTGACTTCTCTGTACCTCAGTTTCCTCAGCTGGGGAAACCAGTAGCTCCCTCACAGGGATTTTCATTGTTGTTGTTGAGAATTTGAGCAGGTGGAACACTTGGCATGGGGCTTGCCCATAGGAAGCACTGAAGAGCGCGTGACAATTATTGCCCTTGCTCCACAAAATCCCAGCTTCAAATGGTATGTTTCATTGTCAAGTTGTTTGCCTCCATTTGGGGTTCAGGAGATGGTGTCATCAAAAGGAATCATGAACACCACTGGTCAATGAATGCAAGTTCCCCGAAAACACTCATCTTTGCACAAGCCATTTTTGACATGTAAAAGAAGAGTTATTTCAACGCTGCTTGAAATAACAAAACATAAAAACAACCTAAATGTATACCGACTGGAGAATGAATGAATTGTGGTACATTTGTAGAATGCACTACTAAAGACAAAATTATTGAACTGGAGTGACGTGTATCCACACAGCTAGATCTCAAAAGCATTTCATTGAGTAAAAAAGCAAATTAGAGAATAATGCATTCGGTATAATATCATAATATATAGAGCATTTGAAAGCATGCAAATCAACGCTACTTGGTACAGCAGTGTGTGGGAACAGGATAAACATGATAGCAAAGGTCATCAGAGACCAGGATGGTGACACCCTCCAAGCAGGGAGGATGTAGGGTTGGCGAGGGCTTCAGGTGGCTTCGACTGTATCTGTAAGTTTGACTTATTTTTGAGTTCCTTGAATATGGTATGAGATGAAGACCATCCCTACTTTGATCTCCACAACAACCTTGAGTGTAAACATGATGGAGAAACTGAGGCTTGGGGAGGCAGATAAAATGCCCACACTCACCCAGCGTCTGAGAGGCAGAGGTGGGACCTGAACCTTGGTCTCCTAACCTCAGTTGCCCTCTCTGCACAGGCAGGCTGCTTGGTACTTCCTGAACTATTGGCAGTGGCCTCAGGGACCACGAAGGTTCTGGGGAGCTGGGGCAGAGCAGCTGAGCTCCGCAGGCCAGGCGAGGAGGGTGGGCCCTGGACTCAGGGCTCAGCTGGGGCCTGATAGGAGCTTGGGCCCAGGGGAGTTTCCTGCCTTCTGGCCTGTTTCTTGGTGCTCTCCCGGTGGGGTCAGAGGACAGGGATGGAGTCAGTCTTGGGCAGGGTCTCTGTAGCAGGAAGTGGAGACCTCCCAGCCCCCAAGCTGGCTCTCTTCCTGATCCTGCAGCCACCCCAGAGGTATCGGCAAGCGGACGGACACTGAGCAAGCTCAGTCCTCAGGAGACCCCAGGCTTCCCCACGGGGGCCTCCAACCACAGACTCCAAGCCCTTCAAGGGCAGAGGTGTTCCAGGACTCGGCCTGGCAGTCATTCATTCAGTCCTTCCTTCCTTCGTTCAAATAACTCACTACGCACGGGGGCTTGTGCTGGCACTCGGAGACAGGCATGAGGAGACAGCCCTTACCGTCCAGGGCCTCAGTGCCTGCTCAGGAGGTCAGACAGGCAAATAGATAAGCACCTATTAGACACTCAGTACATGTTTGGATAGAAGAAAATGAAAACTATCTAATCAAATATCAGCTCAGGAAGGGCTGCTGGAGACTGGCCCCTGTGGTCGAGAGGAGGGCTGTGACAAGCTCAAGTCGCAGAGTGGTCCGGCGGCAAAACCGAAGCCAGGACCCCAAACTCCAGATTCCATCCTGGGCTCTTTCTGCTGCATGCCATCTCTGCCTTTTTATTTTTTTTTTAAGTTGATGATCATGAAATATTTCAAGCATGTAAGGAAGAGTACCATGCCCCTGGGGAGCCACCACCAAGCTCTGTCACCCTTCCCAGTGCTCCCTGGTGCCTCCTTTCCTGAACCGGAGCCTCTCCTTGTCTGCCTCCTGGGACTTGTTTCTTTTGTGGGCTCCATGTAAGAGCTTTTTTAGAAAGAGGCTGCAAGGTGTTTTCTAACACCTACTGGTACCCGACAATTCAATTCACTTCTAGCACTATCTCCTTGGTATCAACGCCAGATCCTACAAGTTACAGGGCTCAGTTCCACAAGACCGCCCCCACTTTGGACACCAGTTGCTGGCAGCCAGGGGCCACCCCCATACTCCTGACCATAAATTGGGGGTTCCCACGACCCCTTCTTCAGGTCTGATAATTTGCTAGAATGGCTTGCAGAACTCAAGAAAACACCTTACTCACGTTCGCCAGTTTATTAGAAAGGATCCAAATGTATGTCGAGACGAAGACATAGGTAGAGCGAGGTCCGGAAGCATGCTGAGCACACACGGTAGACTCCCGGATGCCGTAATGAGAACGGCAGGCCTGGAATGGGCTTTAGAGACCATTCAGTCCCACCTTCTCCTTCCAGCTGGACAAACGGAGGCCCAGGTCATTCAGCACAATAAGGACACAGCTGGGCTTAGAACCCAATTTCCTCTTCTGTCTAATAACGAATAGCCCGTGTTTATTGAGAGTTTACCACACCCCGGGGGACCAGCCTTGTGGGGCAAGTATTCTTATTATCCCAGCTCCCAGATTTGAGGCTCAGTTAAGGGAAGAAACTTGCCCGAGGTCATATGTCTGGTAGAAAGTGAACGAAGCAGAACCTCACTGCTAAGTAACTCCCTGGGAGGATAAAGCCTCTGCCTCCCGATGGTGTTGAAAGGATCCGGTCATCTGCAGCATGTTTACAGGCAGGGGACATCGTCACCAGCTGCTCTACATCTTAGTGGGAGCGACAGGAGGAAAACACTGATATGTGGAAGGTGACTGCCCCCCACCCCACCCCAGATGGGAATCAAGGAGCCACTTTGTAGGGTCAATGAAGAATCAGAAATGGTGGCTTTGGCATCAGCAGCCTGAGGGTGGGAAGCTGTGAGGCTGGATGCCCTGGAAGCAGGGCTGGCGAAGGAGCTGGGGTGAAGGGTGTCCTGAGAGCTTGGTGGTGGGAGGCCTGGGCCCGAGGAGACAGGAGGCCAGGAGACATGAACAGCTGAGTTACGGCCATTTATTCCATGTCGGTCTCTTTTCTGTCCTGTGCTGTCTTGTCACCATCTGTCGTCCCTGTGCCTTCCATGAAGTCTGTCACACACAACAGCTGCCTGTCTGTGGTGGTTCTGGGCACAGATGAGGGGGAGCAATGGTCATGGGGGTCTGAGAAGGGCGCGACTTTGCTGAGAGAAGGTGGCAGTCACAGAAGAGTGGGCTGAGGATTCGGGGAGAAGCAGGGATTCAGAGTGAGGGGTGACAAGAGGCCACAGCAGCCCCCTCGGCTTCCTCAGAGACAGTGAGGAAGACTCTGAACCTCCCATGGCACATGGAATGGAGGGTTGAGCTATTTTCCTTAATTGTTAAAGGAAAAAGTAACCTCAGAAGACTGAAGGGCTTTAGGGATCCACCCGTTCTATGTGGGAAGCCCTTAGCGCCATGCCTCCACTTAAGAAATTCTTAATAAGGGGGGAGGGTACAGCTCAAGTGGTAGAGCACAATCTCAGCATGCGCGAGATCCTGGGTTCCATCCCAGTACCTCCTCTAAAAGTAAACAAATCGAATTGCCTCCCCCTCACCAAAGTAAAATAATGAAATAATAAATAACAAATAAATAAAATATTTTTTAAAAAAGAAATGCTTAATAAATGGCGACTGTGATGATGGCCCTGGAGGCAAGAGGTGCAGTGGTTGGCGGGCAGACCTGAGCCACATAGCTTGGATTTGTATCTTGGCCATGTTCCTTTAGGTGAGTTACTTCGCCTCTACCCTTCAGTATCTTATCTAAAAAATGAGGATGCTTTTAACATCTACTTCCTAAGGCTGTAACGAGGAGTAAATGAGTGAATGCATATAAAGCACTCAGCACAGTGTGGTAGTCAAGGTTCTCCAGAGAAGCAGAACCAAAATGAAATACATATACATATTTCTTAGTCTCAGAAATGTGTATATACACACACACACACACAAACATATACACACACACACATATATATATATATATGTCTTTGTAGTCTGGTTGCTAGTACAAAGATTCCATAGACTGAGTGACTTAAATAACATTTATTTATCACAGTTCTGGAGGCTGGGAAGTCCAAGATCAAGGCACTAGCAGACTCAGGGTCTAGTGAGAGCTCACTTCCTGGGTCAGAGACAGCTGTCTTTTCACTGCATCCTCAAATGATGCAAGGGGCAAGGATGCTCTCTGGGGACTCTTTTATAAAGGCACTGATCCCATTCATGAGGACTTTACCCTCAGTGGCCTAATCACCCCCTAAAGGCCCCACCTCTAAATCCCATCACATTGGGGATTAGGTTTCAATATACAGATTTTGCCAGGGGACAGAATTTTTATATATACACAGACACACATAGCAATATATATATATAAAACACTATGTTATATAATACTATATATTATATAGCATATATACTGTATCTATGCTACATTATTTTTATATATACACATATATTTATTTATTATTAGGTATTGGCTCATGCAGTTATGAAGGCTGAGAAGTCACATGACCCACTGTCTGCAAGCTGGAGAACCAGGAAGGCTGGTGACGTGGTTCCAAGGCCTAAGAACCAGACAGCTGGTGGTGTAGATTCCAGCCTAGGTCTGAAGATCTGAGGACCAGGTGCACCAAGGACAGAAGATGGATGTCCCAGCTCGATCAGTCAGGCAGAGAATGAATTCAACCTTCCTCTGCCTTTTTGTTCTATTCAGGGCCTCAACAGATTATATATTGCCCACCCACATTGGGGAGGCCATTCTGCTTTACTCAGCCCACCAATCTGAATGTTAATCTCTTCCAGAAACAACCTCACAAAACCACCCAGAGGTAATGTTTAACCAGGTATCTGGGCATCCCATGGCCCAGTCTAGTTGATGCATAAAACTACACACAGCAGCATAAATGCAGCAGCTGGGATGCAGTAAGCATTCGATACATGCAGGCTGTGATTATTATGGTTTTATAGGTAAGGAAACAGAGATTCAAAAAGGTTAAGTCATTTGGCCACAGTCACAGGGCTTCAATGGTGTGCTGGTGAACTGGGGGCTCAAAAAAAGAAAAAAGAAAAACAAAACAAACAAACTTTAAAAACCCTGACGTGTTGCATTTGCCAATTCCTATGGTATAAATATTCCCACGAGGGCTGATTTCAGGCTACCAATGGTTTAACAACCAGTACACCAGATTCTAGAATATTTAAGAGCTGGTTCTTGTGAGCCAGCGTGAGCTGGCTCCCAAGTACCGCTGCAGCTGCACTGTGCCTGCAACATGGGGGCATTTCATGAACATTAGCTATTACCGCAAGTCAGTTGAGCCAGCGATTTAACTGGGCACCTTCCTTGCCCCCATTTTACAGGTTGGGAGATTGAGGTTTGGAGTTCAACACTTACCCAGGGTCGCAGCACAAGCCAGTTACTGCTCTCCTCCTTCCTGTGTCTTCTCTCAGCAAGGGTGTATCTAAGGATGTGTAGAAGCCTACACATGACCTTCATCCCCATCCCCCTTAGAGGGAATTTCCCAAGCCCCGTAAAGACAGAGTCCTGTCCCCTCCCAGAATGACTGTTCTACCTCAAAAGCCCAGAGGTGGCTTGGCAGGAGGGATGTTCTTGCTGGCTGGGGCTCTGCCACGCCACACCTGCCCCGTGCCCCTGAGCTCAGATCTGTCCTGGCTTGTACCTGCCACATGTGGGCTTGGGGAAGTGCTGTTTTGGCAGCCGGTGAGCAGAGGGCCCACATCCTTGAGGGTGTTAGGGGATGAGGGTGTGTGACTCATTGTGCTTGTGTGGATGGAAGGCTGCAGCTAGGGGAGGGCCAGAACCCAGCCCAGGAGAGATTTTCAGCCCTGCAGGCAGGCTGGTCCCCTGCCAGATAAGGGCTCAGGTGAGTCACACTGCCAATAGTTGCTTGAGGCTGGGACAGATGTCCTCCAGGCAGGGTGGGACAGTGTCTTGGCTCTTGGCTCTAGCTGTCCCTTGGACTGAGATGGACTTACATGTGTGGCTGCTGAGCTGCAGTGCTTGCTCCCTATGTGTGATGCTTCTGAGAGCCATGTGGCTGAAAGGACAAGGAGACACTCTTCCCACCATCTCAGGGCTGGGGTGAGGTATGGGGACGGTTCTCAGGGTGGGGGGAACCTGCTGGGTGGCAGGTGAGGGGCTAATAAGCAGCGTATGCACTAATGGGGAAGGGTCCTATGGTCTCTGGAGAAGGGGGCTGTTCCCTCCATTCTTGGGGAGCCCAGGAGAATGAGATGTCTTTAAACTCTTCGAACCTAGGGTGGGGAAATCACTCCTGATGGTCTTGGTAGGGCACAAGAAAAGAAAGGTTGCGGGTAGGTCCTCAAGGAGGGGCAGTCAGGAGGAAGGGAAAGAGTGGGAGGGGCAAGGCCTGATGGAAAGCCCATGAGTTGCAGTAGGTTTCGCAATGCATTTAAGGAGCCTAGGTTGGAGATGACCCAGATGGGGCAAGGGTGGGGGCCGCTGTGGCTGGAGACTGTGCAGGAAGGGGTGCCCCACCAACCCAGGACATTCTGAGACCCTGGCATCCATCCCTGCAGTGCTAGGGAGGGAGAGGCAGCTGGCCTTGGGGGGTGATGGAGGATGGGGGCTTAGTGAGAGACAGAGCTACAGCTTCCCTCTAGCCTGTGTTTCTAGACTGGACCCCTCCCCAAACCTCTCAGTTCACAAGGTCACTTACTGAATCCTCACGAGTGAATGGGTGACCCATCTTCCTCCTCGCTTAGTGCTTAAGTCTGTTGGCTCTGGAACTAGAACATTTGGTTTTAATTCTGGCTGCTGGGTGAGCTTGGGTGAGTCTCTTGCTCTTTCTGAGCCTCAATGACTTCATCTGGAAAACAAGATACCTACCCTAGGAGTGCTGTGAGGATTAAACGAGAGGGTGGCTGTGGTGGCCTGGCACTGACAGTGTCAGGTTCTTTGGCACATAGTAGGTGCTCCACCACATCACTTTCTCAGGGGTGGGTCCAGGCAAGAGGTGGGACAGACAGCTTCCTCATACCCTCCCCTCCATGTGTCCCTGGGCGTGGAGTCAGCTGGACCCCAGCCGGCCCAGCCTGAAGTCAGGATCTAAGGACAGAATCACCCTTCTCCCAACCAGGGAAAGGGGCTTTTAAGTCTCCTTGACCCCATTCTGGGCTCCCAGCCCCTTCTGGCTCCGAAGGTGTCTGTGGCCCCCAGAGGACCGGGATCTCCTGGAGTTGGGGAGGCCAGAGAGGGACATTTTTGATCTTATGGGACGGAGCCTGCCTTTCTGGGAAGATGGAGGAATAGCACATTCCTCCTGAAATAATTGTCCTGGAGTTATTTCCAAAGGCTCTTAGTGCCCAGGCCAGAAATGGCCAGTGATCTCGGCGCCTGGGTACCGTCAGGACAAACGGTGCAGAGGCCCAGCCCTCTTGCTGGCCGCCTGCCCAGCCCCCAGCCCAGGACAGAACCAGGCCTGGCTGAGGCCCCACAAGGGAACGGTTGCCACTGCTTCCCTGGCCCAGTGAGTTTCCCTACACTCCTCTTCCTCCTTCTTGGGAGTACCTCCTATCTCTCCTCTTGGCTCCATTTCAGCGGCTATAACCTCCCCACCACAGGGCACAAGGCCCTTCACTCTCAGAGACTGCAGGCTGGGGAATGCCCAGAGGCGGTTTCTATGTGAGTATGCTTGGTGGTCCTGGAGCTGATCACTAGGAGACATCAGATAAATTGGAGAACATTCTCTCAAACAATTTTGCCCACACTCTTCAAAACTGCCAATGTCACAAAAGACAAAGACAGACTGAGGACCTTCCAGGTTAAAGGAGACCAAAGAGACCTGAAAACTAAAGGCAGTGCCTGATCTTGAATTGGTACCTGGGTGGGAGATGGAGTTGCCATGAAGAGCATCAGGGGGATCACTGATGAAATTCATGTGTGGACTGTATCTTAGCTAATGATGCTGTACCAATGTTAACGCTCCTGTATTTGACAACTGGACATGTAAGAAAATGTCCTTGTTCTCCCAGCATGTGGGAGATACAGACCAAAGGATTCTGGACTAAAAGCTGCTGTTGTCTGCAACTTACTCTCAAAATGATAATAGTCAGTGTGTGCGTGTGTGTGTGTGTGTGTGTGTGTATGGTGATAAATGTGGCAAAATGTTAATAATTAGTAGATTTGAATGAAGAGTGTATGGGAGTTCATTATCTTGTAAGTTTTCGGTAAGTTTGAAAATTTTTCAAAATAGAAAGTTAAAGTGTATTTTCAATAGTTTTAGGAAGGAAATGATGGCGGGCAAATACCATGAGATCTCAAAGGGGGAATTTTGTTCATTCATTTAACAAATCCGTACTAGAGGCCCCCGATGGCACCCTCAGGCTCCAGCCCACAGCATAGTAGGTGCCCAACACGGGGCTGTCGACCGCATGAGGACGAGGCGAGAAGGGAGGAAAGAAAGGGCAGTTACATTATGGGTCACTCAAAGGGACAGCTCTTTAGGGAGACTCAACAAATGTTTGCTGACCCAACGAGAAAAGACAAGTAATTGATGCTGACTACAGCCAACGAGAGTTATATTGGGTCCGGCACAGAACTTCCTGACTCTCAGCATAATTAGACACTAGAAAAACAACAGGGAACCCTGGAAAACATCCACCCCAGCCTCACTTTAAAAATAGGGCCCATCTGTCCTGGAGAGCTTTATGTGGTGCTGGCCCTGGGGCAGGGGCCTGACCGGGATGACGCCTAGAAGATTCTCCCAGCCCCAGGATTCCGTGATTCTATGACATGGCCCGCAGTCTGGAGTGGTGGCATGAGGGTGTCCCCCAGTGGAGAACAAGAGGAGGGCTAAGTCATCTACCTCCTGAAGGAAGAGTGAGAGTGGGAGAGGGCCCTTTCAGCTGGGTGGGGGGGGTTGCCCAGCCAGCCAGGAAGGGAGGGGTGAGGCCCTCGGGGGTCAGCCCTCAGTCACCTCCCATATTTCCGGAGGAGGCGATGGGGTGGGGTTGGACCCAGGGATGGAAGAGGCAAGGATCTGGACATTCCACACGATTCAGACCCAAAGGACAAGGGCAGCTGAGGGGCTGTGCGATGCGAGAGGGGCAGGCAGCTGTTTTCTGGGTGGGAGAGGCTCAAACACGGCTCCGCTCTCACTAGGCAGAAGTGGAAAATTAGCATCAGGCTGGCAGAAGTGGGGGAGAGAAATCAGAGCCTTCCTTCTGGTTGGGGGGAGTACTGGGGCCCTGAGGGACAATGGAAATGGGGGGTGGGGCTCCACTGCCCAGGCAGGCGCCGGGACAGGAGGTGGGGTTAAATGGACCAGAGCCTGGTCAGGCCCTAGTCCCTGTGGAGTGCCCACTTTTGGACCAGGAGGAGTAAGAATCCCAAAGCTCCCTTCCCTTGTGGGATAGATGAGGGAGATCCCCTGCTATCAGAGAGGATGAAGACCAAATATTCTGGAAGGTTCTCTCTCACAAGTCCAGCTCCATTAGTAGACTTACAGCACCTCTTTGCCCCTGGCCCCCTCACTTGGGTTTCCTAAAGTCAAGATCAACTTACAGAGTTAGCAAGCACCCCTCTCCACCTGGTTCTCCCCATCAGTGCCCTCATCCAGGCAGGCGGTGCAGGTGTAGTGAGAATTTTTCCTTAGTAGACCATGAGGAGGGTCAAAGTCACCCTGACAACATGGCCTTGTCTTTCAAGGATCATCAGATACACCTAAGACAGTACCTTGGTCCCCACTACTTATAAGCTGTGTAAACTGAGGCAAGTCCCAACATTTCTCTGAGCCTCAGTTTCCTCATCTGTCAAATAGGAGAAGAATAGTAACTACCTCCTTGAATTCTAGTGAGACTTATGAGGCCCAAGCAAAGGACAGGGCACAGAGAGAGTGCATACATCACATCACTTCTAACACACAGTTTTTAGTATCTGGGTGCATGGTGTAGCTGATGATTAGCTATCTGATATTACCTCAAAGAATGTCTGTCTCAGTGTCTGGAACTTCACCATTAGAGATTCATTCTTTGGCCTTTGTGGTCTTCTGCAGTCGCTGCTTAAAAGGTGAATGGGAATTTCAGAATGTGGGCTAGAGCCAAAGGAAAAAGGAGTCTGCCTCACTTTTTCTAGGGGATCCTCTGGCCTCAGTTGTTCTCAAGAGCTTTGCCTTCCTCCCCACCTCTTGCTCTTTGCTTTCTAAAGAATATGGTGTCCATTTTCCAGTTTGAAAATCCCTGGGCCTGGGAAGAGGATGCAGAGAGAGATAAGGGTGGCGTTGGCCTTCCGGAGGCAGAGGGAACACCCTGAGAGACAGCCTGGAGGGAGGTGGCAGGGAGCCAAGGAGAGCTGACCCAGCTACCTCCTTGCCAGGCCCAGGGACGCAGCCTCCAGGTGAGTTCTCAGCAGTTCCTTACCGCGAAGCTTTGTCTGCCCAACCGGGACGATGTCTGGACACCAAATGAGCCGTTCCAACACTTACAGCCACTTGAACCATCCCAAAAACGTATCCTTTCTGGCCCAGACTGCAGGCTGGTCCCACTGCCCCAGTGTGACTGGGGCTAACTCCAAGCACTCTCGTATCCCGAGTGGCTCAGAGGTGAGCAGCAGCCCTTCAGAGCAGTCCGACCGCCCCAGCTCCCCCAGACTCTCAGTGAGGAGAATCTGCATGGGCCGGCCCTACAACTCCAAGTGCGTAGAGACAAGCCACTTGGCAAACTGCCCCAAGGTGGCCAGAAAGCCTGCTTGTCGTGGTACCCCCCACTGCCTACTCTGCACAGATCGTCCCTCGGTTCCCTCTAGCCCCACCTTCCTGGACCAACTCATCAAAGGCATCAACTACCTCGACAGATCCACCAATGCCTTCTACACCAACTGCCCAAAATCAGCCCTGAGCCTTCCAAGGCTTGCAGCCAACTACCTGGAACGCACTGCCAACTCCATCCACCTGGACCACCCAGACCACACCTTCTCCCGCAGTTACTCCACCAGAGTGGCCGCCTCTGACAACTCCTGCATCAGCACCTGCATGGTGCCATCCATGAGGGGTGATAATGCTTTGCGGTATGTGGATGACTCCTCCAACACGAGCTGCCAACGCCGGCTTCACAGCCGGAATCTCACTCCCATGTTGCCGCAGAGGCCAGGCATAAAGTTGCCTGAGCTCCCTCTGTTCAGCAACGGGATCTTTTCCTTAGGTGGGCTGCCCAAGTTCTGGGAAGCAATCCGCTCAGGCTGGAGAGCCCCTGAGCCCATCTCCAAACCCTGCAGCTGGTGGTGACATCGACAACAGCCATGAAGTGGGCACATGTCCATCAGGTTGCAGTTGTGGAAAATAAATTCTCTGTGGCAAAATGCTCCTTCCAAGCCTTCGTTGTGGGGGAAACAGTCATTTAAGTAAGGGGTTATAAACTTGAGGACCAACAGGGCTGGGCAGGTACAAGTGAATGGGTGAATTGGGCTGGGTGGTAGTAGGGAGGGGTGGAGACTGTGGCTGAGGAGAGAGGGAATATCTCATCTAAACCCAGCTTTCAAATAGGCTGTTGCCTTTCAAGAGAAGCCAGGAATCTGATTTCTGTGTGTTAGCAACAAATTTCAAAATTTCATGGTGCTTAGAGGGCTGAACAAAAGTACTTGTGGGTTGAATATGAGGCCTACATACAGACTTGAGTGTGGGATCTCTGATTTATACCTTTGCAGGATGGTTATTGGTTTTAATACGGCCCCATGTGAGCAGAAAGGTGAAAAGAAACGATGATGAGGAGGATGCCAATAGCAAACCCTCGTAGAGCACTTACTCTGTGTCAGTGCTGTTCTCAGTGCTTCGTGTATATTTATTCTTTTAAAGATGTGGTATTAATGCCCAGGACCCAGGGTGGATGTAGACAAAACCCGGATGATGGCTAGTGTGAGATGCGTTGGAACAGGAAACCAGGGATGGTTGCAGGTGGAGGGAAGGCCCTTCCTGAGAAATCTCTGAAGAGAGTGGGTCTGTCCAGGCCAGGTGAGGGCTGGAAGGGTCAGAATAAGGTGGTCCCAAATTTCTTGGTGGGAATATCTATGAAAATGTTCCCTGGGTTACCAAGGGCTCCAAACCATCAGAGACACTGACCTGGGTGTTGAGGAATGAAGCCCCACAGGGCATTTAGTTACTCATTCTTTTGCCTAAGGGACTCTAGAGACTGGATTCCAGACTAGTTTTGCCACTAGCCTGCCCTGAGACCTTGGGGACATCACCCCCCTCTCCAGGCCTCTGTTTCCCCTTCTGTGACTTGAGTGGCATAGTTTTGATGGTCTCTAAAGGGCCCAGACTCGAGGATTACTGAGGCTCTCCTCCTAGTCCCAAGCCAGGCCTGGAGCTTCCTAAGCTGAGAACTGAGAGAGTCCTCACCCAAGAATTCAGGCCTGTTGAGTCCAGAGCCATCTTCCCAGGCTGCCCAGGGGCCATTTCAGGCCTCAGGGCCCATTTCTCTGTGACTCTTAATTTCAGGCCCAGTCCCTTCTTGCTGGAGCTCTCCTGTTTCCTTGGAAATGTGAGGGCCAATAGCAACTCAGAATGTGGAATGGGGCTGCCCTTGAAATAATGCAGAACCTGGAGGTCTACAAGGTTCCATGACTCCTGGGGGAGATGACCTGCTGTGGCCTAGCCCTACAGCCAAGCAGAGAAGGTGGCAACCTAAATATCCAGGAGTTCCCTACGGTGGTCCCAGGGTAGGAGGAAGGAAGGGGGCACTGAACCCCTAGCCCACTGAATTCACCTCTACTTCTGTTCCATCTCTGGAGGACAAGGGACATCCTCCCCAGATCCAAAGCTCACCAGTGCAGCACGCTCTTTTCTCTGTCTCTTACCTCCCTTCCCTCCCCAGGGAGAAGACTTTGTCCTCTGTTTGATGAGTCCTCAGGCCCCCCAGTGACCCATTTCCCAGGTGAAAATTCACAGGAATACAGCTTGTTGGATCCATTTTGACCCAGCTCAAGAGATAGTTCAAGAGTGATTACTAAAGCCCCTCTCTGGCCCCTGAAAGCCATCCCCTTCTTGTTCTAGGTCCATATTTGCATAAGAGTCATCCCTGACTCTCCTGGAGATACCTTCCAAACAGTCCTATTTCCTCTCTTCAGAGTGATAAGACCCTTGCCTAGGATTCTGCTCTTGGGGTCTCCAGTATGTCACCCAGTTCTGGCTCACAAAAGGGGCCCAATTATCATATTGATGTTAATTACAAGGCCTTGTGCCCAGCAGGTGCTCAGCAATCCTTACTACTATTGCCTCAAGAGTAATTATAGTGTCTTACATTAATGGATGTTCAGTAATAATAATATTAATCATGACAGCAAACGTTAGGCGCTTAATTATACACCAGGCATTGTTTTAAGTGCTTTGTGTATATTAACTCATTAATCCTCTCCTCAATCCTTTAAGGAAGGATTGTCCCTATTGTACAGGTAAGGAAACTGAGGCACAGAGAGATCGGATATAAGTGATTACATGATGAAGACGGTTACAGTCATAGAGCACAGTGGCTCTTCATGTACTCTTCATGCTTACAACATCTTCCAAGTAGTATGTGCTCTGCAAATGCACACATAGGGTGCTCAACGAATGGTAGATGTCATTACAGAGCCCAGTATACAGTAGGTGCTCAAATGAAGTCTGAAGGTTGAGGATTGGATTGTACCCTAAAGGGACAGGATCTCTGTGCTGGCCCAGGTCTTACTCAGGGTAGAAACTCACTGCTCATGGTTCTTTTCCTCCAGTCCCTCAGCCCAAGTCCAGAGGAAATAAGGCTCTTCGTTAGAGAGGCGCTCTGCCCTGTGTGGCCATGCAGAGGCTACAGGAAGTCCCCCATGTCTACTGTTCAAGCCATGCATCCAAGGGTCCGTGTAAACAGGAAGCAGCATACTGGCTGCGGAACAGTGCCGCAGCCCGCTGTACAGTCCGCCTTGTGTACAGAAGCAGCCAAGTTGTCCCTGAAGCTGAGGGCAGCCGGGGAGAGTCCTCCACACATGCAGACGTATGTCACTGTTTACCAAGCACCCACACTGTGCGTCAGGCATGCTGCCGAGGCCTAAAACATAAGCCAGCAGCCCTCTGCTCCTTGAGAGGCTAGGTTTTAGTACCGGTTTCACAGAGGGGAAAACTGAGGCTCAGAGAAGGAAACTGACACACCCAAGGAACTGCAGCTGGAAAATTGCAGAGCTGGGATTCCACCCCAAGGCTCTGACCCTCAACCATTGTCCTTTCCACCCAAAGTACAGTTTTTTTCTTAGTATCTATTGAACAGGTTCCAAGAGAAAGAGAGGTAAATCTTGGCCTTCAAAATAGGCAGAAATTTTGACAAACGAAGGAGTGTTTAACCCTGGAGGTATGGGCTGCCCCCAACACCAGTGTTCTGAACAGGGCAGTGTTAACCTGAAATATGCTCTTTCCAGGAAATAGTAAACAAAGGGAGAAATTTCCTCAAAGCCCACCTGTGGTCTCAAATGCCCAATGTACTGGTCCCTGTGTCCTTTGGTAACTTTGAGTGGAGGGGCATGATATTAGAATGACTTTTGTATATTTAAAGCAATCTGATGTGACCCTTTTCAAACAGATACTTTGAGAGTATGATTCTATGACTAGAAAATAAGTGCAGCTTTTTGTATTAGCCAGGTGTGTGTTGGAGAGACACACGCATCCTCTTCCAGCCCTCCCCCCACCCTAAGCGTTCCTCATCTCTGAACCTGACCCTCTAAGCCTCAGCCCACCCCACCCCCCATTCCTGAGGCCCACTTTATCCCTTCCTGTCTTTTCTGTCTACACATGACTGGTCCTGCTTGCTCTACAAACGAAACAGAAAACTAAGAGTCGGGGACAATGCTCCCCGCCAGTTGCATCCACATGGCCCTTTTCTAAGTCGAAATTTCAGGAAAGGCAAAGAGTCTCAGACGTGTGCTGTGCCTGAGTTGGTACCACCATTTTTGGCAAACTCTTTCAGCAGACTCCTGGGCCCCTCCCAACAGGGCAGGAATTTCTCATGAACAATTGAACAAAGCCGGGAACTCGAGGGAGAAGGCACAGGACATTCCAAAAGGATTTCTCTCAAGCTCCAAAAGACAACATGTGGGAACACTGCAGAAGGCTCATAGCCTAGCAAAGAAAAGCATGAAAGGGACGGAAAATCTGCCCAGGAGGAAGGGCAGTGCAGGCTGGAGGAAGGAACAAGGGGCCGGGGGTCAGGAGGCCTGAGCAGGAGGCCTGCCTCTGTTACTAGTGACCCTGCGGAGGCCACTCCACCTCTCTGACCTCAGATTTTTGGTCCTTAAAAACCGAAGGAACTGTGAAAATAAACAGAGATGCATAGATAATCTGCTCATAGAAATGCTTTATGAATCACAAAGACCTGGAGGCAGCCCAGATACCCAACGATAGGGTAGGGTTAGTGAATGATAGTGTGTTGATGAGACATGATACCAAATAATTATTGGAAACATTATGTGCACAGTCAAGATGACTGGGCTTCAAAGTAGCTGGCCCACAGACTGCTAACGATTACCATCTGCAATAAAGAGCTCATACCAGAATGTAAATCTATGTGCTGCTTCCAAAATGGACCAAGTATTGCAGGAAAAAATAGTGTCAGCCAGGCTAAACAGGGTGCTGACTGACACAGCTGATTTATACTCTGAGCAAGTTCCTTATCTCATCTCAGGCGGGTAATAAACAGTTTGGGGACTGGCACTGGTCCGCAGAGCCATTTTTAAGTAGCTCTGGTCTTGATTTACACATCTAACTGTGTTTATAAAAATGTTAAGTGAGAAAAGCAAGACATGAAATAGTAGGCAAACGCTGATCACAGGAGGGGAATGTCCATGCGTGCGGTGACAAAGGAAGGAAAATGAGCATGGATGGAGCCCCAACCACCGGCCCCCACACAGAAGTCTTCTGGAGCTGAAGTCAGAGCGTGTGGGCAGGAATGTGAGGGGGTGTATGGAGGCCATAAGAATTCCAGTCTGGCTGGAGGGTGTGGTGGGGGTGGGGGGCTTGGGTGACAAATTCAAATGACGGAGACCATTTATGGTCAGCCCGGGAGCCAGGCTCTGGGGCCGTGTTTGCAAAGTGTGTTATGAGGAACATCAGTCTCATGAGATGGTAAAAGGCTTTTCTGTAGAAACAAGTGGGTTCCATTCTCAAATCTGTTGAGGGATGCTGAATGAAACCAAGTTGGAAGAGCAACTTTCCTGGAGGCCTGCTCAGACATTTTCCCTGTGTTGGTGACCCTTGAGATGGCCAAAGTGTAGAGAAGAGTACAGAGTTCCCAAACTTCTTGACCAGGGAACCCCCTTTCCAAGGAGCACCTCAGAGGACCGGTGATCCACAAGGCACAGCATGGGAACCATGCCCTGGGCCTGGGACCCAAGGCAGAAGCTCAGCAAGAGAGCAGCTGGTAGGGGGCGGGTATAGCTCAATGGTAGAGTGTGTGCTTGGCATACATGAGATCCTGGGTTCAGTCCCCAGTACCTCCATAAACAAACAAACAAACCTAATTATCCCCTTGCCCCCAAAAAAGGCAAAAAAAAAAAGCAATTTGTATAATTAGTAATGACGAGGGGTGGTGGGTAATGATGAGGAAGGGGCAGAGAGGTCAAATCCAAGGCCATTTTCAGAAGACTCACACTTCTGCCTGGGCAGAGTTGAGAACAAACCAATAGAAGGCAGAACTGGGTATGGTTGAGAATGTGAGTTCTAGAGTCAGACAGACATGGACGTGAATCCTGGCTCCACCCATGTACTGACAGTGTGATGTCAGCAAGCCACTTCATCCCCTGGGCCTCAGTTTCTTTGTCTGGAAAGGGCAGTAATAAAACACACTCACTTGTCTAGTGGCTGGGACCATAATCAAATGAGTTTCAATGTTCTCAGACTGTGAGGGGAGTTTACCTGTGCCCCCAGTACAAACGAGAAGGGGGACATTACGCCTTATGCTTGAACCAACTTGTTGTTTCATTGAATAAGTAAAATTATTCAAGTGCTGACACTGCCAGGCACTGTACTCTTTACAGGGATCCACTGGGAAACAAGACAGAAACCAGAAAGTCATATTCTCTGCCTTCATTATGCCTCTTAACATTAAATGGTCTTCCAAATTATTGTGATTATCAAAAATGTTAAGAGGGAGAAGCTTGGGGGAGGGTGACTGTGAGAAACAGTGTGAGGGATGTGATCTAGCCTGGGGAGGTCGGGAGGCGTCTATGGTAACATGATGTCTGAGCTGAATCCTAAAAGAGGGTTGTAGGGTGACATGGGGTGGGTGTTGGGTGAGAACAGCACTTGAAGAGAAGGAACAGCATGTGCAAAGACCATTTGGGGGGAGGCATATGGCTGGGGAACCGGGCAGAACTACATCTCCCATCTTGCATGCGCTCCTCCCTCTCCATGAACTTCCACTGCCCGCTTAGAACTGTGTCCTCCCTCCTTCCTGTTCTCCACATCATCTCCTTGTTCCCTCTCCTCTATCCCCACTCCCTTTAGCACCAATTTCCTATTCTATATTTTCACCCCAGTACATATCCTTAACCTGCCAACATCTGTTTTCCCACACAGGCATTGGAACACTGTGCATGTTTAATTATTGAATGAAATGCAGGACCGCAACTAGACCATAAAGTGCCTTTGCTTATATTATCAAAAAGTACCCCCACTGGGCAGATATAGCACCACAACAGGACCACTTGGCTGCATATCCTTGTTCAGTGAACAAACTGCCCAACTGTCCACTGTGGCCCTGGATGAATGAATGAATAAAGGAATACAAGATGAGTGAGAAGCTCCAAGGCAAAGAAAATATTTGGAATAGAAGTCAAGAGAAACTGAGCCCTGTCAATTTTGTAGTGGCAGACAGGTGACCCACAAACTCTGGCTGCTGGTTCCAAAAGTCCCCAACTCCTATGTCTCAGAAGCCAACTTGTTTGGCCATTCTTGCCTGTCCAAACTCTTATAGTCTCTCCTTATCTAAGGAACTTTGTGAAAGACTTGAGTTGTTTCTCTCCCAAAGAGCATAACCAGCACCCTGAGCTACAAGCACGCACAGTGCGATTACAGGCGCCTCCCAGGCTCAGCTGGGAGCCTTGCCTCTGCTCCTCTTCTAAGCCATATGAGGAGATAGCCAGGCCCTAGACAAAGCAACTCGAGAACATTTACTAAAGATATCAAGGACTGCAAAATAAATCAGAGCTGGCCAAATCCCTTAGTGGGAAGGAGAGGATGCAGAATAAATAGGGGGATGACAAATCCTCGGGGTAGGTGGAGTTACTCGGGAAGACAGGCCATATTTTCTGCCCTCCACGTCAGCCCAGCTCCTTCCAGTCTCCAGTCAGTTTTACCATCTCTTCCCCCAACCTCGTTTAGGAAGCCAGACTTATAGCTCAGATTTAGTCTTGACCAAACATCTACAAAAGGTTGCTTGTTCTCCTTTTCCTTTGCTTATGAGCAAATCATCCAAGAAGCCAAGGCTCTGGGACTCAAAGGGCCCGAGGTAGGGAACAGACACAGAGGCAGCTCACAAAATGCGATTTGTCATGGATGCTGACCCTCCACGGACAGGCAAGGCCTTGGAAAAATCCTGCCACCGAGGTTGGCCATCTGCCAACTCTGAAGTCAGTAGAGGTTTGCAGCCTGCCTCATCAGACAGGGAGTTCCCAAGTGCAAGGCTATACTCCCCCATCAGATTGGACATCCTTGGACTGGGGGCTGCATCTGGCCTTCAGATTGGGAGCAACATGTTGGGTCAGAAGCTGCTCTCCCATCAGACTGAAGCCCCCGGAGGGCAGAATTGTGTCTCCCTCTTCAGATTGGTAGCTCACTCAGAAATAGTAAAAGAAATGGCTATTACTTATTTAGTGCTTACTATATGCCAGAAACTGTACTTAAAAAAATTAATATATTAAGTCATTTTAATCCTCATAACAACATTGTGACAGAGGTCTTAGCATTATTCTCATTGTCTCGATAATGAATCAGAGACATGGAAAGGTTGAATAATTTGCTCAAGATTGCCCAGCAAGGTGGTGGAGGTAGGATTCTCCATCAGACTAAGAAGAACATGAGGACAGGGACAGTATCTTCCCCCTTCCCTCCATCAGATGAGGGGTTCACCAAGGGCCAAGATCAGGCAGCCCTCTTCTGTCCACCCCATGTCCCTGTCTGGGGCTGAAACAGACCTTATTCAGTGCTGTGCCTGGCATCTGGATTGTGGCCAGGAAGTTGGTCAAACCACTATGGACATAGTTTCCGCCCCTTACAGCTCTGAGCTGGTCCCCTAGAAATATCCCATAGGTGGAGAAGAACCCAGTCTTTTGGAGATGGGACTTTTATCTGGGGGTCAGGATGTCACTATTTTCTCAATCCCTCAGGTGCCAGCTAGGATGCCCCAGTGTTTACTCATCCCTTGGATGGGAGGTCCCAGAGCCCCTGAGAGCCTGCAAGCCCCTATCACAGAGAACATGCCTTCCGGAGCCAGGCCTGGTGCCACCCAATTAGCTAGGCATTTCCTTCTGTCCACAGCTCACCTCCCTCCTGGCTGCAAACCCAGCTATGAGTCTCTGGAACCTAGCAACTCTCGCAGGAAACAATGGAAACTTCAGTTTTTATTCTCCTCCATCATTACTCAAAAGGTTTTTCTCTAAGCTACACCCACACATCACACCCCAGTTTTCTCTCCACCCATCAGCCTGGGCTGCCCTGGAAATTTTCAGGCAGAAAGGAGACCACGGCCTGGAGAGGCCTGGTGACATGACTGCGTGTGCTGTCTGTGGGTCTGTGTCAGACAGGGACTGTTGGGGACTGGGATTTACCCCCCAAGCATCTGTGACTGGAGCTTTGGCAGTGTCTGTGTCTGGGCCTGGGTGTGTGAGTCGGTGTGTCTCTGGCACTGGGGCCATGATTTACGTGAGTCAAAGGAGGTCTGTGAGTGAATGGTGTGGAAAATGGTGTGTGTCAGGGGTAATTCAGTTTAGTATTGAGTGCCTACTGTAAGGTACTGTGGTTAGTGTGGAAAACGGTGTGTGTCAGGGGTAATTCAGTTTAGTATTTAGTGCCTACTGTAAGGCACTGTGGTTAGTGTGTGAGAAAATGTAAAAAAATGTGAGTGCTACGCATGTGAGAAATTATGTTGGCCAGTGCGTAAACTGTGAGCGCCTGTGGGGAATCTGAGCATGAAAACGTACTTACGCTTCGTGTCTTGAGATTCAAATACGTGAATGTGTGAAAATATGAATATGAACGTGGGCAGCTGAGTGTGTGTAAGTGGTGGCCACTGTGTCATCTGCAGAGGTGAAGGCTTTCAACAGGTAGAATGATCTTTTGAGCTGGTTAGGACTCTGTATATGAAAGTTGGATGAAGAGTGTGTGTGCCGAGCGTTCATGCTCAGTGGATGAGCGCGTTAGTGCGTGAAAGTTGTGAGTGTGAGGGTGATCTTGTGAGTCCAAGTTGGCATGAGCGTGCACGACCGCGTACGAAAGGGGCGTACGTAAGCGCGTGTTACTCTTCAGGGTCCTGGAGAGCAGGCCCGCGCGGAGTCACGTCTGCCAAGTGGGAAAGGATGTGAGCGCGCATTTAGGGGTGAGGGTCGAAGGGGGCGTGCCGGAGCGGTGTGCACGCTGAAGGAAGGCGGCCCCTCGCGCAGGGTCCCGGCCCCCGTCCCATCCCACACTCCAGGCCGGTTTTGACGGGGAGCTAGGCTGGCCGACTCGCGCAGAGGGGGCTGAGGGCCCAGACAAAGGCCCAGTTGGCAGCGCGGCCCGCAGGGGCTAGCGGAGCCCGCGGTCCGGGGGCGGTCCGGGGGCGGGGCCTGACGCCAGGGGCGGGGCGGACAGGGGCGGGGCCTGGCTCCCGCGGGGGCGGGGCGGGCGGCCGCGGGGGCGGGGCGGGCGGCGGGATGGGTGGGGGCGGCGGGAGCGGGCCGCGCCGTCCCGAAGACTCGGCAGGCTGGCCAGCGGGCAGCTGCGGGCTGGCTCCGAGCGAGAGAGCGAGCGGAGCGGGCCGGGCCATGGGGCGGCGGGCGGCAGGCGCGCTGCTGCTGGCGCTGCTGCTACACGGGCGGCTGCTCGCGGTGAGTGTGCGGGGCGGAGAGGCGGGAGGCGCCCCGGGCCCTGCTCGCCGCACCCTCCAACTTGGCGGGGGCGCCGAGGCTGCGCGGCTAGGATTCTGGCCCGGGACGGCGGCGCCCGCCAGGGACCCCGGGCACGCACAGGCCAGCGCCACCTTCCGCCGTGGGGCTGTCCAGAGGGGCGCCCAGGGAACCCTGCGTGGGGCCAGGGGCGGGGCCTGCCCTTGTGGGAGCCCGTGGGTCCCCCAGCCACGTTGCTGAGTCTCCGAGTCGCGCTCTGCATGGCCCAGCCTGCTGTTCCTGGGGGCCAGGCGGAGAAACTTCAAGCAGGGTGGGAACTTGGCAGGGCGAGGACACCCCTTTCTGTGCCAACTTGGAAAAGGGGCACTCAGTGGTGATGGAGACCTTATCAGTCCTCACCGGAACTTTACCACTACATCTGTCCTTTCGGAGCTGGTCACCAGGCAGGCACAAGTAAAGAACCGTTCAGGACACAACTGAGGCTTCTGTGGATCGCCCAAGGGCCATGGAGTCCCACAGCCCAGGAATTGAATCAATCCTTGCTCTTCACTGAGCAGTTGTGTGACCTCCCACAAGCTAGTTAACCTCTCTGAGACCAGCCCACACGCCCTGGGGAACTCAAAATGCATGGCCTCAAAGTGCAGGACTGGGTGGAGTACCTGCGAAAGTGTCTGGTGCTGGGTCCGCTCGTGGTGGACACTTAGTAGTTCTGTTTCCCCAGCTTTCTTCTCAGATCTTCAACTTGCAGGGGTGGCCTGCCCCTACAGCCCAGTTCCCTGCTCTCTGGGTGGATGGGCCCTTGCAGAGGAAAAGAGAACACATGGCAGGGAGAGGCTCTGAGGACCCAGTGAAGGGCAGGGCGGGGTCACTGGGCTGGGAGCTGGTGGCAGATGTGGACGCGGGCACATCTGGGGAGCTGGGCTTGTGTGGTGAACCACAGAGCCACCCCACCCTCTTTCAGGTGGTCCTGGGCCATCCTTGTCCCCTGTTCTCAGAGCCAAGAGAGGGACTTTTCTAAGCCGGCTAGTGTTTACCCAGTGACTGACTCCCAGTCCTCGCTTTGCCGGCTCCCTTCACCTCTGCCCTCCTGAGTCACTCGCCCCAGACCTGACCCTTCACCTCTCTTGCCCCACCCACCCAGCACCTCTCCTCCCCCACTGCCCATCTGGGCAGTTTCCTTAATCCTGTCTCAGTCTCTCACCCCAACACATCCAGCAGCACTCATCCAGTTGCTCCCGTCTTGATCTGAACTTGGAGCTCCCAGCACTGATCTTTACTTTTCCAAAAAGTAGGCACCAACCTAGTACATGGAATGTCTTCCTCTTCAGAGATCCCTCAGCTCTGCCCCCGATCAGGGGTTCTCCTGGAAGGAGTAGGGAGAGTGGGAGGAACCGTTTGCTGTGTGTGGGAGGAATTTCCACAGAAATTCCCAGATTGCAGCCAGTCCTCTCATTCACTTGTTCATTCACCTCATCTCTGAGCAGCATTCCATGACAGTGAGTGGGAGTTCAGGGTTCATTCATTCAGTAGATACTTGCTAAGCACCTACTGTGCACCAGTGCACCCAGTGTGGCACTAGGGGCTGGGGTTTATGAGTGAGCAAGAACAGGCCCTGTCTGTGCTTTCCCAGAACTGAGACGGGTGAACAGGCAGCTCTGATCCTGTGGGATTACGGTCTCCTCGGCAACCACACTGAGGTCTTCACGGTCCCACCCTAGGCTGAAGGTGAATGTGCTGAAAAGAGCTTGGCCACTGAAGTCTCATGAATCCACTTTAGAATCCCAGCCCTGCCACTTCCTAGCTGTGTGATCTGGGGCAAGTGTCTCTCTGAGCCTCAGTTTCCACATCTGTAAAATGGGGATGAGAAGTTTGTAGGTTTTAAACGACAGCAGGTTCCTAGCCCAGTGCCCTAGGCAACCTTGGCTCCTTCTTGCCTGCCACCCTTTATCTTTTCTGCCTTTCAGTTCGTGTCCACAAGCCCTTAGTGGGTGAAGGTCGGACATGAGGGGAGGTTAAGATGGTCCTTAGGGAGCTCCAGATCTCACTGGGGGCAGGAGACAGAGGAAACAGTGGTCTGTGATTAAGTGTGGGAGTAATTTCAGTTCAGAGGAGGTGGGGAGGCTTGCTTGGGAAGGGGACCAGGCCTGGGTGACTCAGGGCCTGCCTTGGCCTGCTGACCCCTTTTCTTCCTGCTGGGGCCTTAGCCCTCCCTTTCTTGAGGCCAGACCTGCCAAGACACAGGATTCTTGAGGGTGATTATGGTGTTTTCCAGAGCTGAGGAGGGAAATCACTCAGATACCTGTTTCCTGCCTCAGCTGGGTTTCCTTGCTGGGGAGGCGAGCGGGAAATGAGGAGCCTCCCCTACCCTCAGGGGCCATGTTACCTCAGCCCTCCCCTTGACAAAACTGGCTGCCCTGTCCACACCACCCTGCCCCAGACCTGCCACTGGGAGGGGTTTTGAGTGTGCTCTGGGCTTTCCAGAGGGAGGGTGCAGGTCTGTCCACAGAAGGAGGCAGAGGCTGGCAGGGGCAGAGATGGACCCCCCATCCCACGATGCCCCAGCTGAGCTTCTTGTATCTGGGGAGTCCTGGCCCTCGAATGGCTTGGCCCGGGCCTGTTCTCAGGCTGAGCACAGGCAAGTTGGGATCTGTGGGCCTGAGGCCCAGCCTGGGAGATGGGTGGAAGGAAGGTGGCAGAAGGTGACTGGGTATAGGGCTTGGAGTGGTGGGGAAGGAGGTCTTGGGGTGCCAGGCCAGATGCTGACAAGATGACATGGAGACTTCACATTTATCCAGTGCCCACTGTCTGCCAGGCATGAAATTTCTCAACGAATCATCACACGTGGTTTCCTCGCTCAGAACCTCCCTGCTCCCTGCCCTGTTGCTCACAGTCAGACCGCAGCCCCTGACTTAATTGAGCGCACAAGATCCTACAGATCGGCCTCCCTGGCTCCTTCTTAACTCGACCCTCTCCTCCTGCCCACTTTCCGCTTGTTTGCTCACTCCAGCCACACCAGTCTTTGTTGCCAGACCATTCCAGACACACCCCCACCTTAGGGCCTTTGCATCTGCAGTTCCTTCTCCCTAGAACACTTGTTCCCCAAATATCTGCATGACCCCCCTGTCTTACTTCCCTCAGGTCTCTGACTCCTCTGCCCACCATTTGCTGTCCCCTTAAACTGCTTTGCTTTTACTTGTCACTATCTGATGTGTATTTATTGACTTGTTTATCTCTGTCCTCTGCCCCAACTTCAGCTCCATGGGTACAGGACTTATGTGCATTTACTCATGGGTGCTGTATCCTTAGCACCTGGCAGGTAGTAAGCGCTCAGTAAATATATCTGTTGAATGTATTAAGCTGTAGCTACTAGTAGGGTGCCCATTCTTTAAGCAGAGGAAATTGAGGCACAGAGAGGTTGTGTCACTTGCCCAGTGACTCCTGTACACTTGTACTCAGTGGCATCACAAGCCAGGCTTTGGAAGCAGACAAAGCTCCTCACTGCTCTACCTGCATCCCACTTGCTTGTAGCAGGCAGGCAGTAGGTGTGAATAAAACTCATAACTGATGTTGATAAAAAGACCCAGGTCCTAGATGGTGCAGGGGCTACCACAGACAAGGAACAATGGAGCCTGGCTTTGGGGACAGAGGCACTCAGGATGGGTGTGCCTGAGTGTCCACAAGGCCAGCTGGGGACACCTGTCCTGGCGGGAGCCTAGAAAGACTAAACCCTTGGGCAGGCATTTGTGGGACTACCTGTTCGTTTGTAGGTTTGTTAATTTCCTCATCAGATATTCCACGAGGCCCTACAGACAGTTGAATTAATCCAGGGGCTTTAAGACCCAGCCAGCCCTACCCTGTGTGGGAAGTGAAGGGGAGAATGGTTGGCTGCTCTGTATGAAGCCTTCACTGGGTTCCCCTGGCTGTTCACTAGGGGCTGAAGGTTTAGGATGAATCTTAAGAGGCTTCAGGGCTGCCTGGCTTTGGGGCCAGTCTTAGGAGGGAGGGTGAGAGGGGCTGTCCAAAATGTGGAAAGATCTGGAGTGATGATTCAGGAGCCAGACTTGGAGGCCAGACTTATGAGTTCTGGACCCTCAGACCACTTCGGGGATGCGGAAAGGACTCCCTGCCCTGGCCTGTTGCCCCCTACCCAGTCCACTCCCAGCTGTGAGGGATCAACTGGAGGAGGAGTGGGCAAACGTGACCCCGTCCCCCAGCAGCTTCCCAAAGCTCTGCTGAGCCGACTGTCCCTCCTCTCAGGGCCCACCACCCTGGCCTTCCCCCCATCTCACTTCTGCCAGGAAGGGGGAGGTTAGGCTGAGGGTCCTGGCCCTGCTGAAATGTTGCCCCAACCCAGACCTTGGCCTCTTTGGCCCTGCTGCCCTCTCCTGCTCCCAGGGCCTGACTGGGGCCTGCTGGCTGCCCCAGCGCCCAGAGCTGGCTGACTGAAACCCAGAAGAATGTGTGGAACTCGCTTCGTGGGGAGCCGCCAGCCTCACTGCCCAGCCTGGTGGCGTCGGGTCCATGTCAATAGCGGCCTTGAGAAGGGAGTGGCTCGTGGTTGCTGGGGGTGGCTGGGCCAGGGGCACCGTCATGAAAGTCCCAGGAACAAGGCGGTTCTTTGAGGCCTGGGAATGTGGGGCCTTAAAGTCTTAGCCACCCCCAGAACCTGCCCTCCCCTCCTTTCCCTGTTGTCTATGCGATCCGGGGCTTCAGGGACCTCAGAGCATCCCTGGGGGAGGCATCTGTAGCATCCATGAGATGTCCTTAGGACCAGCTCCTGGTTACCTACCAGAGCCCTTTCCCTGAGGCACAGAGGAGGGCGCCCTGCTCTTCTGTTGCCCTTGATTTTAGGGGGTTGTCTGGCACACAAAAGCTTGTGGTCTGTATTGAATGAATGAATGAACAAATGATGTATGCAATTAAATATTCTGTAAACTGAAGTCCTTGAAGTGTTACGCTCAAAATTCATTAAGCAAATATTTATTGAGCATCTTCTAAGTACCTGACCTGGTTCTAGGTGCCAAGGTTGCGGCAGAGAACAAAAAAGTCAAATTCTCTCCCCTCAGGTTACTTGCCTGATAGCTGGTGCAGGCAGATAGCTGGTGAAGACAGACAATAAATTGATATGTCAGGTGGTGGTGGTGTTTGGAAGAGAAAATAAAACGGGGAAGCGGGTAGAGAGTGATCTGAAGGAGGTGAGGGTATGAGCCCTGCCAATATCTAGGGAAAGGGCACTCCAGGCAGGGGGAACTGTTAACAGAAAGGCACAGAGGTGCTTGGTGTGTCTGCCCACATGGCTGAAGCAGCATGAGTGAGGGGTGGTAGATGCGGCCAGGGGCTTGGCAAGGGAAGATGGGGCGGAGCCTTGGCCGTGGGAGGGACTTTGGATTTTGCTTCTGAGTAGGTGACAGGTCACTCAGTTGCTGTGTGGGGAAGACAATGTGAGGCAGTGAGAGCCAAAGCAAGGAGTCCATGACTGAGCCCCGAGATGATGGGAGCTTGTACCGGGGCGATGGAGGTGGGAAGAAGTGGCTGAATCCCAGTGTATTTTGAAGGTCGGGCCGACGGGATTGGCTGATGGACTAGGGGTGAGGACGGGGACAGGAAGAGAGGTGTCGGGGATGTCTCCATAACTTTGCCTTGGGCATCAGCAAGATGGAGCTGCCACTAACGGGAGAACTCCAGCAGGAGCAGGCTTGGGAGGAAGACAGAGAACGGCAGGTGATGGAGGAGACAGCATAGGGGTGGGGATGGTGTTGGACTCACTCACAGCTAGGGCAGCCCATCATCCCCACCCCAAATTGAAGCCTCTGCATTGGCCTGTAAGGGCAGGTGAAGGGGGTCTTGCTGAGTGTACATTTGTGGAGCGGCAGACACTGATCCCTTGGAACCCCACAGCCTAAGCTCATAGCTTGTATAATTACGTGTTTAGTTGGAATTCGCTGTCTTCTCCCATCTAGAATGGAAGCTCCGTGAGGGCAGGCACTCAGTTTTGTTCATTACAGTTTGCCCAGTCTAGGCTGCTAGGTGATAGTAGGTGAACATTTATCAGGTGAATAAATTAATAGCCTCGAGGGAGCCAGCAGGCCAAGAAGGCCCAGGCTTCTTGCTGAGGATTGAGAAGGGGCTGCTTCTGGCCCCCCCAGAAACAGGGGAGCTGTTCTTCCCAGCCACTGCTCTCTGCTGAGGCCTGGAGCATGTGGGACAAGCCAAGGTGCCCACCCTGCCATCTTCCACTTCTCTGTGCCGTCCCAGGACTCGGATCCCCTTTCTCTGGGCACTGTGATCAAGGGAAAGGTGTGGGCTCAGAGGGCCCTGCCTTCAAGTCTTGGCCCTGCCCTGATTGGCTGTGTGACCTTGGGCAAATTGCTTCATCTCTCTGAGCCTCAGGTCAGAAATGAGAACCATGATGCCTGTTTCACAGGTGTGTGTGAGACTAGGTGGATGCACCTCACACGGTGTCTGGAATATGAAAGGTGTTTGACAATTGGTGGTAGCTCTCGTAGTCTCATTCCTGCTGAGGGTAAGGCCAGAGTGGTATTTGACTTGAAGTTCCCAGTGCCCAGCACGATACACCTCCTGATCACAACTGTTGCCATCTATGACCCAGGCCCTGCTCTGGGCTGGTGGAATGAATGACAGAGCTAAGGGATCATTCCTGCTCCCTCTGCCTCTCTTTTTCAGCCTCTGAGCCCCGGATGTAACTGTATCTGATCTGTCACTGGCCCCGCTTCCCCCACTGAGGCCACAGCTGCAGGACAGAGTCCACCCTTCCACCCTGCTTGCTCCTTCCTGGAGGGGGAGAAGGAGGGGGGCACACCCCAGGGTGTGGCCTGGGAAAGGCTGGAGCCTGTGGACGCATTGTCCCCTTCCCAGATGTGTGCATTTGGTGGGCTCTGAGCAACAGGAGATGTGGCCAAGTGGCTCCCATGGGTGCAGAAAAGATGTTCATGCATCTTAAGGGGAATGGTGGAGGGGGGGGGTCCCTGGGACTCCATCCCAGCCCCATCCTCCCTCAGGCCCACTAGAGGAGGCAGGTCCTAGCCCAGAGGGCCCTGGGGAAACCTGCAGCAGGTCTGTGGCCAGGGTAGAAGGGGCTGTACAACTCTGGGTCTGGCCCCCATGGGCTCTCAGAGAAAGAGCAGGACTAAAGGACCCACTAGTACATGGTAACCTCTCCCCTGACCCTGTGCCTTGGGCTTGGGTTGCTGAGCAGAGACATGCCCCTTCCCTACTAGGGTGGGTCACGCCCAGGTGTTTCACTTTTTAATATTTGGCATCTTTTCCCCAATCCCAGGCTGTGGGGATGGGGAGGCAGCCTGGGGCTGGACAGGGGAGGACTGTAGAGACGGCCTTAGGTGACCCCACAGATGCTTCTCCTGGGGTGGGGCTGGGAATTCCCAGCTGCTTCTGGCCCCTTCCCAGCCAAACCTCCAAGTCCCTGCCCCCACCTCTCTCTTCCCTGCCTCCCTGTACTGATCCCCAAAGAGCCAGCTGTGACACCCCCTGTCTGCCCCTGGTCCTGGCCTCCCCTCCTCACCCCAGCTGACTCATCCCTCCTTGTTTGGTGTTTCCAGTTTTCAAATAGTTGGGAACTGGGATCATGCCTCTTCTTGGATCCCTCGCTGGGCTGGATGCTCTGAAATTCTGGCCTCATAAATCTGGCCTCTGTGGCCTCTGTCCCTTAACGGCTCTTCTCCCTCTCCTGCTGTTTGCCTCCCTGTGACCCTTCAGCCAGAAGAACCGAGACCTCAGAGTTTCCTGAGGACAGACCAATCTCTTCTGTCCCCTGGGACCTCCAGGGTCTCCTCCCCAATGACCTCAGTCACCCAGATCATCAGCCAGCGCTCAGTGAGCGCTCACACCTTCTAATTAAAGCTGCCACCCTCTCTTAGCCAAGCCCCACACGGGGCTGTCTCCGGGCATTATCACATGAAATCCTCACAGCAGTCTTCTGACGTTGGCATTGTTATCTCCATTTTGCAGAAGGGGAAATGAGGCACAGAGACGGGGCATGGCTGGCCCAAGTCATCCGTTCAGGTTCAGTACGTGGCACAACTGGGAGTAGAGCCCAGGTTGTCTGACTCCAGACTTGTCATCCCTTCCTGAATGGGTCCAGCCTGCTGGAGGGAGAGAGAGGTCAATCTGGGAGGGCTGGCCTGGTCAGGACAGGCTGCCTGGAGGAGGTGGGCTGGGCCAGCCTTGGGAGAGGGTACAGCGAGCTGCATATCTGCCACGTGGGCTTATCCAGCTTCTACTTCTCAGACTTGGGTGCCTTTTGCCCCTTGGCCTCTAGCTCAGTTTGTGATAACATGCCCCAGGGAAATGGATTTGGCTTTCCCTGGGATTGAGATCCTTGGGATCCTGGACCCTTGTCAGTCAAGTCCCAGGCTCCCTTCGGGGCCTGTAGGTTTTGCCCTGTTTGGAGTTCAGTGGATTTTTGCTGAGTGAGGCCTGCTCTGAGCCAGCCCTGGGCCCATCTCAATAGTGGCCCAGCTGGGAGCAGAATCTATATGTAAGTCCCAAACTGTGTCATTTGAACATCTTCGTGTGGTGGAAGAATCAAGAATCCATGCATCCATTCATTTATTCACTCATTCATGTGTGTACCAGACAATGTACTAATGTTTTGTCCGCATTATCAACTTCCCTGTGTAGTTGGGATTATGCCCCCACTTCCCAGGTGAAAAACAGCTCAGAGAAGACAGTGACTTGCCCAAGATCACACAGCCAAATGCAGAGGAAAGTGGGAGCTGAATCCAGCTCTGTCGGTCCACCTGGAAGAAATTAGCACCATGGTCGCTACTCTCCAGAAGCTCTGGATCTTTTGGGAGAGATAGAACACACGAACCATAATTACGCAGCACAACTCACAGTCTAAACAATAGTGGATTGTCAGGGAAGGAAAAGATCAGTTTGGCATGAATTATCTGGAAAGACTTTCTGGAGGAAGTCGGGCTTAAAGAGCAAGGAGGATGTGGCTGGTGAAGGAGAAAGGCATCGGGGGGAGGGGTCCAGAAGTTGTCCCCATCGCCCCTAGGTTTACATTGTTAAGTGTGTGAGCAGGAAGGCCCTGGCCTGCTGCTTGAGTCATTAACACTGGGAAAGAATGGAAGGAAGTCACCAAGATAGCTGAGGTGACATGCATTCCAGTCCCCTACCCTATAACTGGTCAGACCAGGAGGCAAAGGTCAATGCCTGGGCCTCCTCTTAGTTGCCAGCCACTGACCCTCTTCCCTGGACTTCACTTTTCCTACTCGTAAAATGGGCTCCTTTCTCACTCTTTACCCACTTGCCAAGTCAGAGGAAAGGGACATTGAGTTATTGGAGTAAACTGCCAGCTTGCCCTCAAGGGTTGGTGGAGCCACCATGCAGAGCCCACCGTCTTACCAATCTCATGTCTTCCTTCATTGATGCCACCAGCCCACAAGTGCCAGGCCCCAGGCTAGGGAAATAGATGAAGGAGAAGCCTCGCCTGCTCCCCTAAGACCTCCCTGAAGCCTCACCTGTCCTCCTATGTGGACTTGGGGTCACTCCTGCAGTGGTCCACCCGTGGAGGTTCACCTCAGCTAACATCCAGGGACCCTGGAATGTTTGTTTAACCAGTGAGTGCTAGACTAGAAGTCATTCTCCTCCTGGCCCTACCAGAGTGATCCTGGGCAAGTCATTTAACTTCTCGGATCATAATTTTCCCCAGAGGCGAAATGAGACCGTTCATTCAGTCATTCAGCCAACATTTATGGAGCGCCAGCTATATACCCAGCCTTGTATTAGGTATAAACCCCAAGTGTGGGTTGAAGGAGCTTCTAGTCTGATGGGGTGACAAGCTGGGTGGCGGACTCCTCAGTAAAAGGGGAGGTCATTCGACAGAGGGAGGCTGCATTCAAGGAAGGGTATCTAAGAGCTTGAGAGCACCTTCCCAGGGCCACAGGACCTCTGGGAGATATCTGGGGTCTTTGTGACTCTGTCTCAGCCCCGTTAGGGAGAGCGCTCCCCTGAGCTAGGGCAGATTGGAGAGCAGGCCGTTTTGCTGCGAGTCTCAGATGAGCTCATGGATGTGAAAGATAGCGAGGCTTATTTATCCCAGGTCTGGTTATTTTACTTGATTGAAGAGAAATGGAAGCTGCCAGCAGCTCAGGTTTGGGGCTCTGCAGCGTTGAGTGACTTAAACAAGAGAAGTAGGGCTGAAGTCCCTGCGCCCCAGTTTCCTTCCTTTTCTCTCTCCCTGCTCTCATCGGGGAGCTCCAGGGAGGCAGAGATCAGCTCAAGCCTGGATTTGATTTGAAGCAATGGGAGGAAAGGGTTAAGTCCTCCTAGTTTCCCACCTCCTGGGTGGGAGGAGGTAGGGAGGGGACAGGGACAGGGATGGCTGGGGCAGGAATGTGTGATAAGATCAAAGCTTCCAGCCTGCCTGGGCCTCACCTAGGTTTCACCTGAGCAATCGAAGGGAATTCTCTAAGTGACCTCCTGGGGGAGGGGTTTGCAGGTCCCACCCTCCACCCTTCGGCGCTCTGAGAGGCCCCACCCACCTCACGCAGGCCTCAGGTCCCTTCCAGGAAGGGTGGAAGCCCTAGGGGCCACCTTTACTTGGCATGTCCAGATTTGGGGGACACCCTGCCTACCATCCCCACCCCCACTAGCTCGCTCACCCCTTGAGTTTTTGGCCAGGGCTCAGATGCTCCTTTATGTGTCCTGTTAGCCCCCCATCAGTTAATTCTGCTCTAGTTAATTCTACAGATTATGCTCTGGGACAGTGTCATGGGCGGGAGGCACAGGCCTGAGTCCTGTCCTAGCTCTGTTACTTATTGCTGTGTGACCGTGGGCTGGTGACTTAACCTCTCTAAGCTTCATCTATTAGCTGGAAATGATAATACCGTCTTTGCAGGGCTTTGATGAAGATTAGATCACGTAAATCACCTCCAGCCAGAACAGGCAGTTGATAAATAACAGGAGCTATTATTTTGTGATTTTCGCCTCCCCTCTTCAAGACTGCCCCTGGTACTTGGTCCTGGGTAAATGCTGGGGCTTGGTTTTGTTCTGCCTCCCCCTGCCCCTTAAGGGGACCCTAGTGTCCATTCTCTTGTCCAACACTCTTCACTTATGAATCTTCATAATTTGGGGAGGGGAGCAGGGCAGGGAGGGTTGTGAGTGAAGAAGGCCCAGATGCTCCTAAGTGCCCTCCAGGCACCTGCTGGGCCACCTGCCCTAGTGATAACAGATTAGGCCTTCCCGGTCTAAGTCGCCCCTTCCCCTGTACAGGGGGCCTCAGAATCCCAGTGGCTGGCTGGGAAAGTGGCCCTAGAATACCCTAGGTGGGAAGGGGCCCAGAGCTGGCCCCGGGGGTGGGATGCTGTGCGCTGGTTAATGATTACTCTGTGTGTTGAGAGCAGAGGAGGGGGAGGCCCACTCTCCCAGCTCCTTAACCACTGGTTGCACTTGAGGTATGTGGGCACTTGGGTGTTCCCTGCTTTAATATGGCAGCCCTGCTCTGGGGCACGTGGGGCTGGGGGGGCAGGGAGTAGGGGCTTGGAATCACAGATTGACCGGCAGCCTGTGCCCCTGGAGTCCTTGGGTGAAATGTGAGCTAGGGTATAATAGGCCCCTGTGGTTTGGCGCCAGCCATGTGAGCAGACCCTACAGTGATACACCAGCTGAGCAAGCCCCTTCTAGCAGCAAAAAACCCCTTTGCTCCTCCTTTCCTGGGCTCAGACCCTGCAGAGGTGTCCCCGTCACAAGGTAGTAGGTAGTTAGGGCTTTGAGGCAGGTGGGCTTGGGTTCCAGTCCTACCTCTGCCACTTCAGGGCTGGGGGACCCTGGGCAAGTCACTGCACTTTTTTGAGCATCCATTTCCTTATCTGAAACAAGAGAATACTAATCCCTGCTTTGCAGGTGTCCGTAAGCCAAGGTGTGGGAAGTAGTTAGCTCATAATGAGTACCTGGGGAATGGTGGCAATTATTGCTAGTATAGTTTTTGTTATTAGGTGAAAGTGAAAGTTGAATCCTAGTCTTGGGCAACGTTGGCCTCGTGGGATTAGCTGGAGGATTTGCGGGGAGAAGGCATGGGGCGGACCCAGGAACACGTATGAGAGGGTATCTCTGAGAGGGCTGAAAGAATGGAGAGAAGGGGGCTTCGGCGTTGGCCCACCTCCGTCCTCCCAGCCCTCCTTCCTCCCTGGGCTGGGTCCTGAGGCTGGTGCTGGCCAAGAGTCGGGGAGGAGGGAGAATTGTTTATTTTGATAACATTAGGGCATTTTCCCCCACTGGCAGCTGCTATTTTGAGAGCCCTGGAGAGCAGGGGCTATGGTTAAATTAGGTAATGTTGCTCCAGAAGGAATGTGTGAAGCAGTCAGGCTGAGGCTGCAGGGAGAGGACAGTTGGTTCCCTCCACATAAAATTAAACTGCAACTTGGAAAAGAGCAGCTTGGGGCGCTTTATAAGGCGGTGGAGGGGGAGGCTGCTGGAAGCTGCCACTGGGGGAGTGGAGGTGATAGTCCAGGGCCTCTCTTGAGGGGACCCTGGGCTCGTGCCCAAAGGCCTGGTTGGCCCTGCAGGGGCCTGAGAGGGCACTGAGGGGCAGGGCTGGTGTGTCCTCAGTTCCAGGCCTCTGGCTGCCACTGAGGCGGGTGGGGCTTGGGGTGGTGTGATGCATGCCGAGGATGGATCTGCAGACTTGGCCTTGAATCCTGCTTCTGCCTTGAGTCCTAGCCTTCTGTGCTTGGGCAAGTCACTCAGCCTCACTGGACTCAGTATTACCAGGGGTGACATAATGGTTCCAACGCCCTAGGGATGTTTCCTAGGGATTAAATCTCTAGAAGAAAAAGTACAGCTAACTTTTACTGAGGGCTGCTGTGTGCAAGGTGCTGTTCTAGTCCCTTTTTATCCTCATAACCCAAAGGGTGATCCATGCACCAGCAGCTTGGGCCTCACCTGGGAACTTGTTATAAATGCATAGTCTCAGGCCTCACCCAAACGTACTGAATTCAAATCTGTATGCCAACAAGATCCTAAGATCCCAGTGATTCATGTGCATGTTAAAGATGGAGAAGCTCCACTTTACGTGCATTGTCTCATTTTATCTTGAAAACCACCCCTGTGATGTAGGAATTACTATCATTTGACAATTGTGAAAACGCGGGCCTGGAGAGATGGCCAACATAGAAACCCCAGGAATGTTGTCTCTCTCCAGTTCTGCTCCTCCTTCCCCTCTTTTGGTCTGGGCTGAAGGTGGGGAGAAGAATGGGGTGTCCTAGCCCCTGGCAGGACTGGAGAAGGTCAAGGGTATCCCCTGCCTTTGAGACTTAATCAGACTCTGTTCCCTCCATTCACCCATGGGATCAGCACAGCTGAGCCTGAGCCATCTCCCCAAAGTCATTCCATACTTCGCATCCTTGGAGAAAGTGGGGGCAGGAAAAGAGTTCCCTACTGGTGTGCTTGTGGTATGCACAGTGGCCACTGCCTGGCAGGTCAGAGGGAGACGGGGGAGTCAGAGCAGCGGCTGCCCTGGGCTTAGTTAGGGCCACCCCTCCTATCACTGGTACTTTGGGGATTGAGTCAATCGAACAGCAAATACTACATGCCCAGCCCTGGGAAGGTATCCTAAATGTCCTCCAATTCTGTAGACTTTTCTTTATACAGGAAAAAAAAAGTTACTATAGTTTATTTAGTACGTGCCATGTGCCACATGCTGTGCTGAACACCTGACTTGCATTATCTTTCTTATCTGTTTAATTTCATAGTCAGTTTCCTTCTCTATAAAATAGGGAGAGTGATAGTAATACCTGTCTCATAGGGTTATGAGGAAGATAATTTTTGTCAAGTGTCTGGCACGTAGTGTTGGTTAAGTAAATATAATAGGTACAAACAATCTCTCAACAAGGTGGGCACTATCATTGCCCCCATTTTACAGACGTATAAATTGAAGTCCTGAGTAGGGAGGGGACTTGCCTGTCAGGATCACAGGAGATTAGGGCAGAGCCATAAGAAATTGAGTCCTCAAACTTCTGAGCCACTATTTATAATTCACTTCAATTTAGCAAATATTTGGTTATTATGCACTTGCTGCTGCTTGGCATTGAGAAATGTCCAAATGTTTTATATATATATATATATATATATATAAAATCATAATATATATAAGTATGATGGGAAAAAAACTCAACCTGATATTTGTCCCCAAGGAGCTTTGATTTCAACAGGAGAGGAGAGACATTTACTCAAGTGGCTATAATTAAGACCAAATCCTCTAAGAGGTAGAAATTAAGTCCTACGGATGTGTGGGGGAGAAAGATGTCTTTGTGGGGGATCCAGGAAGAGTTGAGAGTGGAGGTGGTAGTTAAGCCAGACCTTGAAGGATGGACGAGTAGATTGATTGGGAGGCATAGGAACAGCATTCTGGGAGGAGGGAAAAGCATACATATAGGCCTGGAGGCAGGAAAATGTGTCCTATGGGAGAGTCATCCAGTTCTCACGGCCTCGAGGGGCTGCTTGGGGTCTCAGTGATGAGGTGGGGAAGGCAAAGCAGATCATCATTGTCACTGAAGATTCCCAGTGTTCTCAAAGACTTGGCTTCTCCACCAGATGGTATTATTCCATCATCATCCTGCCTTTTTTCATGTCAAGAAATCAAAGACTTTTATAAATGGCCCGTCTGGTCAACGTGTGATAACCGGTGTAGCTGATAGAGTTCAGGCCAAAACAAGAGACTTGACATCTTGATTAGCTGGGCCGCCTTATCGCCCGTGCATGTACCATTTCCGTTAGTCTTTTCCAGTATTGACAATAACCCTGGGTGGGGAGCACAATGGAGGGGCCAGGCCTGGGTTCTGGTTTCGTCTGTGCCATTCACCAGCTGTGTGGTTTTGGGCAAGCCTCAATATCCTGCTCTGTCAACTGGAGATAGCTCTACCTTCAGGCTTGGGTTAAGGATTGGTGATGGTGTAACCTTGCCCTGTCCGAGGGGATGGCTGCCCTTGGTGACCGCCAGCCACACGTGACTGTTTAAAGTTAAGATTTCACTAAATAAAATTAAACTTTCTCAGTTGCACTAACTACATTTCAGGTGCTCAGTAGCCACAGGGGGACTGGTGGCTATCTTACTGGACGATGTAGATACGGAACATTTCCATCACTGCGGAAAGTTCTGTTTGCTAGCACGTGTGCATTCAGTAAGGTGTAGCTGTAGTCATTGTTACTGGACCCTTGTCCCACTCTGGAAGCCGCAGTCTCTGGAGGCCTGAGAGACCCCTGGGCCTTGAGGGAGGCAGATAGGATTGCCCCTCTTGCCACACTGTGCCACGACTGCTTTCCCTTTGGCACTGGGGAGGTCTCACTCTCCCCTTCCCTGACTCCACACATAGTACTAAGGAGTCCATGACTTGGCTCCATCCAGCCCACCCTTCCTGCTTTCATTTCCCACCCACTCCCTTCAGTCTGCCTCTGCTTAGCTCCCCGTTCAGCTGCTGGCATCTGGAATCTCCATGTCCAGCCTTGGAGATTCCCACTGCCCATTCCTGGGTTTGGGGGAGGAGGCCTCCCCTGGCAGTCCCCAGCTCCCAGCAGAGGTGCTGGCTGCCTGGGCCCCTCTCGGCAGGGTGGAGATGATGGTTTGTTGTGACGGGGGCAGTGGGCAGCCTGCCCGCTCTAACGCGCCTGTATCTGGGCGCCAAGCATGCTGTTTGCACTTGGCTGGGCCTCAGGGTCTGGCCTGATGCCCGCGAGGCCTGGCCTGCTTTGGCACCCCTGGTTACAAAGGCTGATCATGGGCCTCTGCCTGGCCAGGAACACCAGGAGCTATTTATGGGCTGGGTCCTGGGTCCCGGAGGTGAGGGGCATGGCTGACACCTGGAGGTAGAGTGCAGGACAGATTCCTGGCTGTGGCTGGGCCCTGGGTGCTGAGTGGGGACAGGGTCCAGGCAGTCATAGGCAGGGTGCAAACTCTCAGGGGCCAGGCAGGAGGTTGCCCTGGGCAGTTCAGGTTGGTCTGGTCTGTATGTGGCATTCACACCTATCAGGGGAGGAGCTTTGGGTCTGAGGTGCCAGAGAATCTCAAGGTCACCTGGCGGCATCATACTCTCCCCTCCCCTTCTGTCCCCTCATCAGCTGGGGCGTGGACGAACAGACATCACTACTGGTCCATGAGTGCTAAGGACATGGAGGCCCAGCAATGAGATATAACCTGTCCGAGATCACACAGCCAGTCTGGAGGAATCAGGTCTCTGATTGAACATCTTGCATACTTTTCTCCTGTTCTGTCCCTCCCCATGGGAGCTCTGAGGGCAAGAGTCCCTAGACTTTTTGCTGAGAAGAGGGTTGGAATTCTGGTTCTGCCACTTGCTCCTTCTATGATCTTGGCAAGCCTCCCTGAGCCCATGTTCCTCATCTGAGGAATGGGAATAATTATACCTCACTCTCAGGGCAGTTAGGGTTAGATAACTGGCCTCCTGGCTGTTTCCAGAACATTCCAAGGATACTCCTGCCTTGGGGCCTTTGCAGTTGCTGTTCCCTGTGCTTGGAGAGCTCTTCTATGAATGCACCAGCTTCCTTCACATTTCTGTGCCGCCTTCCCTGATCAGCCTGTATAAAGTAGCAACCTCCACCCAGCCACTCCCTGTCCCCCTCACCCTATTATATCTTTCTTTGTAGCACTGTCACCATTTAACAAGTACTGGTTTATGATCCAGCTGGTTCCAAGTAAAGTCGTATGTGCTCACGTAACAGTTCTTGGTTATCTTCCCTTCTCCTTTCTGATACTTCCTGGTACCTAATGGCCACTGTTTATTGGGCCCTTCTGTGTGCAGGCCCTGTGCTAAATGACTCACAGCTGAGCTCCATGCATGTCACAGGGTGCCCATCACTGCCTTGTCACTTCCGTATCAGAGATGAGGAGTGGGAGGTGCTGCAGTGACTTACCCAAAGCCTCCCAACTGGCAAGTGGCAGAGCCAGGCCTCCAGCCTGGTTAATCCTACCCCAGAGCTTAACGTGATGCTGCCCCTACATTGAGTTAACAAGAGTTTACCCAAGTTTCATCCAAACTTGAGGCTCAGATTCCATGTTTAACAAGATTGAATGGAACAGATTTAGCATGGCTCTCAATAATCTGGGGGTCTCCCTTCCAGCCCTCTCTTCTCCTCCTGTGATTGGTCAGTTATAACCTCTCCCACCATCCCAGAATGGCAGGTGCCCTTTGGCTGAGAGACCAAGCCAAGGCCCCTGGGGTCGGGTCCGGAGCAGAGGGTGGGCCAGGTCCCGGCTGTCCCTGGGCTGTTGGGGGCAGGTGCACAGGATGTTCCCTGGGGCAGCAGACATTCCTGGTTGGAGGTGGCAGGCAGCAGAAGATTTATCATTTCCGGTAACCCGGTAACCCGAGTCCCTGGGAGGTGAATTCTCCCTGCCAAGGACATGCACCCCTTGCTTGCCAGCCCTTTCTGACATTTCCGACGCGGGGCCTGTCTGCCTGGGGCTTGGGGTGGGCTGAAGGGACCCATTCTCAATCCCAGAGGTTGAGACTGGGGTCTCAGGCCTTAATCAGCCCATCACAAAGACCCAGCCTAATGGCACCCTCCCGAGTCCTCATCTGTGCAGCCCAGACCCCAGCCTTGGGGAGGGATAGGAAGGAAGGGCACCATGGGAGGCAGAGGACCCTGTGTTAGGAGCCTGGAGACTCCTATTGCCTCTGTCAATAACTTGCTGGGAGACTTCTTCCACTTCTTCATCTGCCACATCTTCTCCAAGTACCCAGGACTGCTCTGGGAACTTGCCATACATAATCCAGCTTATCCTTGTAACAGTGCTGGGGTGGGGAGGTACATTAAAATGAAGCTCCAAGAGGTAGCATCACCCAGGGTGAATGGAATGTGAACACAGCCTCTCCAACACTGGTTGGGCCTTCTTGATGTCCTTACTTGCCCTCTCTGGTCCTTGGTTTCCCCTTCTGATAAATGAGGGTGTCAGGCTAGGTGATCCCTTCCAGCCCTGACAGCCCAGGACCCAGGAATCTGTTGGAAACTTTTGTAGGTAGGTTTCTCTTGAGCCCTACCTAGCCTGTGAGGGGGCAGAACAGGAATTATTCTCCCCAGGGGTTTCTGAAGAGTTCACTCTCTCGACGTATAAGGTCTTGGATGAGTAAGGGTGGGAGGGGAGAAAAGGCAAGAAATGACTCTTAAACCTGGTAAATGCCAGACAGTGGGTTAAGCTCTTGGGTCGTCCTGTTGAATCACAGCAGCCTTGTGAGGTGGCCATTTTTACTCCTGTTTCATGGCTGAGGCATCAGAGGCTCAGAGAGTTCTAGTGATTTGCCCAGGGCTGCACAGCTAGGAAGTTGCAAGGCTAGGGCATCCAGTCAGCTCTAAGTGGTGTGAGGTAGTATGTGGCCAACACACATTTCCTAGGATAGCTTTGATTTTTGAATAAAATAATATAACAATAGTCTTTCACCAAAACTGTGACCATGTCCTAGTATTTGAACATCTCCCAGGCTGCCTCTGACACCTGGAAGTGGCCCAGGAATCCTTTGTTAAACTGTTCTCCATGTTTGCTTCGGAAAATATGGTCAGTGGTAATTACGGGTGTGCAAGAGTTCAGAGGAGCGAGAGCCGCGTGGGCTTGCAGACCAGAGGGATCGGCACTGAGCTGGGAGTGGAGCTGAGGAGCCAAGAGGGCCCTGGGGTGGGGCGGGGCAAGGCTGGGTTCATAGGCTCCAAGGAGGCTCCCTGAAGGGCCTGCAACCCTGGCCATTTGCCAGGAAAACCACAAGGCCTCTCCTAGGACCCCCTTCCTACCCAGCCCTGCCCATCCACCTCCCGCCAGGGTCCCTGGGGCAGCCCAGCCTCCAGGCGAGGCATGTTCAGCCCGCAGACCTTTGCTCCAGCCCCTCCACCCTCACCCCAGACTTCCCCAGGAACTGGGGAAAGGGCTGTGGGGTGGGGCAGTGAGGCCCGTATCCTGGCCAGTGGGCCCAGCGGGGCCAGGCACCCTGGGATTTGAGAATTTGGCAGCATGAGGACTGAGATGACCCTAGTCAGCCCGCTTCCACCTGCCTCCTGCTGTGGGACCCTTGGCCCTGAGGCCCCTGCAGCTGTCAACAGGGAAGGGTGACAGGGGAGGGCCAGAGGTGACCTCTCAGCCCACCCCTTCTCCCCCGGCTTGGGCCAGGCCCAGAACTCTTACCAGCTGTTGTCAGCAGCTGCTCAGCTTTGTTAAAGAGCCAGTGCTGGGCACCCCCATCCTCTCCGGAACATCTTCCCACCATTCTCCATAGCTGCTGACCCTGGGGAGGGGTTGGGGTGAACACAGGGGACATGGTCTCATCCCTTAGTTTCTTTGATTTTACTGATGACACAAAGGAATAGGAATAAGTGCTCCTGTTTTTACAAAAGAGAAAACAGTTCCAGAGAGGCCAGTGGCTTGCTTAAAGTCACACAGCTGCTGAGTGGCTGAATTCAAGCTCCTGGCTGCCAGCTCAGTGTTCACCCCACTGCCTTCTTTTGGAGTGTGTTTGTGCAGGATGGCAGTGGCTTCCGGGTTCTTGGCTTTGACTCCCAGCTTGGCTGCTTAGTTTTAGGACCCCAAGCAAGTTCCTTAATCACCTGGAGAGGAATTCCCATTTTCTTGTAAAATAAAATAATAATAGTACCTACCTCTTGGGATTGTTGAGCAAATTAAATGAGATAAGTGATGTAAAGTGCTTAGCATAAGGCCTGGCATATTTCAAGGGCCCAAAATGAGATCTGGCAATATTACTACCAAAAAGTACTAGCCACCTGTGTACTCAGCTCTGTGGGTGGTTCTGTGGGGGTTACAGACACATTCCACAAATATTTGTATCAGTCAGTAAATATTTATTTGGCACCTACTGTGTGCCAGGTGCTAGAAAAAGAGCAGTGACAAAACAGACAAGATTTCTACCCCGCTTATGTTGTACCCCGCATAGTGGCTGGGGAGACACAACTTTATTTTAACCACAGAAGCCTCTGAGTACATGTATATATTCTGGTACTTTCATCCACATTTTGTGAGAAAACTGGGGCTGAGAAGATCAGTGACAAAGCAGGGGCCAGGACCTAGCTCCTCTGAGGGTCTGAGGCAGTGGCCCTGAGGGCTTCCTGGAGGAGGAGGCACTTGTGCTGCATCCCTCAAGGCCTTAAGGCCTGGCAGGAGAGGTTGGGAGGCAGCCACAACAGTCTGAGCAGCAACAATTTCAGGAAGGTCTTGCCAAGGTCAGGCCTCTTGTTGCCCCAGGAATGAGGCCCAGCCAGGGCTTTAAATACCCTCCATGCAGCCCAGAATAGCCCCCATTGTCTTGACCTGCAGCTGAGGAGATCCAGGAGAATCCTGAGGGAGGCTGGTCCTGGAGGTGAGGAGCGGGAGGAGGTCTTCAAGGACTTCCCTATATGGTACGGGTGTTTCTGTGAAGCCTTTTCCATTTGGCTCCTGCAGGAAGGCCTGCCTTGCGGGAAGGGTGGAGCAGCTGCCTGGGCTCTGCGTGAGCAACGTGCAGCTGAGGGGGGAGCCTGGTGGGTGGGGGACTCCCAGAGACGGCCGTGTGCCCAAGAGAAGGTGCTCGTTTGTGCCCCAGGGATGTGTGTGCTTTGGCCCACTGGGCCCTCCGCTGTGGGCGGGCCTAGTCAGGTCCCCTGCCCCGGGCCTCCTGGCACCAGTCGCCTGCTCTGGCTATTTTGGGCATTGGCTGTGTTCAGGCATGGGGAGGGATGGGTAATCCTGCCCAGACCAAGGATGCTGGGGCACTCCCTGGACCTCCATTCCAGCCTCCTGGATTTTTGATCACTGTAGCCTCTGCCCCTGACCTCAGCCTCAAAGGGTCACGGTCAATGGACTCCAGCAGGATGCTGGCCCCTCTGGCAAGGGCAAAGAAGGGTGCCCGATAAACCTTTACCCTCAGGACACTCGTGCTGTCAGTATCAGGAATAGTTGTGCTTCTTCTAAGCAACCAGTTTGTTTTTACCTCCTGGGGAATCCAGGGACCGGTCAGGTTTCCTTCTTCCCATTGGCTACTGGAAAGCTTAGAACCCTATGCCTTGTCACTTTCCCAGACCCCCAGAATTGAGCACATGCGTTCTGCCGACCCACCTCACTCCAGGCCCTATCTGTCTGCTGTACCCGAGTTTTTCTTATGCATCTTCAGTTAATTTTCTCTTGCTGTTATGTGGACATCTTTGTAAGCTGCTTTGAGTTTCTGGAACAGGGTGGTGGGGGAAGTATAAATAGGTAGATGATGATGATGGCGATGATGATGGCGATGATGACGGTAACCCTTTGCTGGTCGGTTCTCTGAAGTTGTTCCATACGGCTTGATTCTAACTTTGTAATTCCCTCCATGAGCCCCACCCTCTGTGTTGGTGGGAGTCACAGCCCAGGATTTATTTTTTAATTTTTTACATGTATTTTTATTGAAGTATAGTCAGTTTACAATGTTGTGTCAGATTCTGGTGTACAGCACAATACTTAAGTCATATAGGAACATACATATATTCATTTTCATATTCTTTCTTACCATAAGTTACTACAAGAGATTGAATATAGTTCCCTGTGCCATACAGTAGAAACTTGTTGTTTCCCAGAATTTTAGAATCCTAACATTTCAGGATTTCAGTCCTGAAATGGCAAAGCCAGAAGGAACCTTTGGGATCATTTAAGCTGAAAACCTTCAAACTTCTTATTAAGCAGTAAAACCCTTATTTCAATCAAAATACTAGTATTTTGATTAAATGCTATTATATTTTGATAAATAACAGCAAACTCTTATAGAGCGTTCATCATGTGCTAGGGCCATTTGTAGCATTTTACATTTTTAATTAATTTTCACAACAACCCTCTGAGGTAGATACTATTAATATAAATTGTCTTGCCCACTTTACAGTTCTGGAAACAGAGGCACAGAGAGGTGAAGTGACTTGCTTACAGCTAACCAGGGACTGAACCAGGCATATTATGTAGAAGTTCAGAATATAAAATGGGAAAAGGTGGATTTGCTTTTATTGAAGCTAGTACTTGGGGGGAGAGGGCTCAAACTCTACCTATCCCCCCCAAGCCCTTTTTACCCACTGTCTGAAGTGGCCCCTGAGGCTGCTGAGGACAGATTGGAAACCGGTGATCTAGGCCTACTGCATCATTTGACCAAGGGAGCCTGAGGTCCAGAGTGGGGACAGGACTTGCCCAAGACAGTGGGGTGAGGTGGAAGCTCATTGTCCATCCCTCATGGCCCACCTGCTGCCTGGAGGACCACCAGCCCCTCACTTAGCAATCCCCCGTCCCCATCTCTGCACTCAGCATCAGAGCTTTCCGTCCAACACTCAACTCCCTTTGTCTCTGGGCATAGGTACCCTGGGACCTTCTTCTTGGTCTTAGGATGCTAGGAGTGACCAGGTGCTAGGTCTCTCTGTCCTCTCTGATGGAACTCATTTCCTAAGAAGGCAGCTGGTGGCCAGGGAGGGAAGGGGCAACTTTTGTCGGGGTTTTCTCACCCCAGGAGAGAGCATACCCTCCTGCTGCCAGCTAGCTGGCACCTGGCCTGCTTTTCCCATCCGCACTTCATCTCATGGGACTTCAGCCGAGGCTTTTCTGTCTCAGGAGCCCACTTTGCAAAACCCCTGTGGTGGTGGCGGCTCATACCTGACATCTGAATCCTTACTTAGGGAGGGCTAGTTGGCCCCTAGCCAAGGGAAAGGTATGTTTGGGGTGGGTGTTCCCCAAATGTATTGAACCCTAGTCCCATGAGATCTGTAAGAAGTAAGGGTTCCAAATTAAGCAAGTTTGTGAAACACTAAATAGTTGTGTCCCTCCCCTGTTCCCTCCTCGTGGTGTTTAGGACATTTAAGATGGAAGGAACCAGCTCAGCTTTGTGTAACCAGCCTTTCCCAGAGCTGTTTGTACTACCCTCCCCCATACCTATTCCTGTCCAGAGTTACTGTGCCCTGGAATGGACGTTAGTCATGAGGGAAAGGGATGGGGGCACTTCAGAAGGAAGAGGCCCTTCCTCTTATTTCCAGCTCTGTTGCCCGAAGGCCTGTCTTCAACCACGGACTCAGCCCTGCCTGCCCCTCTTCCCCTCCAGGAAGCAGATGAGGAAAACCCTGGGGACAGGGGGAGCTGGCCTTTTTGTCTGCAGCTGTTGGGCTGCCTTTCCAGCCTGTTTTTTTCCTGTTGCCAATGCCCATGGGAACAAGCAGGAATGGAGTCACCAAGGCCTGGCGATCTGGCTGCCTTGCGCAAGGCCCTGGAGCCGGGGCTGTGGGCCTGCTCGCCTGTGAGACCTCTGCCCACTCCCTGGGCTGCCGGCATGGGCAGCTTCTTGTCCCCCCAGAGATGGGCCTCTGAGCTGGAAGGCTCTAAGCGTCAGAGATGGCCTGAGGAGGGCTCCGATAGAACAGAGTTCACTGTTTGGAACCAGCGGTCTGGCTTCAAGTCTTGGCTCTTTGAACTCTGTAACCATGGGCAGGTCACCTTTCTGAGCCTCAGTCTCTTCATTTGTAAACCCCATTCATTCATTAATTTAACAAATATTATTGAGCATCTATTGTATGCCAGGTACTTTTAGGTGCTGGGGATACAGCAGTGAGCAAAAGGGACGAAGTCCCTGCCTTTGTGAAGCTAATGTTCTAGTTGGAGAGACGTGATAAACAGGTAAATATAGGGTACACTGTAGGTGGTGAGATGCTCTGAAGCAAGGGAAGGGAAGTGACAGAGAGCTAACTGTAATGGATTCTGGACCTGGAATATAGTCAGGGTGGGTCTCTCTAAAGGTGACATTTGAGCAGATATTAGAGGAAGAGGAATGTGTATACCTGGGGGCAGAGTCCCAGGCAGGGGAAAAAGCAAGTGCAAAGTCCCTGAGGTGGGAGAGGGCTTGGTGTGTTTGAGGACTATTGAGAGAAATGTGGCAGGGAGTGGGGAGAGCACGGTAGGAGATGAGGTGCAGAGGTGTGTACAGGTATACTGTGTATGTAGGTGGATCACACAAGACCTGGTTGGCCATAATAAAGGCTTTCCCCCTAATCCTTTGGGGAGTCCAGCGCAGCGGAAAGGCCTAACCTAGTAGGTTCAGGAAGTGGTGGTTGTTGTTAGTGGTGTCTCATTTCATCAAACTCTCCCCTATCCTCCCAGAAGACTGGCACAGTGCTGGGGACTTCATTCATGAAATCTGTGGGTCGTGACCCCAGAAGGCATGCGCACACCCCACCAAGTTGGTGTGGCCTTGAATGCCCACAGACACACCAGTGTTCCATGGCAGCAGGGCCACCGCCAGCCGGAGAATCTGAGGAGCGAGCCGGGCTGTGGGCTGGAGGCAGGCACGTGAACACCACGGGCCCTGTTGTCACCCACAGTGCTGGGCGGATAATGTTCAGCCCCCGGGGAATTTCTTGCTGGGCGGCCCAGCCAGGAAGCTGCTCCTGCTTGGCCACCCCCCATCCTTCCCCTGGCCCCACCTGGCACCCGGTGGGGCAGGGACATTTCCCGGTAGCGATAGCTTCCTGCTTCCTCCCTGTTAGCAGGCAGCACAGGAAGCACCAGGGGAGGCCCGTACTTGGGGTATTGGAGCAGGAGGTGAGTGTGGGGACTCCGGGGGGGGGGGGGGACTGGGACGGGGAGAATTGGGCTCTGTGACTAGCACCATGACAACAGCACAGAAAGGGACACTGCTCTTTAAGTGGAAAAGCCCATTTAGGGCTGGTCTCCTTTGATCCTCTGCCACCACTCACTGCACCAAACTTCTTCCCATAGCTCCGCCCATGCCATGCACTCTCCCAGCTTCTTTCTGCCTGGTGCGCACTCTCCCTTCTCCATCCTGCTTAGGTGACATCATTTTTAAACCTGGTTGAACCGTCCCTTCCCCAGGGAAACATTTCCAACCTCCTACCCGACCATGCGAAGCAGGGGGACCCTCCTCTGGGCTCTCCCAGTCCCCGTCCTTCCTCTGCAGAGCTGTCCTCTACACACTGTTGTCATCACTCAGTTTAATGGTGTGTCTCCTCTAGAAACACGGTGCTCCGTGTCCATCTGCCTTCTCATTTGATCCCCAGGGCCAGCCCCTAGTAGGCGCTCAATAAGTAGAGGTCAGTGTGACAGTGTTTTGGTTTGGTTTTGCTTTTATTTTTTTGAGGGGGAGGTAATTAGTTTTATTTACTTACTGTTAGTATTTTTTATTTAACGGCAGTCCTGGGGATCAAACTCGACCTCGTGCATGCTAAACATGCTGTCTACCACTATACCCTCCTCCCTGAGGTCAGAGTGACTTGAATTGAAACTTATGGGGCAGGTCTGTTTGATGATTTTTTTTTTGACAGATGAGGAAACTGAGGCCACCCAGCTAGAAAGTGGCTGAGGTGGCCTGGAATCAGGGGTGCCCACCCTCTCTGCCCCACCGGCCACATCTCTCTGAGACTCAGGGGTAACGCGTTCTTGCTCGCCCATGGCAGTAACAGACCCTTTCCAGTGCTGCCCCAGCTGCGTTAGAGGGGACTTCAAGGCAGAGACCGGATCAGGTCCACCTGGGACAGGGCAGACAGATTCAGAGTTCTCTGGCCACACTTCCAGAAGCAGGTCACCCCTCAGTCTACTCGCCTTTCCCAATAGCCCCAGGAAGGAGGCAAACAAAGCAGGGGGTTTTGCTCCCATTTTATCAGCTAGGGACCTGAGGCCTGGAGGGATCATCATCCAAGGGCAAGGTGTCCTAGGATGGATTTCAGGGAGTGTGTGGTTCTGTCCCCTCCTTCACTTGGGTTGAGGTATTACGGCCTCAATGTTATCCATGGGGAAATGAAGCCCATTTTGATTATTCTGGCACATTCTAGCTGTGTGATCTTGGGCAAGTCTTTGCTTTCTCTTTCTGAACTTTGCTTTCTTCTGACAAATGGTCTAATATCTACCCCAGCGTTGTCGGGCAGGTTCATTCATTCACCTTTACCAGTGAGCCAACAGATATTAATTGAGCACCTATTACATGCTGTCTGTTCTGAAGATGCAGCAATGATCAAAACACATACAAATCACTGCCCTCCTGGTGCTTTTGTGAGATGCCTGGTATGGAAGCCTAGTGCATATAGTAAGGACTCACTGCACTTTGCTAGAAGGGAAGGGTGTCAAGGGGCTTGTCCAAGGCCACATGGTAAGTTTGGTGCAGAGCTGGGACTAGAGACCCCAGATGCCAGCTTCTTGCTCCCTTGGCCTCTGTTGAAGGCTCTAACTGGGCCTCAGTGCTCCCATGGGGCCCTGGCTGGAATGCTGCCTTTCCGGGTTCCAGGCAGTAGTACTGGAGCTGACACAGGGCAGGGGTCAGAAGGAGAGGCCTGATGGCAGCTGTGCCTCTTGAGCTAGCACAGAGGCCCCACTTTCAAACTGGATTTCTGTTGTCTTAGCTGTGTGACCTTGGGCAGGTGACTTCACTTCTCTGAGCCTCTTTCCTTATCTGTAAAATGAAGGAGCCGCTGGCCTCTCCTTATGAGGCTGTGGGTTTGCATAAGATAAGCCTTCTAGGGACCTTGTCTCAGAACCTGCACACAGTGACCCTCGGCCAGTCTCCTTATTTGGGAGGTCATTTTTCTTCCTGGCCACCTGGCTGGCAAAGGTCTTCCACCTTGGGAGCCCAAGTGTGGGAAGCTGGCAGGCCTCCCGAGTGGCACGGGCAGTGCAGGCATGCCAGAGGAGGCTGTGGCCACCACCTTTCCGGCCCGGCGCCCCTCTCAGCCTCCCGGGGGATTAAAGGCCTTTTGGCCTTTGTATTGGGCTCTCCCGCCCCTGGCAGTTTGCACAACAAAGTGCTGCCCAGACAGATTCCTTCCCCTTTGCCGTCTGCTGCCCGTGGACAGGGTACCCAGCGGCCTGGGGGTGGGGCATGGCACCTTAACCCTGTGTCTGGGGGCTGGGTTGAAACAGAGTCTGGGGAGCACTTGTTGTGGAGTTACCTGGGAGTCTGCATCATAGCAGAGTGGGAGGGGGATTTTGTCTGGGTTCTGGTCCCTCCCTGGGGATCTGGGGGCCTTGGGTCACAGCATCTGGTTCCTCTGCCGTGGACAGGGTGGAGGTGGGGGTGGACAGGGATGAGGCAGAGTCTGTGCTGGCAGGAGGCAGGTGGGCAGGCAGCGGCTCGTCTGTCCTCCACCCCCATGCTGTCTCTGGATTCTGATGGGGTGAGCTCACTCCAGCCCAGATGCCTGGAGCCTCGCCCTGGGCAGCTGCAGTGCTCAGACCTTCTTGCCCAGCTGGAGGGTTGTGGGGGACTCAGCTCTAGGCCTGGACCATGGGGAGTAGGGGGGGGGCGGGCTGGCGGCCCAAGAATGTCCATGGAGAAGCCCAAAGTCACCCAGGCCTCCCAGAGTCAACGTTAGAGCAGGCAGACAACTTGAACCTTGGAACCAAGCTTTGTTGTCACCCCCAGCTAGGGCCTGGGCAGCAGAACCAGACCCTTCCTTCATCCCAGACCTGAGCCTGACCCTAGGCCTGAGCCCACACCCCACACTCCTCACCTCTCATCCCCTCACCGCTACCCTGTATCCCCTGCGTGGTACTAATTCTAGAGCTTATTGGGCCCTGACTGTATACAAGATGCCATGCTGAGTGTCTAACATGCTTAATGCCTTCACACAGATGACCCTCTCAAGCCTCAGTTTCCTCACCTGCAAAATGGAAATAATAGTATAAGTTCACTGTCCCTTAATCAAAACCCTTGGGATCAGATGTGTCTTGGAATTCACAAGTTTCCAGACTTCAGAAGGTACCCTAGAGCACATGCCAGCTGTGATGTGACATCCTCAATAGAGTCTGGGGCAACACCCCATAATCAAACATATTAATATTGCTGCAGCAAAATGTATGAGTGTTCACTCCAAGTAGAGTGAAAAAGCTATTAATAGCTTCACGTCAATTTAGGTCAATTTAGGTCAGGACTTGGCACCAAATGAACTTCTATAAACTTATTTTAAAAAACCCTCAGTTTTCAGAGCTCTTTGGATTTCCCTTACTGCAGATGAGGGGTGGTGGCCCTGTGCTGTGAGGATTAATTGAGACGGTCCACGCAGTGTTTAGAAAGTCCTCCGTGGACAGTGACTGTTACTGTCATTTCTTCTCTGTGCCGCCACCTTCCTACACCTTTGATTTTAGTAGAAACTTCAGAAACTCTTATCTGAACACATAACCTCTGCAGGACCCACAACCCTCACTTAAAACTATATCTTATATCTGTATCTGTACCTCCCCCTGCAACCCAAACCTCTGCCTTCTATATTCTTTTCTAATAGCCTGACCTTTCACCCCCACGCTTCTTCCCAGCCATGCTTGGCTCCCTCTGCATCCTCTGCAGGCCAGGACAGGAGGGTCCAGCTTCTGCCCCTTGTCCCCAAGGGCCTTTGCAAGACTTGGGCTTGGAGCTCCACGTGCATCCTCGTCCTCACCAGGAGGCCCTAGATATAACCTCACCTCAGGGAGTGGGTGCTTCCTAGAAGTCCTCGCCTGTTTCGTCCCCCTCGCCTGCCCTGCCTGTGTTCAGGGAGTGCTTGGCTGTGGTGGGGCACTCTGCCCATACCTCCACCCCAAGCAATTGTTCCCAGCATTCTAGAATAGTCCTTGGCCTGTATGAGTCACTGCACCCCCCTTTCCCCCACCAGGAACCTGCAGGGTCTGGAAAATCCCCCTCTCTGCTTGACTCCTTCCTCTCTGACCCTCTGAATCTCTCCTCTCTGGCCCCACCATCCGGCTCCAACCCTTGCCTGAAGTACTGTGTTCCTCTGGGAGGAAGCAGGGCTCCCTTGCAGCTGGAGATGGGCTGGAGGGCAGGAAACCTGGGTTCTATTTCTGCCTGTGACCTTAGAGCCACTGACTGCCCTCCCTGAGACCTTAAGCACCCATCGCATGGTCCTAGGCCACTGCCAGCTCAGGCATCCCCTGGGTCATCCTGGGAGCTGGTCTGGTTGGAAGTGGGGACCAGCTAGCCCTGGGCTTCCTGGCCCTGCCCTCTGCTTAGGCCTCCTGGCCAGCTTGGAGGCCCAGCCCAAGCCCCACCGCCTTTCCTGGGAAGCAGGGGGCTTGGGGTAGGGAGCTCAGAGGTCCCGGGTCAGTCCCGACTCTGCCAGCCAGTGAAGAGGGACCCTTCACACCAGCTCATCCACCTCAGGGGGTCATTGTCAGGGTCAAATGACACAGAGGCTAAGGAAATGCTCTATAAACTGTGAACTGCAGTGTGGTTGAGAGGCTTTGCGGGAGTGATTGTCACTGACCTCAGTCGGTTCCTCTCCCTCCGCAGCCTTGGTTATAGAGGCGGTGCGGCACAGTGGTAAGGGTAAGGGTTGGAACCAGACCACCAGGGTTCAAATCCCAGCTCTACCATGTGCTAGATCTTCAAACATTTCCGCATCTTCACAGTGGGGCTGCCCAGCACTGAACCTGGGTTAACACGTACAAAATTCTTAAAGGAGTGCCTGATGCATAGTAAGTGTTGAATAAATGTTAGTTCTTTTTCTTCCCTAAGTAGACCCTGGACTTTCCAGGTCTGAATCCAAGTTCCCTTTATGGTCAAGTCTCAGGCTCCTGTGGGCTCTTTCTGGAATCTTCTTTCCGGTCTGGCTTCATTTCCTCTCCCAGATGTAAAATACAGCTGCTAAAACCTTTTGATCTTCAGCTTTTCACAAACGAAGTCTCTGCTTTTGCTGACTTATCCCTTGCTGCAGGCCCTGATCTGACCCCCGAGCCTTGGGTCCTGGGGAGAGGGCTGCAACAAGGGCAGGCAGGCATGCGGAAGGACCCCTTCCCTGGGGTCCCTGGGATGGAGGGGCTTCGGTCCAGGCCCCAACATGCTCTGGATTCTCCTCTCCCACTGCAGTTGTGTGTTCCTAGCATTTTTTCCAAGCTGAATCTCACTTTGCTATTTCCTGTCCATTCCCAAGCCCTGATGGCCTCTTCTTCCCTGGGAGAGGCTCTGGACCTTGCTTACCACCAAGATTTTCCTTTCCAGACAGCAGTCTGGTATCTAGGGGATGCCAGGAGTCTCTGGGACCTATGCATTGCTTGCATCAGGAGAAGGAGGGGCGGCAGTGACACATAGGGAGACCTCCCCTGGTGAGGAGGATCTAAGCCTACCCCTCTAACCTCCTTTGTCCAGTGTCAGTGCCCCTGCACCAGCCTTAGCCTCACACTTCCCTTAGGTCAATCAGGACCTGTTCAGGACCCACTCCACATCCAGTGGGAACATTGCTCTCCACCCATAGCTGGGGGAGGAAGGAGAACCCCGGGTAGGGAGCTGGTCTTGTGTTTCTTAACCAGTGAGTGTCAGAATCCCCTGAGCAGGCACAACTTTAACCCTCCTGCCTGGGGTGAGGAGAGCCTGACTCAGTAGTTCTGAGAAGAAGCCCAGGAATCTATTTCTCACCAGTTCTGGAGATTCTCCAGCTTACTCCTGGATGCAAACCTCGTAGGCATGGCCTGCAAGTCCACTGGAGACCCAGGGCAGGAATGGGCACTTGTCCAGAGGGAGAGGGAGGGGAAAGAAGAAGGAACAGAAGGAGGGATTTGCCCGGGGATTGCCGAGGAATGGGTTGGAGCCCATAGCAGGGAATAAGACGTGGGCTGTGTGGACCTTAAAACAAGGCTTTGTAGCACTGGAAACAGAAAGATGACCAAATGGCACCCAAGGGAGCTCCTAGCCTGGAAGGGAGATGTGTATAGACTGTGCTGAGGGCAGGTGTTACCTTCAAAGCAAGCCATCTTCAGGAAGCAGCTAGAATTAATAAGTGATGACATTTTTGTCCATTCATTTATTCAAGTGCTTATGGAACATGGGGTGCTAAGAAGGTTGAGATGAGTTCATCACAGTCCCTGCCCTCAAGATGCTCTCATTCTAGTGGAGGCACAGGCCACTGCAGTGTGAGTGAGCCCCAGAGAGCCCAGAACCCAGCCTGGAAAGGGCGAGGAGTCATGACAGTCTCCCAGAGGAGATTTTCCTTTTAGTCATCTTTATTGAGGCATAAATTACATACAATTAAACATACCTAATTTAAGTGTACAATTCAGTAATGAGAATGAGACGTGTATACCCAGGGGACCGTTAATCCAAGAGGTTTCCTCATGCCCCTTCCGAGTGAGCCCTGCCCCACCCCTGGTCCCAGGCAACTACTGATCTTCCTCTCTTTGTAGATTAGGTTCCCCCCATCCCCAGAGTCTTATATAAGTGGAATCATACAGTGTGGTGTCTTTGTGTCTGGCTTCTTTCACTCATCCCAGTGGGTCTGAGATTCATCCACGTCTCTGGGCCTGCGATTTGTTCCTTTTTACTACTGAGTAGCGAGAGGAGGTGATGTTTAGCTGAGTTTGGGGGGATGAATTGGAGTTAGCCAGATAAACAAAAGGAGGAAGGGCATTCCAGCAGAGGGACCAGCGTGAGAAAAGGCCAGAGGCTCCGGGACATGGACGTGTGAAGTCAGGGCAGGACGGGGAGGGAGAGGCATTGGCTGTCTTTGGTTTTTTTTCTTCTCCTTGGGGCCTCTCTCCTGCTGCCAACACCTTGTCTAGCCAGTGAGGGCTGGGTTTGGTTTTCACAAGTGAGACTATTTCCTTCTGGCCAGGCGGGGCTCCCCAGATAGGGCTGAGGCCAGAGCAGGGCCTGAGACGCTCACGCCAAGCCATCTGGGCCTGGACATACGAGTCCGTACTCTCTTGTGCTTGGGGACTCTGGGGTTCCCTTGGGCGCCGCAGGGTTTGTTTTCCTCTAAGTTATCTCATAAAACTCCTTTGAAAACATGTCAATCTTGTCTAAGGGCAAAGAGGCGTTCATGGCCCACATCCAGCCTGAGAGAGGCAGATGTTATGGCTGCTGGGGCCCTCCTGAGCCAGCCTGCAGGACATGGGGTCCCAGCAGCCCCTCCATGGGGCTTGTGCTGGGCTCAGCATCAGCCTGGGGTCACGTGGAGCTGACACCGTGCCTGTCCTGCCCCCATTCAGCCCAGCTGCTGGGCTCCACCCCCGCCTCTGGGTGAACAGATCAGCCTGTCAGTGTGGCGGCAAGTGCCAGAGCCCATCTCCTACATGGCTGGGATGTGTTCCCTGTGGCCTGGAGTGCAGAGGCCAGACTGAGGCAGAAGGAGGTGGCCAAGACGGCTTAGGCGGGGTTGAGGGGGAGCTGCTGTTGAAGGCAACAGCTTCAGTTGACTCACCCTCAATTTCTGCTTCTGTTTCTCATCCATGCTGACCCTGGCCACCCAGTCACCTGCCCACAGCCCCCATCTTTGCTGGCCCTGGTCACCCTGTATCTGCCTGTGTCCCCTTGTCCACTAACTCATATCCTGGATATCACTTGACTTCTTCAAAGGAAGAAGATTCATCCCTTACCAAGGTGACTTTAATTTTATTGTCTGTTTATTTGAGGATTCATTCAGACTCGATGAATTTGCCAGGTTGGGCTCTGAGGCCTCCAAAGACTAATGGAATTTGGGGAAACTGAATCAAAAACAGTGATATAGCCCCAGCCTGACTCTCTTTGCCAAAACACATCTGATTTAACCACTGCAGAGCCTTGGGGTGAGACTCTGGGTCTCCCTGGAGGTGAGAAGAGAGGTCCTGGGCTTAGCAGGAGCTGGAGAGTGTGATGCAATCGGTTGTGTGGTCTCCCACAGGTGACCCATGGGCTGAGGGCGTACGATGGCTTGTCCCTGCCTGAGGATGCAGAGACAATCACAGCTGGCCGGGCTGGCTGGAGTTATTCAGACCTTTCTGATGATGAGGACTTCCTGGCTGACGAGGCCTCTGGAGGTGAGCAGAGGGTCCTGGTGGCTGGGAGTGGAGGGGATGAGGGATGGAGTTGGGGTTGTCCTTTAAGAGGCCCCAGGACACGTGCCCAAGGTGACACCTGAAGAGACAGGCTGAGAAGAGGGGGGAGGGTATAGCTCAGTGCTAGAGTGTATGCTTAGCATGCACAAGGTCCTGGGTCCAATCCCCAGTACCTCCATTAAAAAATAAATAAATAAGTAAACCTAATTACCTCCCCCCTGCTCAAACAAAACAAAACAAAAACAAAACAAACAAAAGAGATGGTTAAGAAAGATAGAGAAGCAACCTCAGTGTGCATCAGCTGATGACTGGATTAAGAAGATGTGTGTATATATGTGTGTGTGTGTGTATAGTGGAATATATATATATGTATGTATGTAGTGGAATACTACTCAGCCGTAAAAAAGAATGAAATTTTGCCGCTTCGAATAATGTGGGTGGACTTAGAGAAGGTATTATGCTCAGTGAAATAAGTCAGAGAAAGACAAATACTCTATGATATCACTTATATGTGGGATCTAAAAACAGCAACAAACTAGTGAATATAACAAAAAAAAATCTGACTCACAGATATAGAGAGCAAACTAGTGGTTACCAGTGGAGAGAGGGAAGTGGGAAGGAGAAAGGTAGGGTGAGGGGAGTAAGAGGTACAAACTATTAGGTATAAAATAAGCTACAAGGATATATTGTAAAACATGGGCAATATAGCCAATATTTTACAATCACTGTAAGTGGAACATAACCTTTAAAAATTGTGAATCCCTATACCGTACACCTGTAACTTTAACATTGTACAGCAACTATACTTCAATTAAAAAATACATTAAAAAAAAGAAGAGAGATGAGCTAAGAGCTATGTGCATCTTCAGCCCTGGTCCCGGTGACTCCAGGATCCTCCACTTAAAACCATGTGACCCTGGGCTGGTGGCTGCTTCTTCTGACGGCACAGGATGAGCAGGACCTAAGGGGAAGGTGGTAGGCCATGCACAGTAGAGGGTGATTGCCACCCCTTCCTCCACTTCCTCCTGTCCTCACCTGGAGGCCAGTCTGACCTGGCCCTGCCCACCCACTCCATTCTTGGTCCACACCCTCTGTGATGGATGCTTCTAAGCTGGCTTTTACAGGCTAGCCCTCCCTGGGGTGGAGAGGAGGCAACAGCTGTGTTTTCATGACCTTCCCCACGGTGTGCCACATACCCAGAACAGTGCCTGATGCTCAGTAGGTACTCAACAAAGATTTGTTGTTGCTAAATAAGTCTCTCTTTTGTTTGCAGATGGCGTGGGCAGCGGGGACCTGGGCAGTGGGGACTTCCAGATGGGTAAGTGTCTGGGGCACCCCACAGGCCCCTATCCTGTCCCTGGGGGAAGCCCCAGAGCAGGTCTTCCCAGCCACAGAGGCTCCATCTCCTGGGCTGACGGCTTTGAGGGCTCCTTGGGCCTGCAGTGGGAATGGTCTTGTCCCTGCTGCGTGACAATTGTATGTGTTGGTTGGCCAGTCCCTGCATGGTTGGGGGTGGCCAGGTTCTTTGCCTGCCTGTGCTGGGAAATGCCAGGTTCTGGTGGGGACTGAAAGTCAGCCGCTCAGCATTCAAAGCCAAATTCTCACCTCCCAGGGCAGCTTAGCTGTGGAGTCCTTCCCCAGAGCCCTCCTTGGGGGTAACTGCTGCAGAGCAGGGGACCCTGGGTAGGGGTGGACATGGCATTCTGGCAGGCCAAGAGCTGGACCTGGGAGGGAACCTGCCTTAGGTTGGGTCACCTGCTGGGAAACCAGGTGTTCCTGGGTTGGGGAAAGCAGGCAAGGCTTCATGGATGAAAAGGAATCAGGCCTCTGCAGCTGCCCACGCTGCCAGCACTCCAAGTGCACCATCAGAGCAGGGCCTGGCCCAGCACCAGGGTCGGGGCTCAGAGTCCCTCCTGCCTCCCACTTTGGGATTCTGGGTAGAGAAGGAACTACTGGGATCAAAGCCCAGCAGCTCCATATGGTTCCCACTGCCCTCTCTGGGAGCCATCGCCTAGGCGTCTGTGATCAGGACCGAAGATGGAGCTCAGCTCAGAGTGACCACTCTGCGGCCCCACTGCACCCATTGCTGCCCACCCAGCAGGCCCGGGCCTCTCCAGGGGTGGGGTTGCCTCCCTCGCGAGTATCCAAATGCCAGAAGGTGGCATCCTACCTGGGCCAGTACAGACAGGAGGGTTGGTCCCTGGGTGGCATGGTCTTGACTGTGACCTCCCAGCACCTGGGACTCAGATACTGCCTGAAGCTTTTCCACGTGTGGCTACAGATGCCTGGGAGCCAGGTGAGGCCTGTGCACACAACCCACACGCCAGAAAGGCCTGTGCTGATACATCCCTGGGAGCTGCCTCTTGCCAAGCCAGGCCTGCCTGCTGAGGCCCTGGTCCAGTCCACCCTGTCTATTCAGAAACACCTTGGGCCCCTCCCACAGGGCTGCTCACTGTGGCAGCCCCGCCCACTCTGAGCCATCCTTGGTGCTTGCTAGCCCACCTCCTCCCATGAGAAGCAGCTGTGAGGTTGGAGGAGGCAGAGGAGGGGGAAGGGTGGGGATGGAGAGCAGCAGCTGGGGAGGGCCCCAGGGCAGGGCAGGAGCCTTTCCTTGTTAGTGGGGCTGATCTGTGGGAAGATGTGGGCCTTAGGCCCTCCAGGCCCAAACACTGGCACCAGCCCATTGCCCTTGGGGCAGGTCCAGGCAGCTGGAGGCAGAGATATGTCTCCCTGATTCCTAGGGTCAGTGTGCCTGCTTCAACCTTGCCTCCTTACTCTGGTAGGAAAAGACCTTCCTGACCATGATGGGGCCATGTCTGGCCACCCCTTGCCTGGCCCAACCCCAGATCCTGGAATGTAGCCCTGAAACGGCTCCTCCCTCTCCTGTTCCCTCAGGCAGGGTTGTGGCTCCCCTTGGCTCCGTCCCAGCCCTGTCCCACCCCACTCCCATATGCCAGTACCCCTCCCTGGCAGCCCCTGGATCTGCCTCCCCTCCCCAGGACCCTTACCACCCTCCCCCTCACCCAATTTCTTTCCATCTTCTGACCGTCTCTTTATCTTTCCTGCTCTTGTCTGTCCTGCTCTGACACCTGTCCCCGTGTCTCTCCTGCTCCCTCCCTCCTCTGCCTTGGGCTGTCTCTTTCCTACTCTGTGTCTCTGTCTCATCTGTGTCTCATCCTTCTGTCCCATTCTGCCTTTCTCCCTTGGTCTCCTGAACTCACCATCTCTGCTTTCATGTCTCTGTCTTTCCCTCTCTCCCTTCTCCCTTTGTCTTTTCTCTCTCTTCTGCTCCCCACCACTTTCTCTCTGTGTCTCTGCCTATATCTCTCTGTGTGTCTCTGTCACCATTTCTGTCACTGTCTCATCTGTCTCTGTGTCACTGTCTTCATCTCTGTGTGTCTCTGTCATTTCTCCCCTCTGTCTCTCTCCGCCTCCCTGCTGTCTCTGCCCCTCCTCGACCCCTCGGCTCTGCTGCTCCACTCTGCAGGCCCTGGGCCACCCCTGGGCCGCCCTCCTGGGGCTGGTGTGATGGTCTTGGAACCTGATGAGGAGTCTCCTCTCAGTAAGTGCCTGGCCCGGAACTCGCTCCTGCTCTCCCACCCCATCGGCCTGGGACTCGCTCCTGCTCTCCCTCCCGGCCCTGTTTCCCACCTCTTCCTCTCACTCCTTTCTCCTTCCTTCCCTCCTCTTCCCCAGCTTGCACTTGTCACACTTGAGGCTCAGAGGCATCTCCCTGCAGGGTCTAGGGCCAGGCCAGCTGCTGCCCTGCCCCAGCTGGCCCCGCCTTCTCCCCTGCCCCTGCTCGGGAGGCAGCCAGGCCCCATCTGGGCACTGGATCTAAGCAGTGGGCCGGGCTTCTGGTGTTCTCCCCTCAGGGTGGCAGTTAGCAAGACAGGTGCAGCCACCCCTCTGGGGAAAGGCCCTAGAGTCTGGAGATGACTTATATCCACCTCGGGCCTGGCTGATCCTGAATGCCCCCAGGGGACCCAGAAGGACCCGGTTGGGGTTTGGGGCCCAGGTGTGTGGGAGGAGTCCTGTTGAGCAGGGGCTGGGTATAGGTGGGGTAACCGGCTCCGGGACTGGGCTAGGGGTTGTCAGGTATCCATTCCCCATCCCAACCCCGGGCGCGGGACAGCTCTGGGCCTCTCGTCCCTCCAGCCTCTGGCTCCAAGTGAGCTCTCCAGATGGGGTCAGATGAAGGCCAGCAGGGAGAGGACTGGCTGCGCAGGCACCCAGAGAACACTCTCACCCCCGGGCAGCATCACCCCCTGAGAGCCTCCTCGGCTCTGGGGGCTGGTTCCTGAAACAGACACCTTCTGCCCCAGCCCTCAGATACTTGCCACGGGGAAGCTACTCAGGGTGGGAGAGGGAGGGTCTCACCCTGACCTGCTCCTAGTCCAGGAGAAGATGGGGCCTGGGGTCAGCCTGGAGGGCCTGTGCCCTTCCCAGGCCCTAGTAGAAAGGGGCTTTGTGGAGCCCCTGCCCCCTCCTCCAGGAGTGGGCACATTCCTGGGCAGAGGCCCGGCCTCCTCGCCCGCGCTGAGCCGTGGGGCTGAGGCCAGGGGCCGGGGTGGGGGACTCTCAATGGGCCTCTGTGCCGGCTCACAAGGGGCCTCTGTGGCGGAGCTCACTGCCTGCCCGGCACCCAGGAGTCCCGCCCAGCACAGCCCCTAAGGTTCAGAGCAGGCAGCGCCGCCCTCACCAGCACCCTCTCTTGGTGCAGGAGTTCACTCGGGCAGCTTGCTTGGCTGCCCCATCCTTTCCCCCAGGGCCTGCTCCATGAGCCACAGCAGGGGAGGGTCCTGGTTCTGGGGGCTTGTGCACCTGTGGGCCTGACAGACAGAGTGAAGGGAAAGGACAGGCCCAGCCAGTGCCACTCCCTGCTCTGCCACCTGTACACTGGTCATCTGTCACTTCTCTGAGCCCACTTCTGCCTCAGGGACTTTGCAGCTGCTGTTCCCTGTACCTGGAATGCTCTTCTCCCAGATGCCTCCCAGTGGTTCACTCTTCCTTCAAGCCTCCTCCTTGAAGAGAGGCCTTCTTGGCCACCCTGGGAAAGTAGCAACCTACCCCCACCCCAGCATGCCCTCCCCCAACTCTTGTTTTTTCCCCATAGTCCATATGTTCCTTGCGCATTTATTTTATTTCCTTTCTCCTCCCCTTAGAAGTGATCTTCCTGGAGACAGGAATTGTCATCTTTGGAGTTCACTGCTGTATCCCTTGACCCTAGAGCACCGCTTAACATATAATAGGGCCTCAATATAGAATTGTTAAAGTGATGAATGCCTCTCTCAGATAGGAAGAAATAAAACCAAATCCATGCCTCAAGTTTGTCATAAAAGACCAGAGATGATAATTAGAGAGACGACAAGCTCCTAGTGTGTGCCAGATACTGTTACAAGCATTTTAGATTTGTTATTTCATTCTCACAACAGCCCTCTGGGGTGGGCACTACTATTGTCCCCATCTTATAGGGGGACATCTTATAGATGTCTTATAGATGAAGAAACTGAGGCTCAGAGAGATTAAGTAACTTGCTTGTCATAGGACTGTAAGTGGCAGTTTTTCTCCAGAGCTGAGCTTTTAACCACCAAGCTACACTGCCTCTTATATAGTAATAGCTTACGTTATATTGCACCTACTGTGTTCAGGGCTCTGTTCTAAGCACTTTGTACATATTTAAGTTAATTTGTAACTCATTTTAACTCACTGTTTATAATTTACACCTCAACTCATGAACGTTATGAGAATTAATGCATAAAATAATCTTGTGCATGAAATAATCTTTGTGTGTGTGTATGTGTGTACACCAGTCTGTGTATACCATAGGTATATGTTATGGATTGATTCAGCATCTACTGTGCACCAGGCTCTAATCTAAGCACTGTGTATGTATGTGTGTGTACATACACACACACATATATATATATGATTCATTTGCAACTCTTATTAACTCATATTCATAACTTCTGTATGAACTCATGAACATTATGAGATTTAATATGTATAAAATGTATATAGTAGGTTCTTGAGAAAAAGTTGCTATAAGTGTATCCTCACACTAATCTTCTATGAATTTATTCAGCCATCACTTATTAGGTACCTACTGTGTGCCAGGCACTGTGCAGGCACTGAGGGTACAGGGTGAATGAGTTCTAAGGTCCCCCCCAATCAAGTGTATAATCCAGCAGTAGAGAGAGAAAGATGACAACAGCTTCCAATTCCCTAGCACTTGTTCCTTCTGGATGCTGCATGTAAGTGCGCAGGGAGCTGGGCCTGTGAGCATGGTATCATTTATTCGCCACAGCAACCCAGTGCAGTAGGTGTCATTAATATCCTCGTTTGACCAAGGAGGAAGCAAGCTCAGAGAGGTGAGGTCCATGCCTGAGGTGTGCTGACCTCAGAACCCATGACTTTTATGAGGATGCTCTAGAAGCCGTGTGTAACCAGGCAGGGGCTATGCAACGTAGGGTAGAAGGTGCTTTGATAGGAAAAGCTGAGGGCTGGGGGAGCCCAGAGGAGAGGTCTTTAACCTAGCCAGGGTTGGGGAAGGAGGGCAGTTCAGGCAGTCTTCTTGGAGGAGGTGATGGCTGAGCTGAGCCCTGAGGGATGAGGAGGGACTGACATGAACCATGGAGAAGCATGTCTCAGTCACTCTCAAGTAATTTCTGTGCCAGGCTCACCCCCTCTGGAAGCCACCTCTTCTCACCAAGCCTTCCTCTGAGCCACTGGCGGTCTCCTTTTCTGCACTTTTGCTTGGTGTCTGGGTCAGGACATTTTCCCTGCTAGTTGAAGCCCCTCACTCAAGGGTGGGGCTTCGGCTTTGACCCCTGGGCAGGCCTGCCAAGGCCACTGCAGCACATGCCCCTACAGGCTGTGGGGCACAGGTGTCAGCCTCAGGAAGAGGCCTCTGCGAACCATCCCCCCATTTGGACCCAGTGGCCCAGCTGCCTGAGGCCACTACCTGCCAGGCTGGATCCCTCACAGTGGTGCCCTCCCCCACTTCCTCTTCTGCAGTTTATTTCCGAGCCCTGGTAAATTTCACTCGCTCCATCGACTACAGCCCTCAGCTAGAGGATGCTGGCTCCGAGAAGTTCCGAGAGGTGTCCGAGGCTGTGGTAGACACGGTGAGGTGACGGGGCTTTGGGGAGCTCCCTGGGTGTGGCAGGGCAGGACCGAAGCTGGGGGGAAGGGGTCTGGAGGCTCATGGTGCTGTGTCCCTCTGCAGCTGGAGTCAGAGTACTTGAAGATTCCTGGAGACCAGGTTGTCAGTGTGGTGTTCATCAAGTGAGAAGGGTCCCCTGGGGGCTGGTGAGGGACTGACAATGATGGGGAGAAGCCTGGGTGCCAGGAGGGGAGGCAGAAGGGGCCTAATGGGCTGAACCTCTATTGGTGGGAATTTGGGAATTGGTGGGTGGTCAGTTTGGACCTTAACTTGCCCTACTTGGGGTCCAGGCTATCCAGGAGCAGGGGTGGAGTCAAGAGATCAGGCTTGAGCATCAGGCAGGGGACAAAGGGAGGAGCTGAGACTGCAGGCATCTTCCTCACCCTGCTGCCCTGCCTCATGACTATCCCTAGGGAGCTGGATGGCTGGGTCTTTGTGGAGCTGGATGTGGGCTCCGAAGGGAATGCGGATGGGGCTCAGATTCAGGAGGTGCTGCACACGGTCATTTCCAGCGGCTCCATTGCCTCCTACATCACCTCTCCCCAGGGATTTCAGTTCCGGCGCCTGGGCACAGGTGAGCCCATTCTGGAATTGCGGGCACCTTCTCCAGTTTCTCAGACTCATGTGGGCCCCCTTTCAGTGTCCCCACCATGGGCCTTCCTAGCTTGGGCTTGCACACCACTAGGGACAGGGAGCTCACTACCTTAGGGGTCTGCCCCATCAATCTTTATGCAATCTTGGCTTGGGTTGAGCAAAACTGTTTCCTCTAACATGTACCCATTAGACCCAGTTTCTGCTCTCTCTCTCCCTATTGACCTCTCTACATTGACTATAGGTAGTAATTACTTTCTTCATATACACTTTCCCATCCAACACACTTTTGTGTTTCATGATAACCGACAATTATTTACTGAGCACTAACTATGCACAAGACACACCATCAGGCCCTGACTCCAGCCACTCATTCAATCTTCACAGTAATTCTTATGAAGTAGATATTATTTCTCCTGTTTTAGAGATGAGGGCACTGAGGCCTAGCAAGGAAAACTGGCTTGTCCGAATCCACAAATACAGACAGTACAACTGCCAGAGTTTGAACCAAACCCTGCGTCTGTGCTGGTCTTGCCAGAACCTGTGATGAGATGGGATGAGAAACGCAGCTCAGAGAGTGTAGGAAACTGGCCCCAAGTCACACAGCTGTTGGACACAAAGGCTTGGCGTTTGTACTCTCAGTTGGCCCAGCTCTTTAATTTCACTGCCCGTTCTGTCTCCTGTTTCAACTCCCTGAGTGTCTTCTCTGGGTCAGACAGTCCCAGTTCATTCCTCCCAGGCTGCAGTCCCCACTCTATCTCAGTCTCCATCTCAGTCCTCTCTCTCTGGGAAGCCTTTAACATGTCGCCATCCCTGACTCAGTGGATCCCAGAAAAGAACAAACCCCAACCCTACCATGGTGTAACCCAATCGAAAAAAAAAAATAGTGAAACCATCACTTCCCTGTTCTGCACGTGAAACCTCAATCAATGCACCCAAAGATCAAGTTTGTTCTTTGGCATCCCGAGGCCCAGGTGTGAAGATTTCTGGGGGTCTAGTCTTCTTCTCCTCACTTTCCAATGAGTTCCCTGACTAGGGATGGTGGGATGGGCCTGGCTCAGCCCTGCAGCCCACAGCTCCCAGGTCCCAGGTGGGATGGCTGCTGATCACACCTTCCTTTCCAGCACAGACACCCCCGCCCCCCTTGGCCGCCGTGGCGGCTGCAGTGACACCAGGTGAGAGTGTAAGCCAGACCCAGGCCCAGCCGGGTAACTAGAGAAGTTAATGGATGGAGGGGAAGGACAGGATGAGGGCACAATGGCTGGGCAGAGCCCTCAGGCCACCCCTCCTCCCCTTCCTCTGCATCCTCGCTAGGCCTGGTGGTGGCCTGCACATGTGTGATGTGGTGGCTGCATGGTGTGGCATGTTAACCATGTGTGGGGTCTGTGTAAGGGGTGGGTGAGGCCACGACCACGTATCCCGTGTCCCACGTGTGCTGTGGGTGTGTCCACCACGTGCTCTCTGCCCTCACCGAGTCTGCCAGAAAGCACGTGGCCTTACGCGGAGCACCAGAGCCCACTCTCAGCCCTGCAGTGCCCGTGCCACCCGTGACATTGCCCACCAACCTCCTGCCTGCCTCTGACTCCCCCCAACCCCCACAGTGCCTCAGGTCTCAAGGGCCTGCACCGAGGCCGAGTTCGCCTGCCACCGCTACAATGAGTGTGTGGCCCTGGAGTATCGCTGTGACCGGAGGCCTGACTGCAGGGACATGTCCGATGAGCTCGATTGTGGTGAGGGGCTTTCCGGGGACACAGTGACCTCCAGACGCCAGGGGAGGGCCAGAGTCTGCCTGGGCCTCCAAGTCCATCCTGGGGCCGGGAGGGTTGGCTGCAGGCAAAGGGGTCTGAGGGAGGTGGGCAGGGACACAGGAGGAGTAATAACAGGGTCAGGGCCTGGGGAGTGTGGGGGGCCAGGCGTGAGGAGCCCCTGCTTTGTGCCAACGCCATGCGGGCTCTGTCCACAGAGGAGCCAGTCCCAGCGCTCAGCTCCCTGCCACCCCGTCTGGTGGAGACACCACCTTTACCACCCCAGCCGGAGGCAACCACCACACGGCTGCTACCAGCCACCCCTGCTCCCCAGGCTCTGTTCCCTGGTCCAGACAGGCCTGTGCCCTGTGGGCCCCACGAGGCCACATGCCACAGTGGGCACTGCATCCCCAAAGACTACGTCTGTGATGGGCAGGAGGACTGCAAGGACGGCAGTGATGAGCTGGACTGCGGTGAGGACTGGGCAGGGGTGCAGGTGGGGGTAGGGGGTGGGGGAAATGGCCACAGGAAGGCCACTAGCAGAACCCTGCCTGGCCCACCCAGGCCCCAGCCCGCCCTGTGAGCCCAATGAGTTCCCCTGTGGAAATGGGCACTGTGCCCTCAAGCTGTGGCGCTGTGATGGCGACTTTGACTGTGAGGACCGCACCGATGAAGCCAACTGCCGTGAGTGTCCCAGGGTCCACCTGGCACCACCCGACCCCCCTGCCCAGGCCTACTTCCCCCAGCCCCCACCCTTCTCCAGCAAGTTTATTTGCTGTCCCTGGCTGAGCGGTAAAGGCCCTAGGGACAGACTTTAAGGTTTATCTCTCTCTGACCCCAGCAGTGAGGACCCTGGACTCTGATCTGGCCTTTGTAGCAAGCAATGTTGCTAGACTGCCCGTGGTTAATGTCTCTTTATTTCTTTATTCTGTGCCATTAACCTCCTTGTTATTTATGCTCATGTGTGGGTCAGGCGAGTGACTAAGAGGACTTGATACACCAGGGTTCCTTAATGATCAGGTCCCCGATGTACGTGTGAGTCACAGCCTTTCCCTGATGGGCCTAGAGGTGTTTTTGGTTTTGATTTTTAATGGGGGAGGTAATGTTAAGTTTATTTATTTGCTTTTTTTTTGAACAGAGGTACTGAGAATTGAACCCAGGACCTTGTGCATGTTAGGAATGCCCTCTACCACTGATCTGTACCCTCCCCTAGAGGGGTTTTGTTGTTGTTGTTGTTTTTGGTCTAGAGCTGGTTCTGAGTTATTTGTTCCTCCATCTGCCCAACTTTTCATCCATGTAACCATTCAACCATCCATCGTCTGTCTGTCCATCCATCCTTCCAACATCCTTCCTCCCTCTTATCCATCTGTCCATCCATGCATTTATCCATCTATCCATCCATCCATTGTCTATCCTCAAAGCTCTTCATCTACCTATCTTTCCAGCATCCCTCCTTCTGTCCATCTCGTCATCCATTCTATCATCCATCCATTGTCCATCCATCCATCTGTTTGTCCAACATCCTTCCTCCTATCTGTCTCTTCATCCACCCATTCATCATCCATCCATGCTGTGTCCATCTTTCCAGCTCTCCAGCCAGCCAGCCATTCGTATAGCCAACATCTTTCCTTCCTCCTATTCATCTGTCCAGCCATCCACCTACCCATTGCCCATCCATCCATCTGACACCCACCTATGTAGTCAATGTTATAGAAATTATGACTGTTAAATAGGTGAGACTGGAGAGTCAGAGATCCATATCAGGTAGCACTGTGAGTGCCTTTCCCTGTGAGGTGAAGCCTGGGGCTTGTTAGTCCAAGATTGAGGATACTCTTCTAATCATTTCTCTGTGATCTTGGGTCACATGTCTGAATGCATGTTGACATTCCCACCGTCTGCTGGTCCTGCTTCTCCTCCTGGCCTCCCCTCCGCTTCCCCACTCTGCAGCAGACTCTGGAAAGAGGCAGCATCATGCCGCAGACTGGCAGAGTCTTGTGATGCCCTTCTGTCGCTCTAAGCTTGCCTGACACCATGGCCCCTTGGGAGAGAGAAGTAATTGAGGGTTTTAGTTGAAAAGCCCTTCTCAGAGGCATCTTCCTGGAAACAGTCTAAGGAAGGCCAAGTCCTTGTTGACAGAGTGTGTGAAACAGAGAACGTGAAAGCTGAATGGCTTTGGGGGCTCATAGAGTGTCGGGGCTGAAGCCCCTGAGGTTAACGTCAGTAGGTGGCCGCCTCCTGGCCTCCTCTTCGTTCCTTCTCTGTGGGCAGGTGGCCTCCCCTCCTGTACCACTCTGCCCTCTCTGTCCCTGCCTGTGTGTCTGTCTCAAGTTCACTCTCCCTTTAGAAGAATGTCAGGTACCATCTACTGGAGATGCCTAGCTGGGACCTCTGGCCAGTCCATCAGTAGCTGCCTTAGGTTGGGGCTCCGAGGTTCAGGAAGGGTCATGGGGTTGCTGGGCCAGTTAGAGGTGTCCAGAGCAGCAAGGTCCAGGCTGTGGCAGGCCCTTGCACATCCTTTCCAGTAGAGAGAACTGCCCAGGTATTACTGGTATCCAGAGGTACTGGCAACTGGGGCTGTGCCTTTGACTGGGGGGTCTTGTGTTTTCCTGTGGCTTCATGTAGGAGGGGCTGAGTGTGATGTGCCAAGTAGAACTCTGTTTCAGGGAACGCAGGTAGAAACTTGGTGATGGCTGTTGGATGGCTGACTGGTGACCATGACATTGTGGGTAGTCGTGGCGACAATGTCTGGGCTTGGCCAGGGCAGCTGTGTGTCATGTGGGCAAGATGAGAGAGTGATCCTGGGGACACCTGGGGAGGGTGGGCAGGGTAGGCTGTTGGGTATAGGTGGGCAGTGGGGGCAGTGCCGGCTGCCCACACCACCTGGTTCTGTCCTCAGCCGCCAAGCGCCCCGAGGACGTGTGCGGGCCCACGCAGTTCCGCTGTGTCTCCACAAATGCGTGCATCCCGGCCAGCTTCCACTGTGACGAGGAGAGCGACTGTCCCGACCGCAGCGACGAGTTTGGCTGCAGTGAGCAGGGAGCTGGGGGGCAAACTCTGGGCCCCGGGCCCCGGGCCAGGTTCTGGGTTCCGGGTACCCTTCCCCACAGTCTGTCCTCCATCCTGGCTCCTCTGTGTCATGCCCCTGCTCCTCCTCTCTTTGCCCCTCACACCCCTCATTCCTATTTCGGTCTCCCAGTGCCTCCCCAGGTGGTGACCCCTCCCCAGGAGTCGATCCAGGCTTCCCGGGGCCAAACGGTGACCTTCACCTGTGTGGCCATCGGCGTCCCCACCCCTATCATCAACTGGAGGCTCAACTGGGGCCACATCCCCTCTCATCCCAGGTGCGGTTCTGGGCCTGGGCAGGGGCTGCGCACTTGGGGGCGGCTGGACCCATGGACGAGGCCTGACCACACCTGTCTTGGGGCCCACCAGGATAACAATGACCAGCGAGGGAGGCCGTGGCACGCTGACCATTCGCGATGTGAAGGAGGCAGACCAGGGTGCATACACATGTGAGGCCATGAACGCCCGAGGCATGGTGTTTGGCATTCCCGACGGTGTCCTGGAGCTCATCCCACAGCGAGGTACGGCCGATGGGCAGGTGGGCACTGGGCGTGGAGCCAGGGCTGCCTGCCGGGGACCAGCTGCAGCCCACTCCCATGCCGCCCAGCAGGACCCTGCCCCGATGGGCACTTCTACCTGGAACACAGCGCCTCCTGCCTGCCCTGCTTCTGCTTTGGCATCACCAACGTGTGCCAGAGCAGCCGCCGCTTCCGAGACCAGATCCATCTGCGCTTTGACCAGCCCAATGACTTCAAGGGTGCGTTGGTGGGCAGGCAGGTGACCGGGTGCCTTGGTGGGCGGGCGGCGGGCGTCAGGCTCCTGCGGGCTTAGAGGGCAGGTACGGGAGAGCAGCACATGCCGGACAGATGCGGCCAGGTTTTGGGGGGACACGGGGTTGCTGAAGAAATGCTGAGCCCTGTAAGAAGAGCATTTTGGGGGAAACAAACTTTTTTAGGAAAAGCCAAGTCCACAGTTGGCATTTGCCCACATTAGGTGACGAAGAGGGTGGGCTCTGGAGCCAGATTCCAGGTTCAGATCCTGACTTTGACCCTTACTGCCTGTGTGCCCTTGTCAACTTACTATCTTGTGTCTCCATTTTCTCATCTACACAATGAGGATAAAATAATAACTTCCCAGGTTGTTGCAAGGACATAATGGATTAATATGTGTAAGCGCCTGAGAATAGTGCTTGGTCTGTGGGATGTGTCCAGTAAGTCACTGTCGCCCTAATGTCATCCTCATCGTCCTCATCATCCTCATGCTAAGAGCCAGAGAGGTACCAGTGACCAGAGCGTAAGAGCCCAAGCTTTGGCATCTTCCCCAGGTGCACCAGTTACTGCCTGTGTGACTCTGGGACTCGACTTCACTGCCCCTGTTTTCACAAACATAAAAGCAGGCAATTGAATTCAGCTCTCTCTGTCTCTGAGAGGCAGTATATTATGGACCCAGACACCAGATGGACCTGCGTGCAAGTCCCAGGTCTGTCTTTTATCACCTGATGCCAGGCAGCCCCTCATTTGACTTCCTTCATCACAGAGGATTAAATTCAATTTGAGGGCTTAGGTCCTTACACAGTGAGCACTCAACAGGTGTTGCCTATTATGTCCCTTCATTGGTTGAGGAGCCTCAGATTGACTCTTGTAAAACTAATTACCTCCCAAAGTTGTCCCCAGTATTTTGGAATAATGACGGCCACGGTCACCATTTGTTAAGCACTCGGGCGGCACTGTGGCTTGACTCGTGGTCACTGGACAGTCAGTAGTCCTTGCAAGTGGGAGCTGTTTTTAATGTTTTCAGATGAGGACCCTGAGGCTCCGAAAGATCGTGGAGCTTCACTGGGGTCATGTAGCTGTTTAAAGGCAAGTTCAGAACCCAGGCCTTTTTGACCGGAATCAGGAGGGGATGGGTAGGCAGGGATTCCAGGCCAAGCATGTGGCCTGTATGTAGATGGTGACCAGGATAGAGGGGGCCTGAAAACATCCCTGGAAGGAAGGCCTGGTGCAGGGTAGCCTCATCTTGGGTGCTACGCAGATGAGGGGCTGGACTTCTCCATGGTTGCAGAAGTTACATTTAGGATCCCTCGAGGTGGCTGTCTGGAACAGGCACGTGCATGGCCCTCACTCCTCCCCCTCACCACCCAGGTGTGAATGTGACGATGCCCTCACAGCCTGGCACGCAGCCCCTCTCCTCCACCCAGCTGCTGATCGACACTGCTCTGCAGGAGTTCCAGCTGGTCGACCTGTCCCGACGCTTCCTGGTCCATGACTCTTTCTGGACTCTGCCTGAGCAGTTCCTAGGCAACAAGGTGAGGGACAGGGCTGCCACCCTGGATGGAGAGGGAGCCGAACCCCTACACACATGCCCAGAAACTGCCTGGGCTCTACTCCCTCTGAAGCTGGGGGGCAGCAGGGCGGTCTCCCCTCGGGGAAGGGTGTCATGCCCCAGCACAGCCCCCTGTGGACAGTGGCTCATTCATTCAGGGCAAGGTCTCCACGTGCTGTGCTCAGGTTGGGAGGAATGCTAACTCAGCCTTTGGAAAGCCCTCGTGGACCACTCCCCACACCTGGGCAGTGTTCAGTGCCCCTCCTCTGGCCTCCCTGGGCACCTTGTACACAGCATTATCAGACTCCTCCCCCATATTGGACTGAGCACCCCAAAGGCAGAGCCCAAGCCCCACCCATCTCTGCTTCCCTGTGCCCAGCTCCATGCCAAGCACACAGTGAGCACCAGGTATGCAGAGTGAGGAAGGAGGGGGATGACTGGACACATAGTGGGCATCAAGCGTGCCCACAACCGCCCCTGATCTGCCCTGTCTTGGCCAGGTGGATTCCTACGGTGGCTTCCTGCGCTACAAGGTGCGCTATGAGCTGGCACGTGGCATGCTGGAGCCAGTGCAGCGGCCAGATGTGGTCCTTGTGGGTGCTGGATATCGCCTGCTCTCCCGCGGCCACACTCCCACCCAGCCAGGTGCTGTGAACCAGCGCCAGGTCCAGTTCTCTGAGGTGTGTGGGGCCTGAGCCCTCGGGGCTGGGGTTGAAGGGGGTATAGGCTGGGCAGATGCTGATGCATGACCCCGGAACTTCGTCCACACCCAGGAGCACTGGGTGCATGAGTCTGGCCAGCCCGTGCAGCGGGCAGAGATGCTGCAGGTGCTGCAGAGCCTGGAGGCCATGCTCATCCAGACGGTGTACAACACCAAGATGGCAAACGTGGGGCTGAGTGACATCTCCATGGACACCACCGTCACCTACGCCACCAGCCATGGCCGTGCCCACAGCGTAGAGGAGTGCAGGTGCCTGACCCAGCAGGGCCGGGATCACAGAGACCCTGGGAAGAATAGGGGAGAAACAGCAAGGCCTCATGGTTTCTGTAGCTGCTGTCTTGGTCCTATCCCTACAGATGCCCCATTGGCTATTCTGGCTTGTCCTGTGAGAGCTGTGATGCCCACTTCACCCGGGTGCCTGGTGGGCCCTACCTGGGCACCTGCTCTGGCTGCAACTGCAATGGCCATGCCAGTTCCTGTGACCCTGTATATGGCCACTGCCTGGTGAGTCGTGCCAGCTCACACTTGGACACTGGCTAGGGGCAAGGGCAGGGTGGGAGGTCCAGGCTGAGGCTTCCTTGTGCCCACAAGCTTAGCATAAGCCTCCAGAATGACTCTCATGGCTGCCAGGCAAGGCATCTTGACCTCTAGTTGTATTAATAGAGATATTATGTCCAGATGAGGGAAGCAAAGGTCCTAATCTCTTCTACCCTGGTCAGACCAATCCTGGAGAGCACTGTGTAAAGCATGGCCTTTAGCTGGGCAGCCTTAAGGGGAAGGAGCCTATAAGTCATACATTATTTCTTACAAATGGTAGGGGGAGCTGGGATTGTAGAGCTGACAGAAAAGAAGGCTCAAACAGGGAGAGCTGTTATCACCAAACCCCTGGAGATCTGTCAGGGGTAGAAGGAGTGGCTTGCAGAGGGCAGATGGGCCAACGAGTGTGGACTGGAAGAGAGATGTGGGTTTAGGTCAATACAAAGCAGGCATTTGAAACCTTCTATGGGACAAGCTGCCAATGTGAAGTGATGAGCTCCCTGTCAGGATAGAGCTGGATGTTCCCCTGATTCTGCAGAGCTGTGGGGTAATTCTAGCATGATGGGGGAGGCTGATCCCGACAGCCTCAACCACCCACCTTCAAGGAGCCCATCTGGTCCAGTGCGTTGAGGGCAGAGGACTGCTCTGTAGAACCTGAACCACTCCCTCCCTTTCCTCCCAGAACTGCCAGCACAACACGGAGGGGCCACAGTGCAACAAATGCAAGGCCGGCTTCTTTGGCGACGCCACAAAGGCCACGGCCACTGCCTGTCGACCCTGCCCTTGCCCATACATTGATGCCTCCCGCAGGTCAGACCCAACTTGGGATGGGGCAGACATGGCTAGGGGAGTGGGCAATGCCTTAGGCTAGGGGCATCCTCTGGGCAGGGAGGTGGGAAATCTGGCTTCACATTCTCACCTGGACACTAAATTATTCTAGATTCCTCATGCTATCTGGGCCTCAGTTTCCTTTTCCATATAATGGGCCTGTCTGTCTTCCTAGTGTTGCTATGAGATCCAGAGTAGGTGGGCAGAGAGACGACATCCTGCCTCATAGCCTGCTGTATCCATGTGGACAGCAGTCACTCCTAGAGTGGGACTGTAGGCCCTGGCCTGGCTCATCACTGCAGCCCTGCCCCATGTCCTGTCCACTTGATACCCATAGATTCTCAGACACCTGCTTCCTGGACACAGATGGCCAAGCCACGTGTGATGCATGTGCCCCAGGCTACACAGGCCGCCGCTGTGAGAGGTGAAGGAGAGATGGTGGAGGTTGGGGGAAGCAGGCCATATTGGGTGGGGGCATGGGCGTACCGCTGACAACCCTCCCTCCCCCACAGCTGTGCCCCCGGATATGAGGGCAACCCCATCCAGCCAGGCGGGAAGTGTAGGCCCACCAGTGAGTATTCCTGCCACCATCCCTGGCACCTCCCCAGGCTGCCTACCAGGCCATAGTCCCAGAGCCCAGCACAAACCCCATGGTCCTTGGGGAGCCACCCCACTTTCCCCCTGTCTGCTCAGACTGTGTCTATCCCATCCTGCCTTCCCTGCCAACACCCACTTTGTGTCTCCAGACCAGCAGATCGTGCGTTGTGATGAGCGAGGCAGTACAGGGGCCTCTGGGGAGGCCTGCCGCTGTAAGGTACACATGTGCTCCCCTCCCCGACCCCAGGGGCCTAGGGTCCTGGCACACAGCTGGGAGAGGGAGGAGGGACACTCCATCCCCTCCATGGCTCCTTGGGCCAGTGGTTGGGAGCCTAGTGCAGGCTGATGAGCCTGACCAGCCAGTCTCCCCCTCATGAGAGGTGGCCTGACGCCAGGAAGGAGCACTGGTTTGGGAAGGCAGGTGACCTGGGTTCAAGTCTCAGGTCCTTTGCTAGTCATTCTTTGTGTGACCGTTGTATCCGTACTGCACCTTTGCTTTAACCATGCTTTCATTCTCACGTTAACACAAGGGGATAAGTAGCAATTAGCATCACCAATTCACAGATGAGAAGAGGAGGGAAATCATTTGCATTGAGAGTGGGAGCATCAGGTATCTGTAGAAAAAAGAACTGGACAGACTTTGGAGTCTGGCACTTCTGACCTTAAATCCTAGTGTGGGTTAGCAAGCCGAGTTATCCAGTGTAAATCGTTTCTCATTCCTGAGCCTGGTTTTCCTCATGTGAAGCGCAGAGATACCACATACCTCTCAAGGTACTCAGAGATGTTAAATGAGGTGCTGGTTAAACAGAAACTAGCACAGTGCATGAAATACTCCATAAACAGTAACTAATTAATTTAACCAAATTGCTATATTTCAAATCTAAATTTATTTGTGAGCCCCCTAGCAACCAAAGAGAAAAGAGAAAAATGATTGATTGTATTCTTGTTCACATGGTGGCAATCCCTTATACATGTGCTTGTTCCATGGCTGCCTCTGGCCGTGGTTCCCATCCAGAATATGGGTAGATTAGACCAGAAGCTCCAGGCAGCCCCTCCAGGGGCCACCCTGCAGCTCCCAGCTCTCTGCCTGCAGAACAACGTGGTGGGACGCCTGTGCAATGAGTGTGTCGCCGGCTCTTTCCACCTGAGTGCCCACAACCCCGACGGCTGCCTCAAGTGCTTCTGCATGGGCGTCAGTCGCCAGTGCACCAGCTCCTCCTGGAGCCGCTCCCAGGTACCTACACGAGGTGACTGGCTGGGCAGACGGGCGGGACCACTGAGCCCAGGGCTGAGTGAGCCAAGGGCCATCGCAGGCCACGGCCCCCACCACAGCCTCTTCTCCCCCTCGCAGGTGCTTGGGGCCTCTGAGGAGCCTGCTCAGTTCAGCCTGACCAACGCCGTGGGCACCCACACCACCAGCGAGGGCATCTCGTCACCCAGGCCCGGGGAACTGGCCTTCTCTTCATTCCACAGCCTCCTGTCTGGACCCTACTTCTGGAACCTCCCTTCTCGCTTCCTGGGGGACAAGGTGGGCAGGGAGTGGGAAGAGAGAGGGAATTCCAGGCAGCACGGTGCGTTTGGAGAAGAGGCTTAGAGGTGGCCAGAGCAGTAGCAGGGCCCAACAGTGGGGGCCCCAGCTGAGCGCCTGTCCACCTTGTGTCACAGGTGACCTCTTACGGAGGAGAGCTGCGTTTCACAGTAACCCAGCAGCCCCAGCCTGGCTCCGCGCCCCTGCACGGGCAGCCATTGGTGGTACTGCAGGGCAATAACATTGTCTTGGAGCATCACACCTCCCAGGAACCAAGCCCCGGCCAGCCCAGCACCTTCACTGTGCCCTTCCGAGAGGTGAGTGGCACCCTCCCAGGACACCTCTGGGGGGAGGCAGGCAGGCTCCCTGCTCCTGTCACTCAGGGGTGTCAGGATGTCAGGGGTTACAGCCCATATGTCCTTTCCTTGGCAGCAAGCATGGCAGCGTCCTGATGGGCAGCCGGCCACACGGGAGCACCTGCTGATGGCACTGGCGGGCATTGACACCCTCCTGATCCAGGCATCCTACACCCAGCGGCCAGCTGAGAGCAGGTGTCTGGGGCAGGAGGGCAGGAGGGCGGGGGGGGGCTTGGGTAGGCGGCTCCAGGCTAAGCAGTGGGATGCAGTACAGCCAGACGGCCAGCTCTCCCGCTTACGGGCTATGTGGCCTTTTTGTGCCTCATTTTCCCCAGCTGTAAAAAGATTATAACATTACCTCCCTCACAGGGCTTGTCTTATGTCGGGTTCCCTAGAAGCAAAGCCTGAGACGGATTTGGGTGCACATGATTCACAAGGAGAACCTGGGAGCAAGGGAGGGACACAGGAGAGGGAAGTGGCAAGGCAAGGAAGTGATTTCTGGAAAAGACCAGCCTCTGTCCCATCCCTTTGGAGCCCTGCAGAGTCATCCTGCCTTGAGGCAAAGGGACCTTTGTACCCTGGGTCAGTTTGTCGTTGGTCACCCCAAGGGAGTGTGACCTCTTCTAGCAAGGAAGGCTTGTTCTCTGGAGAAAGTTGCAGGTATAAGCCACTTACCACAGCTCTTGCAGCAGCTGGATGGATGCCCAGTCAGAGAGCTGGATGGGCCCCAGTTGCATCACGACAGGGCCATTGGGAAGATTAACAAGGTGATCGTGTATAGGACTCTAGGGATGCCTGGCACAGCACGAGTGCTCATTCATAGTGGGTCTTGCCACACCCAGGGTCTCTGGCATCAGCATGGATGTGGCTATACCCGAGGACACCGGCCAGGACCCTGCACTGGAAGTGGAGCAGTGTACATGCCCACCTGGGTACCGTGGCCCATCCTGCCAGGTGAGCCCTGGGCCCCACCCACCTGTCCAGCCAGCTCCCTCCATGGGCTCTCTGGCTCCTCCTCCCTTAGCTCTTCCACCTCCCCAGGCCCACCCCAACCCCGCCACCCAGTGGTCCCTGCCCAGAAGGGACCCTGCTGAGGAAGTCCTTCCCACTGCCATCTCCCCACCCAGGACTGTGACACAGGCTACACACGCATGCCCAGCGGCCTCTACCTGGGCACCTGTGAACGCTGCAGCTGCCATGGCCACACGGAGGTCTGTGAGCCTGAAACAGGTTCCTGCCAGGTGAGTCCCACCCTCCTTCCTTCCTACCCCAGGGATCTGTGGCCTCCAGGGGCTCAGCCTCAACGCACGGTCTGCCCCCCAGGGCTGCCAGCACCACACAGAGGGTCCTCGGTGTGAGCAGTGCCAGCCGGGATACTACGGGGATGCCCAGCGTGGGACACCGCAGGACTGCCAGCCATGCCCATGCCACGGAGCCCCGGCCTCTGGCCAGTGCGTCCAGCCCCTGCCTGTACCTGTCCTTTCCTGAAATGTCCGCTGCCCCCTCCTAGGTTCCCTTCCTCCCAGGACCTTCTGAGAGGCAGTGGATACATCCTGGCCTTACCACCTCTTTGGTGTGTCACTTTGTCTAAGATTTACTTCCCTCTTGGGCCTCAACTTCCTCATCTGTGAAACGAGGATAATGCTGTACCCCACTCTGGCCCCTGGTGTGAGAATGAGATGATGCCCAAGAAACCCTTCGCACAGTGCCTGGCACGTAGCTGGTGCTCAGGACACCTTAGTTCACATGCCTGCTCCTTCTCTCCCTCCTCCCCTGGTCCTGAAGGAAGAGCTACTGACCTTCTAACTGGAAATTTGCCCCCACACCCGCAGGGCCACCCACACTTGCTTTCTGGACACAGACGGACACCCCACCTGTGATGCGTGTTCCCCAGGCCACAGTGGGCGTCACTGTGAGAGGTGAGGCAGGCGCAGGCGGGGTGGGGAGCGTGCAGGAGGGGCTGCCCCTGGAGTCAGAGTGGGCCCAGCCCTCCTGACCATGAGGGACCAGCAGCCTCTACCCCCACTTTCAGAGACCCCGAGAAGACAGTCAGCTCCCCTTGCCTAAGAGCCTAAACCTTTAGTCTGGCATTTGAGGCCCTCAGAGATCTAGGCCTACAATTCACCTCCAACCCCTGCACCCCCTGCCCCAGCCAGGCCAGAGCCTTCCCAGGAAACCCCTCTTTCTTGCTGAAATAGGTTCAAGGCTTGATTGTGCCAGGCACTGGCTCTGTGACCTAAGGAATGCCCCTGCCCTTCTTCTCCCATCTATTTCCCTATCTGTGAAATAGGTGAGTGAGGCTGACTGGTTCCAGCACTCTGAGGTCACTGAATCAATGCGGGGCCCCAGCGCAGTCCAGGATTCTGTGGTTCTGCCCTCCGTTCATGCAATGCCTTCTCTCTCTGCAGGTGTGCTCCAGGTTACTATGGCAACCCCAGCCAGGGCCAGCCTTGTCGAAGTGAGTAGGGTTGGGGAGGCCTTTGGGATCAGGCCACCTCAGGGGTGGAGCTGGGGCAGAGCCTGTGTTCTCCTTCAACCTGGGACAAGTGACTTTACCTTTCTGAACCTCAGCTTCTTTATCCATAAAATGGGAGTAGTAAAAGGCCCACCCACCCCAGGGGGCTGCTGTGAATGTGTATAATGCCTACGCATGGTAGGTGTTCAGACACAAACACTCCCTCTCTCAGGTGGTGAGTTAGATGCCCAAAAGGTAGTGGAAGTGGGGGTGCTCAGGGGCAGGTTTGGGGCTCCAACTGTGAATTCCCTCCACCTCAGGAGACGGCCAACTGCCAGAGCCGGCTGACTGTGGCTGTGACCCTCAGGGCAGCGTCAGCAACCAGTGTGACGCCGCTGGACAGTGCCAGTGCAAGGTTAGTCCAAACCCCTGCCCTCCACAAAGCCCTGAACCACAGCCACGGCTGTGGCCAGGCCTTCCCTCTCATCATACCCTCGGCGCTGTCCCTGTGCCCCTGTGACCCTTCCTTGTCATGAAACCCACCTCTGCCCCACTGCTCGGGGTCTGCTGAGAAATCAGGCAGCATCCGATGGGAACCGCAGCCTAGGCATGGGGGCAGCAGGGGCTCCCCACACCTGCCAGAAGTGTCTGGGAAGGTTGGCCTCAAAGGCTACTAGAGGTGCAGGTGGCCTGTCCCAACCCCCTGCACCCACCTGTCCATCCTTCCTCCCAGGCCCAGGTGGAAGGCCTCACCTGCGACAGTTGCCGGCCCCACCACTTCCACCTGAGCGCTAGCAACCCGGACGGCTGCCTGCCCTGCTTCTGCATGGGCATCACCCAGCAGTGCTCCAGCTCCTCCTACACTCGCCACCTGGTAAGAGCCTGTTCACTGCCCCAGCACCGGGGCCTGCCACCTGCCTCTCCTGGGTCATCACCAGGGCAGGTGAGAAGCCTGGCCCAGTGGTGTCCCCCATTGCCTATAGGGATGCCCATCCCCATGCCTCCGATACTGCTCATGTAAGCACAGACCCCAGCAACCCTCGCCCCCTATCCTAATGCCCTCCCTATGCCCCATTATTGCTTACATCAACATTGACCCCCAACCCCGCTCCTTTCCCCCAATATCCTCTCTGTTTCCCCATTATTTCTATCCCAGCCCTGATCTCACCAACCCCCCATTGCCCACCTTAATGCTCTCCTGTGCCCCTCCCCCACCAGGGTACCTGCCCCAGTGCCCAGGCTAACACCCATGCTCCTTCCCCTGCCAGATCTCCACGCGCTTTGCCCCCGGGGACTTCCAAGGCTTCGCCCTGGTGAACCCGCAGCGAAACAGCCACCTGACAGGAGGCTTCACCGTGGAACCTGTGCCCGAGGGCGCCCAGCTTTCTTTTGGCAACTTTGCCCAACTTGGCCATGAGTCCTTCTACTGGCAGCTGCCAGAAACATACCAGGGAGACAAGGTGTGACACGCAGCAGGGCCTGGCAGGCCCTCCCTGATGGCAGCTCTGAGCCAAGCCTTGAGTTGACCTTAGAGCGATCTAGGCTGGCAGGCAGGCGTCAGCTACGTCATGGTTGAGTGTGCGGACTCTGGGGTCAGATTGACCTCGGTCTAAACCGAGCTCTGCCACTTCCCAGCTGGCTGCCTTGTGATAAGCCTTAGCTCCAGGGCAGCTTGGTGGTACATAGGTGCCTGGTACATAGTAAGTGCTCACCTGTTAACGATTATTAGCTTTCATGCAGTTAGTCAACAAACAGGTCCAGGGTGAGGCCCTCGAAACACAAGGACAAATGAGACAGTTTCAGTGTCACTCACTTGCTCACTCAGAATTCACTCCTCTTTGCTGTCTGCCCTGTGCTTGGGGTTGGACAAATAGTCATTCTTATTACAGGTCATACTCAGTGAGCTCTTACTCTGTGCTAGGTGCTCTTCCAAGCACTCTTACGTGTTGTAAGTCACAACTGTACCACTAGGTGAGAGAGATTAGATAACTTGCCTGAGCTCGCACAGCCTGAAGGTGGCAATGCTGGGATTCAAACCAGGTCAGAGGCTGCCCTTAAATATGACACTGGTCAGAGATGAATGTGTCTTTGCTCTTGCCAAGTCATGGTCTAGTGGAGAGGCGATGGGGCAGTGGTGATGATGGCGTTGTGGGGCTCAGGGTCTTGGGGCGGACTCTGGGCGGCCTGCCCAAATGTGTTCCTTGGGCAGTCAAGGCCACCTGGTGGCACCCAGAGGAAGTGGATCTTGGTTCACGAATCCCTTGCTGGCCAAGGCCAGTGTTCAAGCAGATGTGTCCCCCGGCCCAGGGTCCCAGGTCAGGGACCGAGGAGGAGGACTTCCGAGCCTGCCCTCTCCCTGTTCCTTTTTTCAGACCCACGTATCCTAGCCTCCTTGCAGAGCAGGCTGCCTTCTAGTCCCTTCTCCCTTCTCGGTTCCTCCTCTCCTGGCCACCGTGTCTGCCTGCTTACTGTCCTGCCCCGCAGCTCTCAGACCCTTCTCTCTCTCTCTGACTCCCTGTCCTGGTACTTCCCTGGGCCCCACAGAGGGAGGCGTATTTTGCACGGCTACGGCGGGCTCACCAGGTAGGCCTGTGATCTGAGTGATGTGACCTGGCGTGCTGTGTTCTTGGATGCCCTCAGCCCCGCATGGGGAGGTGCCCAGTACCCACGGCAGTGTGGGTCCTCGTGGACCCGGGTTGGGCCCAATGGCCCATGGTCAGGGCACTGCTTTGCCCAAGCCCTGGGATGGCAGGAATTTGCCAGGAGGGGTGTGTGCCTCATCTGCTGTGTGGTCTGGTCCTGGTGCCAGTTGTCTGTGGCCAGAGAGGTGGCAGGGAAACTAACATGATGCTAAACCACGTGACTATACCTGGCCCACCAGGTTACCCTAGCACTGCCTCTCAAGCAGCCTCCATTAACCACCTGTGTGTGTATGGCCCTCAAGCGGCCCGGAGTTAACCCCAGCGTGCCAGCCTGGGGAGGGGAGCATGCATCTTTTTTCCCAGTCAATGTGGGCCTTTCTGGCCACCATATCCATGGGGAGAGAACACTCACCAGGGCTCTAGCTCTGGGGCTCAGAGGTTCTGAGCTGGCCTGTGCCCTCTACCCGTCAGAACCGCACGTCCCTCTCAGAGGAGCAGTTGCGGGCAGCTGTGACAGCGGGGAGGATCCCGGGGCCCCCACGGGGCAAGGGCTGGGCACAGCAGCCATCACAGGTAACTAAAAGCCTGACCAGGGACAGGCTGTGTCTAGGGGGGGAAACCAGAGAGCATAGTCCAAGTAGGAGCTTGGAGCTGAGACCCAGGTCATCCTGGGTCATTTTCTCCCCTACCAGGCCAGGCCCCAGGCTGATGCCCAGACCACCCCATTGTTGTCCTTGGGAGACGTTCCAGAACTGTGAATGGCTTGGGCTGGTCCCATAGATACTCATGGACCGTGAGGTCCAAGGATTGGTCTCCCCCACCACAAATGCCCCTGGGGCTGCCTCCAGCCCCTCTCTCCTGAGCTGGGCTGGGTGTCTGCCCCTCTCTTGCCCAGGCACCCACTGTATGGCCTTTCCCTCATAGTCTGGGCCCATTCCAGGATAGCTCTACCAGGCTCATGAGGAGCAGGAGGGCAGGGAGTACAAGGGCCGAGCATCAGACATCAGTACTTGTGAACAGATAGCACTGAAGTGGGTGGCTGGCTCGGCCCAGCATGGCCTGGTGGGTAGGAAAAGCCTCATGGTGTCCTTTCTGTCCCTCTGCTCCTTTCCTTCTCCCTCTTCTGGTCCCCTAGGTGGATGAGGCCCAGAGGCGGATGGATGCTGAGATCTGGCAGCTCCTTTCCAGTTTTGCTGCCCACCCCCCTCCCCCTCCCCAGAGACTCTCTCCCCATCCCCAGCCTGCAGCTGCTCTACAAGAAGCTCCACCCTCCTCTCCCTCCTCTTCTTCCTCCATCTCTTCCTCCTTCTCCTCCTCCACTTCCCTGTCTTCCTCAGCAGGCTCTCAGGTATGTGCCAAGGCACCCACCAAGGGACCTCCACCCACCATGTTTTCTAGACTTCAGCTGATTCTGAATCAACTTCACAAATTCTGTCATTGCTGCACTATTATTTACTCTGTTTCTTTAACTCAATCACATACCAATGCAATTATGTTAGTTATACATTTTTAAATACACATTAAAATAGCCACTAAATTTCAAAATGTTCTCTGGTGTGTCCCGTAAATCATCTTATGTTCCACAAGAAGCACAGCACCAGATGTGAGGAGACACCCACCTAAACTGGCCAGCAAGAGCCGTTGGGGTGTCCAGGTCCAGACAGGGGAGCAGGTTGTCCAAAGAGCAGGGCCAGGACCTAAGCTATGAGAGTGGGGGTGGGGCTTCACTCCCTCCGCCCTCCTGGGTCTCTCTCCAGGGTCTGTGCTCACCGCATTAGGACCATCTCTGCCCCCTCGACCTGTCCCCTCCCTTTCACCGCCTGTCCTTCTGTCCTAGTTCTCTCTGTCCTACGAAGGCTTCTCTCTGCTTCCTGAAAGACTCTATTATTGGCAGCTGCCCAAAGCCTTCCTGGGGAACAAGGTAACAAGGATTTGGGGGGAGGTAACAGGGGTTCCATAGAATCCTAAAATATCCAAAGGCACTTTGTCAAAGGACACAGATGCGTGGACCAAGGCTCAGAGAGGGCGCCCACATCCAGGTCAAAGCTGGGCTATGATTGAACCCAGCTCTACTCTTACCCTTCAGCGGGCCGCAAGCCCTGGCAGAGGGGCTCTCTCCTGGGAGGTAAAACACCCTTCTTTGGGCTCCTTGTCCCCTGTATCCAGATCACTGACCTAGCTCTGGGCACTACATTCATTCATTCAAGAAGCATAAATTGGTACTTAACTGTGTGCTGTATTGTGTGTAGGCGGAGCAAGACCCTGGCCTCCCAGAGCTCCTGTTAGTCTGATTATCCTTCCTGCCATCAACAGCATCAGCCTCTGCATTGTCATTATTATTATTAGCACTGCATTATTGTTAGTGTTGTTCCAAAAGTGACTGCCTGCCTCTTAAGAATACACACAGTATACAGTAAAATAACATTCAGAGAAGCAGACAAGACAGCCTGGTCCAGGGGGAAATGAAGATCGGGAAGATCTGCTGGAGCGAAGGGTAGAGATGGGTGCAGTGAGGAGTTAGCAAGCATTGAGGCTGTGTGTTCGGCTGGCCCTGTGCTGAGTGCAGGATGTTACATGGCCTATATTACTTAATCCTCATCCTGCCTTTCAAGGGAGGTATTGTTTGTATTCCCATTTCCATATGAGGAAAGTTGAGCTCAGAGAAATGAAGTGACTTGTCCAAGGCTATCTAGCCAGTAGAGCTGGACTTGAACTCTGCTCTTAGACTGCAGAATCTGCTCCCTTAGCCACCAGCTTGGTCCTAGACATGGCAATGAACTTGGGCATCCAAAGCAAACGGGAAACCAGCTGTTTCATGGTTATCTGGTTGTGCCCCTGAATTCCCTACCTCGCCCTGAGCTTACAGAGAACATTCTCAGAGCTTGTGTAGCCTGGGGCCTGGCATGCAGTCAGTAGATGTTTGATAAATGCTTATCAACTGAAAGAACACAAATGAACAAATGGGCTAGGCCTGCCACAGTGTGGTATTGATCTGAACATCTGCCCTGTTGGCAGAGGAGAGAAAGGAAAATCCTGTGGGCAGAGCTGGGGCCTTACTGCCCACATGCAGGCGCCCAGCAGCAGGTGTAAGGACTCTTACAGTTGTAAGCAGTAGAATACCCAGCTCCAGCTGGCTTGTCCGCAACAAAGAATCTTTTGGCTCGTGTAACTACAAAGCCCAAGGATATCAGGCATGGCTGGATCCAGGAGCTCATTAGGACTTTATCTCAGTTGGAGCCATTCTCCAACTTCTGATCTGACTAGTAAAGGAAGTTTCTCTGTGCCAGTGGAAAGAGCAGAAGTACCAGGTTCACACATTCATCCCTGATGGAGCAGAGACAGTGAGTGGTGGAATATGCAGATGAGCCAGACCTGGCTCATGTCTCCACTGCAGAGGAGGGGGCGGGCCCCTCAAACCACATGGCCTCCCTGTAGAACAGTTCCCTTTAAAGGAAACCAGGACTGCAGTTCGCAAAAACGGGAGAAATGGATTCTGAACAAACAAACAAAAACCCTATCTACCCAGGAGGCAAAAGCTCTAAGTGGCTACCTTCAGGACCCTCCACCCCACCCCAACAACGGCTGAGAACTTTTGAACCTTCTACAACCTCCCCTGGTGGTCACTGCCATTACCTCATTCTGCTTTATGGGAAATTCCTTTAACGGAAGGGACTTGGAGTTTGTTTGCTGGAATTGTCAGATGATGGGACATGGGGAACCGCAAATAACAGAAAAGAGGCTTCTCAGGCTCACTGCCACCAGGTCTGAGACTGAAGAAACTGAGAGATATCCTCTCACTTGGGCAACCTCTGGCCTCTGGTTGAGTGGGGGTGGGGGGGACAGCACAGGTGCAAAAGGGCCTGGAGAGGCTCCGCCCCCTCACCTGTGTGGTCCCACACACCCCAGAAGAGGGCAGTCAGGTTGTGAATGCAAGGGCTTGCTTCTTGCAGGTGGCGGCCTATGGTGGGAAGCTGCGTTACACCCTCTCCTACACGGCGGGGGCCCAGGGCAGCCCGCTCTCTGACCCTGACATCCAGATCACGGTGAGCATGTGGATTCCATGCCAGCAGGCAGAAGGAGTTGGAGTGTGGAGGCCAGGGGGCACCCTTCAGTCCAGCACTCAGCTGGCCAGGCACCCACCCACTGGTTAGGCTCATGTCTCCACCCACTATCTGTTTGGATGCCACCCAAGCAGAGGGCCAGCTACTGGAAGACGGGGGCAGTGGGCATGTACCTGATACCTTTGGGCACATGAGCTTGGGAGACTGGAGATGTGGGAGACTGGTGTTAGGCGAGGCTGGGATTGTTGGAGGATCCCACTGTCCCTGGGAACCTCTCAGTTCCCCTCCCAATCCCACTGGTGTCTCCCCAGGGCAACAACATCATGCTGGTGGCCTCCCAGCCAGCACTGCAGGGCCCGGAGAGGAAGAGCTATGAGATCATTTTCCAAGAGGTGAGATGCGCTTGGCCATACCATGTCTGACCCTCCCCACCCTCCACCCCGCTTTGGAGCCTGGCTTTGCCACCAGCTACCCCTGCCTCTCACTCCCCCATCCTCAGCTCACTGTCCTCAGCCAGCACCTGGAGAGCTGGAACTGGGGGTGGGGGCACTGCAGGGGCAGCACACAAAGCCCAAGGCCCCTCACCCTCATGTGCTGTGTGCTCCCACCTAGGAATTCTGGCGCCGTCCTGACGGGCAGCCAGCCACGCGTGAGCACCTCCTGATGGCACTGGCCGACCTGGATGAGCTCCTGGTCCGGGCCACATTCTCCTCGATGCCACTAGCGGCCAGCATCAGCGCAGTCAGCCTGGAGGTCGCCCAGCCTGGGCCCTCAGAGGGACCCCGGGCCCTTGAGGTGGAGGAATGCCGCTGCCCTCCAGGCTACGTCGGCTCATCCTGTCAGGTGAGGATGACCAGCCTAGACACCTGCACCAGCACTGCTGGATCAGCAAGCAGGTCCACTGGGATTTCTGTGGCCTCCGATTACCGTTGTAACTTTAATGTACTCGGCAACATCTCATTTGTTCTTTCCAACAGCACTGAGAAATGTATAATATTCTCCTTTAAACAGACTTTGTTTTTTAATGAGGTGCTAAAGGGTGAGTGACTTACCCAAGAGCACACAGCTACGCTCTCTGGAGATTAAGACCCAGCTTGTGTTCTCGGGGCTCCTACCAGAGACAGGAAGACGATACAAAGACTCAAGCTAGCCCAAAGCAGAGCGTAGAGATGCCTCAGAATGGTGAACAACGTGGACTGGAGTAGGATTCTAGGCAGGAGGGCAGAATAAGCAGAATCTCAGAAGGAGGAACGTGTAGGGAAATAGCCTGAGAGGCAGAAGGGTCACCCCTGGAAAGCTGGGTAGGGAGGGCGCTTCTTCAGGCCTGGAGCAAGGCTCTGTCCAGAGAGGGTGCTAAGATACTGAGGGCGTGCTGGGACTGGAACTGGCCCCAGGAAATTCCTCTGCCCATGGTGAATGGGAAGGATGGGGCAGGAGAGAGACAGGGGGTCCTACTGGGAGGGAAGGGCAGTGGGGGGTAGAACAGAGGGCCAGTTGGAGGGACTCCGAGAACATCTGCAGGGTTCAGCTGGAGACCATGGACACGAGGGCGGGGCCCGAGCTGACTGCTCCACTGAATCCCCAGGCACACAGCAGACAACCAGTTAACATTTGATGAGTGAATGTGGAACCAGGGAAGGGGAATCTCAGGGCGGGGGGCAGGGCCTCAATGCCAGGTGGGCAGCAGGGAGGTCAAGCCTGGGAACAGCCAGCCCACCCCTGCCTCCCACTCAGGAACTCCCAATGGGAAGTCCACATCGCTGCAGCTTTGCATCTGTGCACCTTGGCTGTGGCCACAAGAACTTTCAAATCCAGATAGAGGAACTACATGTCCCTTGAAGTTACCAATTTAACACATTTTGGAGAGCCCCTGGGGAAAGCAGAATCCTTGGTGCACATTTTCTGCAGTGAAACAAACAGATTCATAAACATCCTTTTTAAATGATCGAGGAGGGAGGGCCTGGGGAGATTTGAAAGAAGGGGCAGCAAATAGAAATTCATGGTTCTCAGAACCTGTGATTACTCACTTAGGATGTGTAAAAAAACATCCTTGGTTGTATGGGTGCTACCTCTTTTGCTTTATGAGCAAACGTAAAGGTCTTCAAGGACTTATTCCAAATCCAGGTCTCCTGAACCCTCTTTTTTCCATCTAGGGGTTAAGTTTTTCAGTGAAGACCCTGCTGGAAGAATTTTCAGGAGCAAAGCCCTAGGGATGGAGAAGGGTTCTCCATTTTGGATGAACTATTATTTCAGTATATCCATAGTAGCTGGAGATGCCAGGCAGGATGGGCGAACGCTGTCCCAGCTCTGGAGTGTTGGGAAAATGAAGATGGAAGGGGAGGGCTATTGAGAGGGGGCACTGGGGTGGAGAGCTGGACCTGGAATCTCCCCTCCAAGGGCCAGTGGGAGTCTTGATGATGGAGGAGGAGAGGGGTTCTGGGTCTGCTGGCTCTGGGTGGGACCACATCAGAGACCAGCTCTCCTCTCTACCCCCCAGGACTGTGCCCCCGGCTACACACGCACTGGGAGTGGACTCTACCTTGGCCACTGTGAGCTGTGTGAATGCAATGGCCACTCAGACCTGTGCCACCCAGAGACTGGATCCTGCTCGGTAAGATGCAAGCAGGCCAGGGTAGGGGTCAGCTTGGCTGGACCTGGGTGGAGATATCAGGGCTGGCTGTAGGATAGGGAGGGGTGGGCTTGGTAAGGTAGGCATAGGTCCAGGGGCAAGGTCATGGGTCACAAAGCACCTGGACCAGCAGGTCTGGCCATTGAGGGGTTTCAGGCACAGTGGGGTGCTTAGAACTATGGAATAACAACCTTCTTTATAAAGAAATCTTTGGTTCCTGCTATTTTTTATCACCAAAGTGACACATGTTTTCTGTAGAAGAATCAGACTGTAGAGATAACTTAAAAAGAAAGTAAAAATTCCCTGTAATCCTACCAACTGGAAGTAATTACCGTCAACATTAGACTGTCAACATTGGACTTTTGCTCTTTTTCTGAGCAAATATTTACACATATTAATATACCTTCCATTTTACAAATCAACATAGGATCATCATGTTTGATGGTCAGCCTTTCTCACTTAACAAGCTCATGAACATTTTCAATATTCAAATACCTTTTTATACCTGAACTCTTCAGAGTGATGTATGTCCAGGGTATATGGTCAAGGACTGAATGGTCAACAGAACCACAAGCTAAATATGGAATGAGGAATATGCTATGTTAATAAAACAAACACGAGTGCAGGAGGGTATAGCTCAAGTGGTAGAGTGCCCAGTACCTCCATTAAAAAAATAATAATTCAATAAATAAACTTAATTACCTCCTTCGCCCCCAAAAAATAAATAAATAACAAATAGAACAAACACGATTTCTGGGTCTCTTTGGAGGAGAGCATTAAACTCATACACATTTTTACAATAAAGTACTTACATCCAAAACTCTGCCCCCACAAACCCAGGTGTACACCTTCACTTTCCTCTGGTACTTCAAGTGTTTAAGTAGAAAAATGTAAGAAATGCAATCGGTATCATGCTTTTTGATGGTTGGATGGGTGTTCTTTTTAATTTATCTAGTTCTTTATTCATGGTTTGTTTCCAACATACTGCTTTTATAAACACACTGGGAAGAACTTCCTGTAGTGAAATCTTTGTGCCCCTCCACGGTTATTTCTTTAAGATAAGCTCCCAAACATGGAATTTCCAGATCAAGGGATTATAAAGTTGTTGAGTTTTTGGTAAATTTTGCCAAATGATGAGTGGCTGACATTTTTGTGCCTCACAGCAATGCCAGCACAACGCCGCTGGGGAGTTCTGCGAGCTGTGTGCACCTGGCTACTATGGAGATGCCACAGCTGGAACACCTGAAGACTGCCAGCCCTGTGCCTGCCCACTGACCAACCCAGAGAACATGTGGGTGCCCTTGCTCAAGGCCCAAGGAAGAACTCCCACTGGGGAGTGGAGGGCACTGCCCTGGCTTTGAGGGCAGAAGTGGAAGGAACAGAGTGAGGAGCTGACATCCATGGCCTAACTTTTGCCTCTCTTATTCCAGGTTCTCTCGCACCTGTGAAAGCCTGGGAGCTAGTGGGTACCGCTGCACAGCCTGCGAACCTGGCTACACTGGCCAGTATTGTGAGCAGTAAGTTTGCAAATAAGTGGGATGAAGGGAGAGGGGGGCATATGTTTGACTCCTAAGTGAGAGTCCCCGATGGTGTTACTCAGAAAGGTCCCTACCAAGATCATGTCCTTCCCCTCCCCAGAACCCTTACAAGATTCCTCATTGCCCTTGGGACCAGCCCAGCTCCTTAGGTAGCTTTATCACTCTTCAGTCTCATCCCACTTCTGACACCCAACTCTGTACTCAAGTTGAACTTAGCTTCTTGACTTCTTTGTGTTCAGGTCTTTGCATATGCTATTCCCTCTACATGGAACAGTCTTCACCCTCAAACACCCTGTTCCTGGCTAACTTGTGCTTAGCCTTCAAGGCACAACTTCATTCTCTCATTCAGCACGTTTTTATTGAGCATCTGCTGTGTGCCATGCAGTGTACCAAGGTGTTGGAAATCAAGTGGTGAACAAAAACAGATTCAGTCCCAGCCCTCATAGAGTCTGGCACCTATAATGGGAGACAAGACAATGCGTGATCATATAAATATTTAATTATAAACAGTGGTAGATCCCTATAGAGTGTAGTCTGCTCCAAGGAAATACAGAAGTTCAGCAGTCCCATCCTATGGGAAGCCTCCCGCTTCTCAGGGCCGGATCACTGCCCCCCACCCCATGCCCTCACAGCCCCCATACACGCCCCTCCTCTCATTTACATGGTTTGCATGTTGGTTTTACAACAAGTGAGTTCCGTAAGAGCAGGGACTTCTTCACGTTCACTGTTGTGTTTCCATCACCTAGCATAGTAATTGTTTAATAAACGTTTGTTGAATGAATGTTTCCCTTACCACCTCCATTATCCAACCTGCTGATGTTTCCTCACACTCCCCTTTCTCAGCTCACAGAGGCCCTGTGCTGGAGCCTCTTTGGTCTCTGAAGTCCCTCCAGAGCTCTGAGCCTCCTCACCCAACACTGGGCAGAGAGCTGAGCTTCTGGCTCCCCGAGTCCACTATGAGGCACTGGGCCCCTGGGGTCAGAAAGAGCTAGTCCTTGTTCCTCCTTGCAGGTGTGCCCCAGGATACGTGGGTAACCCCAATGTGCGAGGGGGCCGGTGCCTGCCACAGGGTAAGTGGGACTGTGGCCCTGAGTTGGGGTGATAGGCAAGACAGGGGGCCCAGGGAGTTTGAGAGATACGGGGTCTGGGGGCAGGGCCAAGGGTGGGGCATGCCAGAGATATCAGAGACAGTGTACGTGCTAGGGGCCTCCTGCCTGAATGGCCTCTCCTGTCCCTCCCCCAGCAGACCAAGCCCCGCTGGTGGTCCAGGTCCAACCAACTAGGAGCGTAGTACCTCAAGGTGGTCCCCACTCCCTGCGGTGCCAGGTCAGTGGGAGCCCACCCCACTACTTCTACTGGTCTCGTGAAGATGGGCGGCCCTTGCCCAGCAGCACCCAGCAGCGACATCAAGGTATGCAGTGGGAGGGGAGGCGCAGGGCTGGGTGGGAGAAGGGGGCACCTGTACTGATGACCTCCCGTCTCCTTGCCACCAGGCTCCGAGCTCCACTTCCCCAGCGTCCAGCCCTCAGATGCTGGAGTCTATATTTGCACCTGTCGTAATCTCCATCATGCCAACACCAGCAGGGCGGAGCTGCTGGTCACTGGTGAGTCCCTGTTCCCCTCCCATCCCCAAGATTGCCTGTCCTGGGATGGGCTGCAAACTGCAGACCCAGGCCGCTGGTGCATTCATCTACCAGAAGGGATGGTGGTTGCCCGAACAAGGACACTAGCCAGAAAGAGGGAAAGAGGTGATGGAGTTGAGACTGGTTTTAGAAGCCAGAAATGGCAGGACTTGATTGTGGTCACTGAGGAAGAGAGAAAAGTCTAGGAAGATGCCCAGGAGTCTGGATTCCAGCATCTGGGCAAACGGGGTACCATTTACTGAGATGAGAGAGGCTCCAATAGGTGGGCATCTTCATTTGGGCTTCCCTAAGAGCAGAGGCTGAGACAAGGATTTGTGTGTACATAGTTTATTTGGGAGGTTCAAGTGAAGCAAGGAAGAGAAGGCATCCAGTGAACAGTGTGCCATCAAACATGTTACCACCTAGAGCAGTGATTGCTGAATGCAGCCAAGGCAGATCTGGGAAACTCCATAACAAAACACACTCCTTGGAGTCACCCTGCCCCAGGGTCAAGGGAGCTGGGCTGTGTGTCCACCAGCTCCTGTCAGTCACTGGTTGGGGCCTGTTCCAGGAGCGTCAATTCCCTTCCGTCTGTCCCACCTCATGGGCAAGCACAATGGTCACCAGTGGCCCAAGGAAGTCCTCATGCAAAGAAATGCAGCGGCTGGCAGAAGTCAGGCAGGCGGGTTCTAAAGTGACAGGATGAGGGGTCATGGGCAGGACACCGGCAGCACCAGCTACCAACAGGTCCAAGGGAAACACAGGTTTGGTTTTGGACTGGTTACAGTTTGAGATGTTCGGGGAAACACTGAAGTCGGTATACATCAGGCAGGCACTTAGATATGTGAGTCTGGAACTCAGGAAAGAGGCCCTGGCCAGAAATGAATTGGGGAACTCTTGGCATGGGGTTGGGGCAGGATGAAATTACCCAGGAGAGTGTGGCTCAAGGACAGGGCCCAGGACAGAGCCCCAAGGAACTCCAACTTGAACATGTCAAATGGAGGAGGGAGGGCAGCCAGACAGGCTGAGCAGCACAGCCAGTAGACAGGAGGAAGCCGGAGGGGTTGGGGTGTCGGGAGTCAAGGGGGAAAAGGGCTTCCCGGAGAGTGTGGCTGACCTCACCAGATGCCCCGGGGAAGTCAGATACGGGCAGAGAAATAACCCTTGGAGGTCATGCATTGACAAAGCAGTTTGCGTTGGAGAGAAGGGCTAGAAACCAGACTGGAGGGAGGCGAAAAATGGATGGGAAGGCAGCACATGTAGACAACTCCTTCAAGAGTCTTGGCTCTGCAGGGAGGCCAAGAAATGGGGCAGTGGCTGGGGGGAGTACAGGGTCAAGGGGTTGTTTTCAGAGATGGGAACTTCTAGAACACATCTGTGGAGCAGACTGATCCTGGGAGACGGAGAGGATGATGTAGCAAGAGAGGACACAGTGGGGGTTGGAAGTCCCTGAGAGGGGCTCCAGCACTCTGGAAGAGGGTGGGGGCCTGAAGGAGGGGAGAGGCTCATCCTTCAGGGACCAGGAAGGAGGGAGGCGGGTAGATCTGGGAACATGGAAAATTCCTCACTAATAGTCTCGATTTTGTCAAGATGTGTGAGTTGAAACTGTTAGCCATGAAAGTTGGAAGTGGGGCTCAGGAGGGTGGAGAATTTGGGAGGAAGTGTGAAATGGTTGTTTGGGAGGATAGAAACTCAAACCAGACAGAGAAGCCCAGTTGGAGTGAAGTGAGAAGTGTTAAAAGCTCATTTGTGGTCTGTGATCATGAACTGGAGCCAAGTGAATGATGGCATGGTGTTCTCTGATCACAGCCTGCTGGGTGCTCAGTGCCAGCAGGAAGAAAGTGGACGATGGGTTTCAGCCAGGATGAGCAAGGGAGGCGCCAGGAAGTGGATGAAATCTTAGCCAGGCTGGGAAGGAAGCGACATCTGGATGGGGTGATGGAGAGAGAGTGGCCACAAACAGGGGCCTGGCCAGCAGCCAGCTCACTGAGGGACCTCTCATCCCTGCAGAGGCTCCAAGCAAGCCCATCACGGTGACAGTGGAGGAGCAGCGGAGCCAGAGCGTGCGCCCTGGAGCCGACGTCACCTTCATCTGCACTGCCAAGAGCAAGGTGGGCAGGGCAGAGAGTGGCTTGGTGAGGATCTGTCTTCTGGGGTCTCCAAGACCCACCCTGACCCTGACCCTCACCCCATTCCTCTCTGCCCCGCCTGCAGTCTCCAGCTTACACCCTCGTGTGGACCCGCCTGCATAATGGGAAACTGCCAGCCCGAGCCATGGATTTCAATGGAATCCTGACCATTCGCAATGTACAGCCGAGTGATGCAGGCACCTATGTGTGCACCGGCTCCAACATGTTCGCCATGGACCAGGGCACTGCCACGCTGCATGTGCAAGGTACGCTGTTCATGTCCGTGCCTGTCCCACCAGTCTTGGCCTTCCTCCATACCCACCAGGACCAGTGACCATTTCTTCATTCAACTGACAGTTTCTGAACTATGATATGCCAGGTTCCAGCCTAGACTCTGAAGAAACGGTGGGTGGGGAGAGAAAGACAAACAGGAGCTCTGCCCTCCTGTTTTCCATGTTCTAGTAGGGAGACAATAAGCATGGAAACAGATGAACAAATAACATAATTACACAGGTGACCAGACCAGGGACGGGAGTAAACAGAGTGATAGGATAGCGAGAAATGAGTTGGGAGATGGGTGAGCTCTTCTACACGGGGTGGTCTGGGTGGACCTCTCTGAGGAGGTGACATCTCAGTTGAGACCTGAAGAAAAGAGGTAGTAAAGAGCTGGCAGAGGAAGCAGCAGCTACAAAGGCCCTGAAGCAGGAGCATGTGGATGTGTTTGAAGAACAGCAAGGCCAGCATGGCTGAAGCCATGAAAGGGAGGGTGGGTGAGGAACTTGAAGATGTAGGCAGAGGTGAGTGTGCGCAGTATGGACCAATCACAGCAGGGAATTCGGATTTTGTTCTAAAAGCCACAGACAGATCTTAAGTGGGAAAGTAACAAGAGTCCACTGATATTTTAAAAGCTCCCTCTGGCTGCTCTGTGGACAAACGGCCACGAGGGACTAGAGTGGAAGCAAAGAGCAGCAAGGAGGCTGTTGCTGTGGGTTACTCCCCACCCTGACCACATCTTCTTTCTCCTGCCTCGTCAGCCTCAGGCACGCCATCTGCCCCCCTGGCCTCCATCCACCCGCCACAGCTCACAGTGCAGCCTGGGCAGGTGGCTGAGTTCCACTGCAGCGCCACGGGGAACCCCACGCCCACCCTCGAGTGGACAGGTGAGGCCATGGGGGGAATGGCAGTCAGGGCCTGGCTCTCCTGGATCTGGGGGACTAGGGACAGGACTCTAGGCTGTGGACTACAACGTCTGGGGGTCCCAGCAATGCCAGTCCCATGGGTGCTGACCCCACTTCTCCACGTCAGGGGGCCCTGGTGGCCAGCTCCCTCAGAAGGCACAAATCCACGGTGGCATCCTGCACCTGCCAGCCGTCGAGCCCGCGGATCAAGCGCAGTACCTGTGCCGCGCCGTCAGCAGCTCCGGGCAGCACGTGGCCAGGGCGGTGCTCCACGTGCACGGTGAGAGGCCAGGGCTGCAGGTGAGGGTTGGGGGTGCACTGCAGCCCAGAGAGAAGTTCTCACAGGGCTCTGTCTGCAGGGGGCAGCGGACCTCGGGTCCAAGTGAGTCCAGAGAGGACCCAGGTACATGAAGGCCGCACTGTTAGGCTGTACTGCAGGGCTGCAGGTGTGCCCAGTGCCACCATCACCTGGAGGAAGGAAGGAGGCAGCCTCCCCCCACAGGTGAGGATATCCTTCCGGGCCAGGCCCACAGGCTCAGCAGAGTCCCAGCACTTGCCACCTACCCTGCCCATCTCTTCTGGTTCCTTTCACCTCCAAGGGGGTGGCCTCTCAGACATCCTGCTCTGTGCATCCTGCAAGTGGCAGCTATTGGCCTCTTACTTTGCTGCCTGGCTCCACACTCCTTGGTGCCCAACTGGGCCCTAACATTAGCCCTGAGCTCACCCCTACTCTTTATGCCCTCTCTGCCTGCCCTCACTGGCTAGCCCTTGCCAGGCTTCCTTGGCCCCTCTGGCAGCTGACCTTTCTCACTGTGTGGCAGGCCCGGTCTGAGCGCACAGACATCGCCACACTGCTCATCCCAGCCATCACACCCGCCGACGCCGGCTTCTACCTCTGCGTGGCCACCAGCCCCGCAGGCACCGCACAGGCCCGGATCCAAGTGGTCGTCCTTCCAGGTGCGGGACCCCTAGGGGCTGGAGGAATGGGAGGGCAAGCCAGGGCTGCCCTGAGGCCTGCTCACTCCCTCTCTGGCCCCAGCCTCAGGTGCCAGCTCGCCGCCAGTCAGGATCGAGTCCTCAGCACCTTCTGTGACCGAAGGGCAGACACTGGACCTCAACTGCGTGGTGACAGGGCTGGCCCACACCCAGGTCACTTGGTACAAACGAGGGGGCAGCCTGCCTCCTCATGCCCAGGTATGAGGGTCCCTGAGCCCGTGGCAGGGGGCCTGGGGGTGCTCCTTCACACAGCCCTGCACTCTGCACAAGCACGGCCCACCCTTATTTCCCTCCTGCTCCAGCTTCCAATATGGGGCAGCTCCCTGCTCTTCCTCACATAAGCTCTGTCCTTACCCGGCCCAGGTGCACGGCTCCCGGCTGCGGCTGCCCCACGTTTCACCAGCTGATTCTGGAGAATACGTGTGCCGAGTGGAGAATGAGTCAGGCCCCAAGGAGGCCTCCATCATCGTCTCTGTCCTCCACAGCACCCATTCAGGACCCAGCTATACCCCAGGTGAGGAGCCGGTGGGGCTGGGTGGAGGCTGAGCCCTCGAGCCTCGCTCTGTTTCCAAAGATGGTGCCTGTGGTCTCTTTGGTGACACCAGGTCTGGAGGAGGCGCCCTAGGCAGGCTTTGACCCTGCATTCCCTGCGAGGGGAGATGAGGGAACTGAAGGTAGGGGTGAGGTTGACCTGGCTGACCTGGGACCCCATGGTAAGGGTACTGTTTTCACTTTGGCAGAAAGCAGCAGAGTCAGGGTTGAATATTGAGTTGGGAGTCATGCTGACCTGGGTTCCAATCCTGGCTCTATCCCTCATCAACCTTGAACGGGTTATTTTACGGGCCTCAGTTTCCTCATGCCTGAAATGGGGACATGTGGTGTGAGTACCTGTCAGGCACTCCGAAGAAGAGAGCTGTGGCATTCTTGTCTGCGTCCTTTGGCACAGCCTGGGCACTAAGGACTCTGATTCCCTGTAAGCCAGAGCAGTTTGTCACAGATCATGGAGTCATGGGAGGGCAAATGGGCCTCGAACTCCAAGTTGGAGGTTGAGGAGGGAAGGAGGAGTCTGGCTGGCCGTGCCGAGGCAGAAAAGCATGGTCCCAGCCCCAGAAAGGCCTCCCATCTGCCCTCCCAAGCCCAGGCCTGGTCATATCCCAGGGCCCTCTGTCCCAGGGCTGCAGGGCTGGGGCTCAGGTGCCCAGGCCTCTGACCAGCTCCTCTGTGCCCCAGCTCCGGGCAGTACCCAGCCCGTCCGCATCGAGTCCTCCTCATCTCACGTGGCCGAAGGGCAGACGCTGGATCTGAACTGTGTGGTGCCCGCGCAGGCCCATGCCCACGTCACGTGGTACAGGCGTGGGGGCAGCCTCCCCGCCCGGCACCAGGTACAGCAGCCCCCCAGGGCCAGCCTGCTGGAGGGAGTGAATAGGGCCATTCAGCCTCCTCCTAACCTTCCCTGTTTGCACGCAGACCCACGGCTCGCTGCTGCGGCTGCACCAGGTGTCCCCAGCCGACTCAGGCGAGTATGTGTGCCGCGTAGTTCTTGGCTCTGGGCCCCTCGAGACCTCCGTCCTAGTCACCATTGAGGCCTCCGACTCCGGCACTGGCTCCATCCCTGGTGAGTCACTGCGCGTGACAGGGCAAGCTGGAGGAGGATGAGAGCCTTCCCAGGTGCTGAGGTCCTAGTGACTCCCGTTGCTGACAGGAAAGAGGGTAGCGGGAAGCTCATGTTGGGGCTGACCATAGGGCCTGGCCACAGGCGGACTCCACTGCTCTGAGTAGTCCATGGTTTCCCCATCCCTTCTCTCTGGCCACGTCACTCCTCATGTTTCTGCTCCTGCCTCGTCTTCCTCTCTCCCAGCCTCAGTCACCCTCATCTCTCCCACTTCCTCACTCCCCTCTGCAAGGCTGGGCTCCTGCCCCAGCCCTCCCCTCGGGGTTTCTCAGCTGAGGACCTCAAGCCCAGGCCACTAAACCTGCCAGGCTGAGCTGGTTCCAGGGTGGACAGTTCTTGCCTTCTCGCCTTCTTTTCTGGGGAGCATCTACCACCCTCGCCCCTTTCCCCACAGCCCCAGGACCCGTCCCACCTGTCAGGATTGAGTCCTCATCCCCGACAGTGGCAGAAGGGCAGACCCTGGATCTGAGCTGCGTGGTGGCAGGGCAGGCCCATGCCCAGGTCACGTGGTACAAACGTGGAGGCAGCCTCCCTGCCCGGCACCAGGTACACTGTTAGAAAGGTGGGAGGGGGTCAGCCAGGCCAAGCTCTGGACAGTGGGTTGTGGGGGGCAGCCCCTGAGCTGAGGGGCTGTCAGTTCCCAGCTCAGAGGAATAGGGTGTCTGCTGGGCTCTGGAAGCCTCCCCTCACACCCTTGCGCACGGCTGTCCAGGTCCGCGGCTCCCGCCTGTACATCTTCCAGGCCTCACCAGCTGATGCTGGCGAGTATGTTTGCCGGGCCAGCAATGGTGTGGAGGCCTCCATCACAGTCACAGTAACCAGGACCCAGGGAGCCAACTTCGCCTACCGTGAGTGAGACCACCAGGCTGGGCTTGGACAGAGAAAGGGGTATGGGGCAGCTGCAGAGAACAGGGCTGACCAGTGACCATCTTCTCCCCCAGCTCCTGGTGGCACCCAGGCCATGCGCATTGAGCCCTCCTCCTCCCACGTGGCCGAAGGGCAGACTCTGGATCTGAATTGCGTGGTGCCCGGGCAGGCCCACGCCCAGGTCACATGGCACAAGCGTGGGGGCAGCCTCCCTACCCGGCACCAGGTACAGAAGCAGAGGATGGACAGGCCAAGAAAGGGACAAGAGGGAGGCCACTGTGGAGTGGAGGTCAGGGGTGGTGGGTTGGGGAGGGCCGGAGGCAATGGTTAGAACCCAGGCTCTAGGACCAGCCAGCCTAGGTGTGAATGCTGCTTCTACCACTTACTAGGTTGTGACTTTGGGCAGATTACTTCACCTCTCTGGACCGTATTTTCAACATCTGTAAAATGGTAATAGTACCTACCTTACAGAATTACCTTAAGGATGAAGTGAATGAATATATATGCAAAGTGCTCAGAGCTCTGACTTATAGAAAGCGCTCTGAGCTGTTATTACTATAATACCATTAGCTATTATTATTGCTGTATTTTACAGAATTTAGGATGCCACTGATTGCAAGATGCACCATTATTTTATGTACCACTAAGAAAAAAAAATCTGCCGTTTGTAATTATAATTCACTGCAAGATGCGTCTTGATTTTAAAGTGTGCCTTAGAACTGATGGAGAGTGGTATTAGTGTCTGCCCAGTTCCTCACTGCTCCTCCTGGCCACTCCCCACTCCTAGGACAAGACACCCACTTCTCCACCTCTAAGCAGGACTGACCTAATAGCCAGCCCTCGGGCTCCGAGTGAGGCAGGGTTGCAGGTTATAGGTGCAGGGGTCCTGAGAGGGCCCCCTCTGACCTCACTTTTATTCTGGCCAGACTCACGGCTCACTGCTGAGACTCTACCAGGTGTCCCCAGCCGACTCAGGCGAGTATGTGTGCCGTGTGGTGGGTGGTTCCGTGCCCCTGGAAGCCTCTGTCCTGGTCACCATTGAGCCTGCAGACTCTGTGCCTGGTGAGTGATGCTGGGGGGAGGCTCCCCACTCCAGCAATGGCAGGACCCCAGAGACCAGTAGCCCCTACCTTCACTCACACCCTCCCCTCCCAGCTGGAGACTGACCCTTTGCCCTCTGTCCCCAGCACTGGGGGTTACCCCGCCAGTCCGGATCGAGTCGTCATCCTCACACGTGGCTGAAGGGCAGACCCTGGATCTGAACTGCCTGGTTTCTGGACAGGCCCACGCTCAGGTCACGTGGCACAGGCGTGGGGGCAGCCTCCCTGCCCGCCATCAGGTAGGAGGCGGGGAAATAAGGGGGGCCCAAAGGACCCTTCAAGCTGCGGAGTAAGGAGCTTTAAGTTTAGACACTGCACTGCCACTTGCCTGGCCAGTCCTTTGACTTCCCTGGTCCACAGTGTCCTCATCTGTCAAATGGGCTTACACTGCCTTCCCTCACCTGCCCCATAGTACATCAACAAAAGCTGGTCCCCCGCTTCTTCCCACTGGACCCAGTCTCACCCTTGGGCAAAGGAATTGAAGGGTTGTCACTGGTGGTTCTCCCTGGGAGAGCTTCCCTCAAGCTCCATCTTACTGGTTCAGGCTGGGAGAGGGACCAGGGAAGGGAGCCAGAGCCTGGCTGTGAGCCTCCATGCCCAGCTCTGAGCCTGCCTCTCTCCTGCCCTCCCAGGTGCATGGCTCAAGGCTGCGGCTGCCCCAGATGACTCCAGCTGACTCTGGGGAGTACGTGTGCCGCGTGGTCAGCAGCTCAGGCACCCAGGAAGCCTCCGTCCTTGTCACCATTCAGCAGCGCCTCGGCCCCACTCGCTGTGAGTGTCCCAAGGGTCATAACAAACAGGCTGAGAGGGCCACTCCACCCCTAGTGGCTCCCAAACCTTGCCTTCCGTCTCACCCTCCCAGTCCAGAATGTCGTGTACCCCGTCCGCATCGAGTCCTCCTCAGCCTCGCTGGCCAATGGACATACCCTGGACCTCAACTGCCTGGTGGCCAGTCAAGCCCCCCACACCATCACTTGGTATAAACGTGGAGGCAGCCTACCCAGCCGGCACCAGGTATGGAGTCAGGCAGGGCAAAAGCTGGGATCACCAGCCCTGATGGGAAACAGGAGGAGCTCTCAGCATCCACTCTGTGCTCATTCGGTCATTCAGCAAACATTGATTGTTCTTGCTGGGTGGGCCGTGGACCAGTGCTGAGGATATAAAGATAAGTCCCACTGACCTCAGTTGGATTCTGTATTTTTATAGAACATTCTGTGGTTTACTCACTCACTACATTTCCTTGGGAACCTGATCCAGGTCAAGTCTTGCTCCTGGCACTAAAGATTCGAAAGGGAGCTCACAAGCTAGAGGGTGAGGGGGACATACCAACGACAGCAGTGTATTAGGAGCCAGAGTAGGTCACTGTGAATCACCAGGGTGGGCCTCAGCAAACTTCCTGCAGGGGTGATGGAGGAGAACAGTACAAAGGCTAGAGGTACTGTCCACTCAGCCCAGAGCCTCAGGAAGGTCACTGAGGGAGTTCTGAAAGAGACCAGGATAGGGACAGGCCCCAGGTAAGGCATGGAGGCTCCTGAAGTCTGGGGGCAACAGCAGCAGTGCTGGAGATACTGCACCCATCCACTGACACCTGCTCCCCCACAGATCGTGGGCTCCCGGCTACGGATCCCCCAGGTGACACCGGCAGACTCGGGCGAATACGTGTGTCATGTCAGTAATGGTGCCGGCTCCCAGGAGACCTCACTGATTGTCACCATCCAGGGCAGTGGCTCATCCCACGGTGAGAACTCATAGAGCAGGTGGCCTGGGCAAGTGGGTGCAGGGTGATGGTCTCTCACACCATCACTGTTGTCTGACTATGGCTGTGTGATCCTTCCCTCTCTGTCCCCAGTGCCCAGTGTCTCCCCACCAATCAGGATCGAGTCCTCATCCCCCACAGTGGTTGAAGGGCAGACCTTGGATCTGAACTGTGTGGTCGCTGGGCAGCCCCAGGCCACCATCACATGGTACAAGCGTGGGGGCAGCCTTCCCACTCGACACCAGGTACAAAGTGGAGCCTGGCAGTGGGGTGGGCAGTGCAGGAACAGCCCCACGAGTAAAGAACCTGAATCATTAGCTGGCAGTCCCAGGGCAGTGCTCCCTCCAGTGCTGGGTAGACAGAGGGTAGCTGGTCTGATGGAGGAGCCTGAGCCAGCCGTCAGCACCTTCGTCCCTCAGCTCCCTTCTTCCCCATCCACACCCCCAGGCCCACGGCTCCCGCCTGCGGCTGAACCAGGTGTCCGTGGCAGACTCCGGCGAATACGTCTGCCGGGCTAACAACAACATCGATGCCCAGGAAGCCTCCATCATGATCTCAGTCTCCCCCAGTGCCAGCAGCCCCTCTGGTGAGTCTGATGAAGGCCCAGGAAGGGACTGGGAGATGCAAGTAACAGTACTTCTGGGGAGGAAGGGCTCTGTAGTCAGAGCCCTCAGATGAGGATGGTGGTCCAGGGAGAGGGCTGTGCAGAAAAGTGCCTGGGTTCCAATCCTGACTGCACCACTAAAGGGCTTGAGTGAGTTATTCTCCTGTCTCAGCTTCAGTACCCTCATCAGTAAGATGTGGGTATTGATCATTCCAGCCTTGTAAACCTGTCCAATATAGTGACCACTACCCTTGCGTGGTAATTAAATTTAGTTAAAATTTAAAATTCACATCCTCATGTTTCAAGTGCTCAGGAGCCATGTGTAGCTGGTAGCATTACATCAGACAGTGCAGGTAATAGAACATTTCCCAAATCTGTTCCCAAATCTGACTATGACCAAAGCCCCAACTTGCTGTTTCTGTGCCCCAGTCCCTGGCGGGGCTTTGCCCATCAGAATTGAGTCGTCATCTTCACATGTGGCTGAAGGGCAGACCCTGGATCTGAACTGCGTGGTGCCTGGCCAGGCCCATGCCCAGGTCACGTGGCACAAGCGTGGGGGCAGCCTCCCCACTCACCACCAGGTATGGGAGTTGGGGGCAGGAAACAGTGGGAGGGCTGCTGGATGTGGAGGCCCTGGCCAAGGGCCTGTCCCCCATCTCTGCCCACGAAGGAGGCTGGGAACCTCCGTGGAGTGCAGCACCTGCCTTGGTCAGTGGTTGGACCCTGGCCCCAGGCCTTCAAGGACTCCGAGTGCCATCTCATTCTGCTTTTCTGTCTCCTGTCCTGTCCCTGCTCAGGCCCACGGCTCACGGCTGCGGCTGCACCGGTTGTCCCCGGCTGACTCGGGCGAGTATGTGTGCCGTGTGGTGAGCAGCTCTGGCCAGCTGGAGGCCTCAGTCCTGGTCACCATCGAGGCTTCTGGCTCTGGTGCTGTTCTCGTCCCTGGTGAGGATTCCTACAGTGGGACTGGGAGGCTGGAGGAGGGGAGAAAGTAGGGGACCGGCAGACAGAGATTGGAGCTAGGTCAAGTGCATTTTGTCTGTAGGGCCTGAGCGCGCAGACTCTGGAGTCTGGCACGTGCAGACTTGAGTTCCAGCTCCTCTGTCCACACCGAGTGTTACACGAGGGACTTCTTTCCGTGTTTCACTTTCCTCATCTGTGATGTGGGGCTAGCAGAGCTCTTGCAGCAACTACACAAGTTCCCTAAAGGCTGGAACTGCGCCCTGGGGTCTATGAGGGTGATTTTAGGTGGTACCTGGATAAACATCTTTTATATTAATAGTGCTGTATTAGGGGGAAAATAGCAGCCCATCAAACCTGTCACGATTGCACGGAAATCAGTGCCTGTAATGGGGTTAAGTATTTAAGAGTTTTTTTTAAGTGAATCAATTGAAAGGGAACTGTAAAGGAATTAACAGCACATAGTTATACCAGACATCATGATAATAGTACCTGAATTGCTAGGTAATAAACATGCTATGCACTTACTAGGTACTGGGCCCTGTTACAGTTACACATATTAACTCATTTCACCTTCATAATAATAACCCTTTGAAGTAGGAAGAGTTATTCCTTCCATTTCACAGATGGGGAAACTGAGGCATGGCGAGGTGAAATAGCTTTCTGAAGGTCACACAACTAATAAATGGCAGGGCTGGGTTTGGAACCCAGGCAGTCTGGCCTGAGTCTGGGTTCTTAGCCACACACTACTCAAGTTTGGGAAACCACCATCTGTATTGGAGGTGCCTGGCCCTGAACCCTGGCTGCCAGTGGTGCTGGGAGCACAGGAGGAGATGGTGGAGCCATAGTCTGAGGCAGGGCTGGGAGAATAAGGCGCCTACATGCCCCAGGCTAGCCCAGCTGCTCCAGGCCTCAGAGGAATGGGAAGGGAAGAGTCAAGGCCACCTCTCCATGGCCTCTGGTCTGAGCATCTGGGCAACTAGGAGCAGGGACTGAGGGCACAGGAGTAGGAATCCCAGTTCACTGACTTCTTCCTGTGCCCCAGCCCCAGGCGGAACCCCACCCATCCGCATCGAGACCTCCTCCTCCCACGTGGCGGAAGGGCAGACCCTGGATCTGAACTGCGTGGTGCCTGGCCAGGCCCACGCCCAGGTCACATGGCACAGGCGCGGGGGCAGCCTCCCAGCCCGGCATCAGGTATGGAGGCTGGAGAAAGTGGAATGTGGAAATGCACCATGGGAACACCCCACCCCATCCCCTGTCCAGGAGGGAAGGTGGCCACAACATCTGGGGCCTCAGGAAAATTGCAGCAGGAGATCACTGGGAGTCGGGAGGTCAAGAAGAGGCTGGGCATGACGGGGCCGCCACTGGCCACCCAGCCCCTTGGTGCATATTAGAAAAAGACACCTCCCACTCAAGACACTGGACACCAGGAAAAATGTAATAGGAAACATACTCTACAATGTCTAATATCAAAGGGTCGTCTTTGGCAGGAGGCAGCCTCCACCACGGTACATACCTGTGGTCCAGCCCTGGAGTTCAGGTATGAGAGCGCTGGGCATCTGAACGCCTTGGCCATTGCCCCCCAGCTCACTCGCCCCACTCTCACCCTACCCTGGCTAGGTCCATGGCTCCCTGCTGAGGCTGAACCAAGTGTCCCCAGCCGACTCTGGCGAGTACTCATGCCAAGTGACTGGCAGCTCAGGCACCCTGGAGGCTTCTGTCCTGGTCACCATCGAGGCCTCCAGCCCAGGCCCCATTCCTGGTGAGTGACAGGAGCAGTGGGTGGTGCTTGGAGGCCCCTTCCTGGCCTTGCTCCTCCTGCTCTCCCAGCAGGGCTCTAGCCCTCAGCTCCACGATGGTTCTCCAGCCCCTCCCCCCACCACTGGGGACCAAGGTCTAACCATGGCATCTTGGCCCCCAGGAGATGGAGCCCCTTCTTAGGTCAATGGCGCTCAGCCACGTCAGCCCCTCTCAAGCCACTGCACCTCCAGGAGGACCAGCTGGTACTCACTGCCACCACCTTAGGTCCCTGCCTGCACCCTCAGAGCCTCACCTTTCTCACCCATCCATGTGCCTGCAGCCCCAGGACTGGCCCAGCCTGTCTACATTGAGGCTTCCTCCTCCCACGTGTCTGAAGGGCAGACCCTGGACCTGAACTGTGTGGTACCCGGGCAAGCCCACGCCCAGGTCACATGGTACAAACGCGGGGGAAACCTCCCCACCCGGCACCAGGTACGGGGCCAAGGGTAGGGAGCATTCCAGGGCAGGCAAGGTTTGACCTGCGGTTGCCTTCTGCATCCCAAACTTTCACACCAACCCCAGCCTGCTAGGAGACCCCAGGGGATAAAATACTTGTCAGGGAGGAGTTCACCAGCCTGGGAGTCAAGAGAATGCGTTTTTCTTCTGGCTGTTGCTGAATCATTTCCTGAGCCAATTTCCTCCTCTGTAAAGGGGATGGACTTGTAGGATTCTGTGAATGAAGCTTCTTCATCCCCACCAGCTGGAGCCCTGAGCTCCCAAGACCCAAGGGAGAACTCTTGGGCACTGGCACAGCCGGGCTTCAGGATGCAATCTGTCCCAAGTGCTTTGGTGCGATGGCAACCCCCTCCTCATTCCAACAGACCCATGGCTCCAGGCTGCGGCTGCACCATGTCTCTCAAGCCGACTCTGGAGAATATGTGTGCCGCGTGGTTGGCAGCTCAGACCCTGAGCAGGAGGCCTCCTTCACGGTCACTGTCCCACCCAGTGAGGGGTCCTCCTACCGTGAGTGAGACCAGTGCCGTGGGCGGGGGAAGCAGGGAGACCCTGGAGCAGGGTTGAGCCCACCCCATCCTGCCGAGCCCAGCCCTCTGCCCCTCTCCTCCCCCAGGCCTTAGGAGCCCTGTCATCTCTATCGACCCGCCCAGCAGTACCGTGCAGCAGGGCCAAGATGCCAGCTTCCAGTGCCTCATCCATGACGGGGCAGCCCCCATCAGCCTTGAGTGGAAGACTCGGAACCAAGAGCTAGAGGGTGAGCCGGGCGAGGTGGGTGGGCTGGAGGCAGGTGTGAATGCACAATGCTTACCCCTGGGGGCTGGGCAGAGGCAAGGATGGCACCAAACTCACTGTATGACCCTGGTAAAGCCCTTCCTCCCTGGGAATGCGGTGTCTCTATCTGGATAGTGAGGGGGCTGGACCCAGGAGTCTCCAAGGACTTGTTTATCAGCCATCCGTGACCCTGTGGGCTGGACACCCCCAGACTGGAGGGGTGGGGGGTATGGGGCACTGGTGCACCTACTGGCAACACCAAGGCATGAAGGCATCCTCACTGACCGTAAGCCAACCCCGCAGACAACGTCCACATCAGCCCCAACGGCTCCATCATCACCATCGTGGGCACCCGGCCCAGCAACCACGGTGCCTACCGCTGCGTGGCGTCCAACGCCTACGGTGTGGCCCAGAGTGTCGTGAACCTCAGTGTGCACGGTGAGGGCCTTCAGCCCCATGGGCTCTGCCTTCGCGTTTCCAGCCCTGATTCCAAGCTCAGAGTCTGAGTTTAAATCCCGCCTCTGCCACTGCCTCCCTCCCTCTTGGACATTCTCTGTGTCTGAGCCTCAGTCTCTACATCTGTGCAGTGGGGAGACTAGTGCCCACCACCAGTTACTGGTAAGGGGACTGTGCCAGTGCACATGACCAGCAGAGTCCTGCATACGCATCAGCTGTGTCCTTCCTCTGGGCAGGGCCCCCTACAGTGTCGGTGCTCCCCGAGGGCCCTGTGCGGGTGAAAGTGGGAAAATCTGTCACCCTGGAGTGTGTCAGTGCTGGGGAGCCCCGCTCTTCTGCTCGCTGGACCCGGATTGGCACCCCAACCAACTTGGAGCAGCGGGCGTACGGGCACCTGGACAGCCATACAGTGCTGCAGGTGAGGCACGGCCTTCCCCTGGCCAGAGGCCAGGTCTCTCACCTCTGGGTCTGAGGCCCAGTCAGGGCCCATCCTTGACCAGATGCTTGGAGGAAAGATTGGCAGATCGGCAGATGGGTGATAAATGGATGAAGAGAGAAAGGGAAGGATGGAATAGGTGGATGATGGGTAGATTGGGAGACTGTCAGGAAGAAAGAAGGAAGATGGAAGAAGGTATGGGTAGGAAGGGTGGTTGAGTGAGTAGGTGGGTGGGTAGATGGGTGGATAGGTGGATGGGTGGGTAGATGAGTAGATGAGTGGATGATGGATGGTTGGGTTGGTGGGTATGGAGGGATGGGTGGATAGATGGGTGGGTAGATGGGTGGATGAATGTGTGGATGAGTTGATGGACAAGTGGATGGATGGACTAATGGGATGTCTTGAGTGTGAACATTCAAGCAGCTAGTCAAATAGAAAAGTTGAAAACAAAGAGAAAGTTGGAAGAAAGAAGTAAATCCAAGCCAGAGCTGGGGGCTGATGCCAAGATCCCTTCTCAGGGACCCAATAACCAGCATCTTCACTTTCTTCCAGATTTCATCAGCCAAACCATCAGATGCAGGCACCTATGTGTGCCTAGCTCAGAATGCACTGGGCACAGCACAGAAGCGGGTGGAAGTGATTGTGGACACAGGCATCGTGGCCCCAGGTGCCCCCCAGGTCCAGGTTGAAGAAGCCGAGCTGACTGTGGAGGCTGGACACACGGCCACCCTGCGCTGCTCAGCCACAGGTGTGGACGGGGGCTAGCATGCAGGGCAGGCAGAGCAGCCGTGCCCTAGGGCCTGACTTTAGACACCGGAGATCTGAAGGTGATGTCACGCTTGGGGAGGGGCTTTCTTGCTGACGTCTCCTAGTGATCACTGTGGTGCCCGTGTAGTGCCCCCATGAAGGAGCAAGTTCATCCAGGTCCCTCCCTGACCATCCTCAGCCCCAGCTGGTCACTGGGCCAGTCCACTGACCTCTGCCATCTGCCACTCCACGCCACAGGCAGCCCCACGCCCACCATCCACTGGTCCAAGCTTCGCTCCCCGCTGCCCTGGCAGCACCAGCTGGAAGGTGACACGCTGATCATCCCGCGGGTAGCCCAGCAGGACTCGGGCCAGTACATCTGCAACGCCACTAGCCCTGTCGGGCACGCTGAGGCCACCATCGCCCTGCATGTAGAAAGTAAGGCACTCATCCACCTTCTTGGGGCTACCCTTTCTGCACTGCATGGAGGCTGAGCCCCCCAACCAGGCTGCACCCTGGAATGAACCCCAAAGACCCCATTCCGAGGGCCCCATGAACTTCAGGCCCCCAGAGCCTGCCCTAACCTGAAACCCACACCCCCTCCTCGAACCTTCGCTTCCCTCATCCCCAGTCCTCTGGGCTCACCATTCAGCTTCCCTGGTCCTTTGGCAAGTCGCAGGGCCCAACACCTGCTCCCATCTTGACCTCTGCTCTTTGCCACACTGACCTCTGTGTCCTCCCCACCCCAGGCCCGCCATATGCCACCACAGTCCCGGAGCATGCCTCGGTGCGGGCAGGGGAGACGGTGCAACTCCAGTGCCTGGCTCATGGGACACCCCCGCTCACCTTCCAGTGGAGCCGTGTGGGTGGCAGCCTCCCTGGGAGGGCAACTGCCAGGAACGAGCTGCTGCTCTTTGAGTCTGCTGCCCCTGAGGACTCAGGCCGCTACCGCTGCCAGGTCACCAACAAGGTGGGCTCAGCTGAGGCCTTCGCCCAGGTGCTCGTCCAAGGTGAGCAGCCCCAGCTCAGGCTGGGCAAAAGGAGGTCAGTCAGTTTTCCACTAAGCCCTTGTCTGAGCCCTTTACTTACCCGGCAACTGGGACCTGACGACCCCCACTGGGAGCACGAAGACCTCCCTCCATTACCGCAGCTGGAATGTCTTCCTTTCCCCGTTCCCCCAGGCCCGAGGTAGACCTGCCTCCTCCAGGGAGAGCCCCTATCACTGGGTTCTCAACAACTCCAGCTCTCGTTGCTGCATCCCTTCCTTGGCATTGACCTCACACTGCCAGAGGCTATGTTTACATAAGTACCCCAGCGCACCTCACCTGCCAGCCTGAGGATGCTCAGGGCAGAGCCTGGACCCAGTCATCTCAGCAGCCCCTGGCTTGTCCACAGCAGGACCCAGAACGGGCTGTGTAAATGCTGGACAGTGACAATAATGAATGTGTGACGGGGCAGCTCCCACCCCCACACGCCCGGGGTCTCAGTGGATCTCCAGAGAATCTAGCATCTCTGTGGTCTCCTCCATCAATGACAAAGCCCAGCAAGTGCTGATGGGCCCCAAATTCTAGAAGCAGAAAAGCATGAAGCCCAGCGCTCAAGAGCCTGGGCTGCAGGGAACCCACATTCAGTGCACAGTTCAGTCACTTGACAGTTGTGCAACCTTGGCCAAGTCAGTGAACCTCAAGCCTCAGTTTGTTTATCTGTGAAGTAGAGAGAACAACGCCAACACACAGGCTGACTTAGAAGGGTACACGTAGGTAGAGCCTGTGGCACATCGTAGGCACTTGGTAAATGGTAAAAATACGCGTCCGATCTACCCTCCCCTCCACCCCCTCCCCCGCACCAGGACAGGCAGGCGCCTTCACCTGGGACCATCCTATTTTACACTAGCACCAGAATAGCCTTTGCTGTCCTTCCTTAAAATGTCTAAATCTTTCCAAGACTGACCCCTCCTGCTTGCACCTTGGACTGCCCTCCCCTCCCCAAGGCCGGGGGCTTGTAAACGCACAGCCCAGCACTCCACAGACTCTTATTTGTGCTGATGGAATGACTTGAGCAAATGAATGAACCTACCGATGAAAGGTATTTTTCCCCTGGTCAGAGAGGTTAACAGGGGAAGAACATCCCCAGCATGTTAGGATGGGGGTTCTCTGAGCCCTGGAGGGGCATCGGCATCGGCGATATCACACACACACACACACACAGAAACACACAACCTCATACCTGTTCCCACAGGCCCCTCCGGCTCTCTCCCCGCCACACCTGTCCCAGCAGGATCCACACCCACCATTCAGGTCACGCCTCAGCTGGAGACCAAGAGCATAGGGGCCAGTGTCGAGTTCCACTGCATCGTGCCCAGCGACCAGGGCACCCAACTCCGTTGGTTCAAGGAAGGGGGTCAGCTGCCTCCTGGCCACAGTGTGCACGATGGGGTGCTCCGGTGAGTGGGGATGGGGGTAGAACTGAACTTGGGCGCTCCAGCCCAAGGCGCATAGTAGGGCTTAGCATGAAAGGATATCCCTGGGCAAGTCACCTCATCCCTCTGAGCCTCAGTGTTCCCAGCTTTACAGTGGGTTATATGAGACCAACGTGAGATTACCTAAAGCACTTAGCACAGTGCTGTGTGCGTGGATGGCCTTCAGTAATCAGTGGCCCATATTCACATGATTGTTAAAGAAAAGAGAATAGGCTCTGAAGCCAGGTGTATACACAGGCCAGGTACGCGGCCTGGAGCTCAGCTGTGCTGCTCGGTAACTGTGTGGTCTTGATCTCTAGACCATGATTCACAGTTTTGGTCTAAAATGGTTGTGGTGACACTCACCCTGCCTACCTATCCCCCATGGTTTTGAGGGGAGACTAGAAGTTTACATCGTGTGCTGATCTCTGGTGGCTTTTAACTCTGTCTGACACAATTAAAAAGTATTCTCACCAATTATTTTTACTCACTGATGTCTTACTATTTTGTCTTTACAGAATCCAGAACTTGGACCAGAGCTGCCAAGGGACGTATGTTTGCCAGGCCCATGGACCCTGGGGACAGGCCCAAGCCAGTGCCCAGCTGGTTGTCCAAGGTAGGAGGGTGGCTACAGGCTTCTGCTAAGAGCAGGGGACAAAGATAAAAGACACATCTTCCCGAAGAAACCTCTTAAATGCGTAGGAATAAAGAGAATTATTCAATTTTATCTTGCTTGTGTCTAGCTTACAGTAAGGAGGCTTGACAAATATCACAAGGGAGGGAGGAAGAAGGGAGCCAGGCAGAATGAGTGGGCACTCAGACAAACCAATGAGGAATGATGGTGGGCGCACAAGGGAGTAATGAATGAACGGGAACAAACGAGTGCATGTGCTCATGGGCGAATGCACAAAAAAGCAAGTGAAGTGATGAATGCCTCGGGCTCCAGGGCTCCCCTTTTCCAGGGCAGTCTGCAGCCTCTCTGAGCCCAGGCCTGCAGCAGGCTGGCCTCACTAAACTCTGCCTGCGTCCTCCCCCAGCTCTGCCCTCCGTGCTCATCAACATCCGGACCTCCGTGCAGACCGTGGTGGTCGGCCATGCCGTGGAGTTCGAGTGCCTGGCCCTGGGTGACCCCAAGCCTCAGGTGACATGGAGCAAAGTCGGAGGGCGCCTGCGGCCTGGCATCGTGCAGAGCGGAGGCGTCGTCAGGATTGCCCATGTGGAGCTGGCCGACGCGGGACAGTACCGCTGCACCGCCACCAACGCCGCCGGCACCACCCAGTCTCACGTGCTGCTGCTCGTGCAAGGTGAAGGCCGGTGGGGATGAGAAGCGTGGTGGGGGCTGCTCACACCACCCTCTCCTGCCTTGCCTGCTCTGGTCTTCCTCCCCACTCTTGGAGATTTTCAGTTTCGTGTGTTTAAGGGGCAGGTTGCATAACGAGCAGGGGCAGCAGGGGATAGAGGTGAGCATTCCTCTGGGAGCAGCTGGAACTTGCAGGGAAAAGCTATGCCGTGCGGCACTGAGAGGAAACCAGATGTGTAGTCCTCACCTACTGCAGCACCTGCTCTGGTGAGGGAGACCTACAGCCCAGTCTGATGGCAAAGACAGCACAAACACAAACACAAAACAGACATAAAAGAGTAAAACAGGGCAACGGATGATGCCCGGCAGACACCATCTGTGTGTTCTTCAAAGGCTATTCCTTTTCACGCCAAGCCCTATGACTTCCTCCCAAACTTATCCACACTGCCCTGGTACCCTCTTCTCAGATCTCCAAAGAGCTATACAGATTTGTACCCAGGTGTGTTGAAGAGTCTCAGTCTGTAGAGTCAAATGGACCTGTCCCTGAGCCCTGGCTCTGCCCTGTCCCACTTGTGCAACCAGGAATAACAGCTACTTTTCCCTCTAAGCCACAGTTTCCTCATCTGTGAAATGGGGACAGAGTGCCTCCCTTCCAGAGATGGTGTGAGGATTCAATGAGTCAGGGCACAAACTGGGCTCACAAATGGTGGCTGTCATCAGGTTGATGGCCTGTGTCTCCTTCTCCCCCCTCAGCCTTGCCCCAGATCTCTACGCCCCCAGAGGTCCGTGTGCCTGCTGGTTCTGCAGCCGTCTTCCCCTGCATGGCCTCTGGCTACCCTACTCCTGACATCACCTGGACCAAGGTAACTGCTGGGCAGGGGATCACAGGCATACCCGAGGGGCAGGGACCAGGTCTACCAACTCGGTGGCCCCTGGGACCTGGCCTAGGCTTGGCACAGAGTATAATCTCCATGTTTGAGGGTGGGCCAAGGCAGAGATGGGAGACAAGCCCCGTGGAGGTGCGGGCCAAGGCCATGGTCCAATGTGCGGATGTGTCTGCAGCTGGATGGGAACCTGCCGCCTGACAGCCGCCTGGAGAACAACATGCTGCTGCTGCCCTCGGTCCGACCCCAGGATGCAGGCACCTACGTCTGCACTGCCACCAACCGCCAAGGCAAGGTCAAAGCCTTTGCCCATCTGCAGGTGCCAGGTGAGAACTCACCCCCTGGGATTGACAGTGCCCTGCCCACAGCCTCACGGGTGTCGTCCTAACCTGTGCTTTCTGCCGGCAGAGCGGGTGGTGCCCTACTTCACCCAAACCCCTCACTCCTTCCTGCCACTGCCCACCATCAAGGATGCCTACCGGAAGTTTGAGATCAAGATCACCTTCCGGCCTGACTCAGCAGATGGTGAGCAGGAGAGGAGCTGATGGGGTTGCCCAGAGCCAGGGGTCTCTGAGTAACTGCCTTCATGGTGTGAGCCCTGGGAGCCCCCAGTCCTCCCCACCTGCTCAGCCTTCCCTGTCCCAGCACCCCCAGGCCTGCCGGGCCTCCCCTTTTGGTTCTCTCCTGCCTCCTCCCTTCTCCATCCCCGCCCAAGCCTCCTCCTGGCCCTTCCGCCATCGGTGCAGCCACCCCAAGGCCTCCTGGCCCATCTCCCTTTCCTGTCTGTGCTCCTTCCTCCTTCCTATTCCCCCATCTCTCACCCTTTCCCCCTTTCTCTCTCTCTCATCTGTCTCCTCCCACCTCTTACGGGTCTCTGACTTTCACTGTCCAGGCCTCCTTCTCTACTCGGGTGAGTCTCTGCTCCCTCTCCTCCTTCAGGTAGACCCTACAGTGTAAGTGAAGCAGTTTCTTCCTAGGGGCTCTCAACACAGCCCTTCTATTAGGTCCCCATCCTGAGAGCAGGAAGGCCCTGGCTGTGTGGGGTGTGTCAGGGGAGGGACAGGAGTCAGCAAGGGGTCAGGCTCACAAGCTTGGGTCATTCATGCCGGGGCTGGGCAGACGGGGAGCCCATAGCTGGACGGGAGGCCCTAACACAGCTGTGCCCGCCCAGGGATGCTGCTGTACAACGGGCAGAAGCAGATCCCGGGGAGCCCCACCAACCTGGCAAGCAGGCAGCCCGACTTCATCTCCTTCGGCCTTGTGGGCGGAAGGCCCGAGTTCCGGTGAGACCCTTGTCCTTCCCGTTTACAGGGGAAGCGGGGCTGGGGGACTAGACTGCAGGATTTTAGTCAGGCACATGCCACCCTGGGCTGAGTCACATGGAGGAGGTTCTGGAATAAGGAGGAGAGGTGGCAGTTACCCTCCGTGACCACCGTTCTGCGGGAGTCAGCACAGCCAGGAGGAGGAGGAAGCAGCCTCAGACTTGCACAGAACTGCCGCAGAAATACTCAGTGAGGCCGAGAGCATCCTTCCAGGGTGGGCCAGGATTCGTTCATTCATTCATTCATTCATTCATTCATGTGCCAGGCACTGATACAGAGATAAACAAAACAGATCAAGTCCTGGCTCTTGTGGGAAAGTATATTCTAGTTGGGGGAGACCAGCCGTAAACAAAGAAGGAAAGAAGCAAGGTGATCTCAGAGGGAGGGGTGCTTAGAGGAACAGTGAGGCCAGGTGCTAGGCTGCAGGGCCTGGAGCCAGGGGCACTTGGAGCCCCAGGGGCCGCTCTGGATAAGCTCCCAGGGAAAGGGTGTGGGGAGAGAAGGTGGCATGGGGAGAGGCAGGGATGAGGTGAGCTGGGGGTGGTGGTGGGGCGAGAGGACAAGGCAGGAACAGAAACAGGAGCAGGACTGCAGGGAATGGTGACGACACCTTTGCCCAGCCTGGGCCCCCTTCCCAGCCCTTCCTACAAACCCCATATCTGCTCTCTCCTGCCCTGGCCCTCCCACCCCCTTCCCCATGGAGCAGGTTTGATGCAGGCTCGGGCATGGCCACCATTCGCCACCCCACACCGCTGGCATTGGGCCAGTTCCACACGGTGACCCTGCTGCGCAGCCTCACCCAGGGATCCTTGATCGTGGGCAGCCTGGCTCCAGTCAACGGGACCTCCCAGGTGAGACCCAGCTCTGTCCCCCTATTTCTAGCCCCTCCCCACTGCCACCCAGCCTCTGTCTGCCATTCCTGACTTCCCCACTCCCCAGGGTAAGTTCCAGGGCCTGGACCTGAATGAGGAGCTCTACCTGGGTGGCTATCCCGACTACGGCGCCATCCCCAAAGCGGGCCTGAGCAGCGGCTTTGTAGGTGAGCCTCCTCCCCACCTTCAGCCCTGGCCAAACCTAACCTGGCTGGCTGGCAGAGCCCCTGGGCACTGGGGAGGGTACCACAGGGCGTGGGCTGGTGCTAGGCAGGCCTCCCAGCACCCTGCCTTGGCTCATCCTGTCTGCCCGCCCCACCCAGGCTGTGTCCGGGAACTGCGCATCCAAGGTGAGGAGATCATCTTCCATGACCTCAACCTTACAGCGCACGGCATCTCCCATTGCCCCACCTGTCGGGACCGGCCCTGCCAGGTAACCCCATGCAGCACACATCACCTGGCTGCCCAAGCCACTGCCCTCAGTCATGGCAGGGCCCAGTGGGGAGTGGGGAAGGACAGAGCGTCAGCCTGATTTCTGGGGTTACTTTGCAGAACGGGGGCCTGTGTCAGGACTCGGAGAGCAGCAGCTACGTGTGTGTCTGCCCAGCTGGCTTCACCGGGAGCCGCTGTGAACACTCGCAGGCCCTGCACTGCCACCCAGGTGTGTACCCCACCCTCCCTTCCTCCCAAGCACTGCCACCGCCAGGTACTTCCCTCTGCCACTGCTACCCCTTCATATCCACCCCCACCTCCACTGCTGACTGTACCATCTGCATTTTATTGGTCTTACCCAAGCACTTACCACTCTTCCTGGATTCTGACTTCCATCACTGCCACCTTGGTAACTCACTCTACCTCACATCTCTGCTACGCAAGCACTCATCCCCCATCACTGCACCCAGGCACCCGCCCTGCCATAATCACTGCTCCTCAGTATCTGCCACTTTACCAAGGCACTCACCCCACTACCTGCCAGCCAGGTACTCGATGGCTCCACACTGTTGTACAGGTCTAGTCTTTCAAGAACAACTGACAGTCACTCATTCACCTCCCCCACGCTGTCCCTCTGCTCAGCCTCCTCTGGCCCCACTCTTTTTTTTTTGTTTGTTTTGGTGGGGGGAGTAATTAGGTTTACTTATTTACTATTTATTATTAATTTAACAGAGATACTGGGGATCGAACCCATGACTTCATGCATGCTAAGCATTCATTCTACCACTGAGCTGTACCTTCCCCCCGCCACTCTTGCCCAAATCCATTCCGCCTCCCAGTCTCCTGTTCTCAGGCTGGCCTGGCCCTCACTGGCCCAGGCTCCTGGAGTTTAATGGGTAGGGCTTTGGCATCAGGACCCCATCCTTTCCCAAACCACCTCCACGTTCTCCTTACTTGTCTGTGTGTTCCCCAGAGGCCTGTGGGCCCGATGCCACCTGTGTGAACCGGCCCGACGGCCGAGGCTACACCTGCCGCTGCCACCTGGGCCGCTCAGGGATGAGGTGTGAGGAAGGTGAGCAGAGCCAGGCCTGAGACCCCCCAGGGATCCCTATAAGGACAGAGGAAACTGGATAGGGCATGCTGAGGCCATGATGGGCCCTATGGATGATAAAATTGTTCTAGAGCCGGAGGGCCTCAGAGTCACCTAGCCAAGCTCCTGCCCAGCCTGAATCCTTCACACAAGGGCTCCAAAGGGACACCCCATCTTATTGGAGATCCAGCCTGATCTGCAGGGCTGGGAGCAGGGGCTTCTGGGCTGCTACAGTCTTTGCCCATCTGGTCCTGAGCCTCTGGGACTAGAGAGTGGGGCCCCAGAGGAAGGCTGAGTAGCTGGAGCCCTCCTGGGACTCCAGCATCCCCACTGCCCTGGCTGAGCTGTGGCTGCTGCAGGTGTGACTGTGACCACCCCCTCCATGTCGGGCACGGGCTCCTACCTGGCACTGCCTGCTCTCACCAACACACACCACGAGCTACGCCTGGACGTCGAGTTTAAGCCGCTGGCGCCCGACGGGATCCTGCTATTCAGCGGGGGGCCAAGGGGGCCTGTGGAGGACTTTGTGTCCCTGGCGATGGTTGGCAGCCACCTGGAGTTCCGCTACGAGTTGGGATCAGGTGAGCAGCAACACCAAATGCAGATGGGTGGTAGGCGCCCAGCTCTGTGACCCCCTTGGCCCTCCACTCCCCAAGGAGGTACAGGAGAATGAATTCCTAATTCAGACCAACTGCAGGTCCCCCGTTCTTCACATTCCCTCTTTCTGTGTGACTTCAGGTAAGTCCCGAGACCTCCCAGGTTCCCCTGGGACACCAGGAGGCTGAAGGAAGCCTCCCTGTCTGCTCAAGTTCCTGTAGTGGGTGGGGCAGGGCAGGGGGCCATCCTTGGGCCAACCCCACCTGGTATCCTCCCCAGGGCTGGCCATCCTGCGGAGCTCCGAGCCGCTGGCCCTGGGCCGCTGGCACCGGGTGTCTGCAGAGCGTCTCAACAAGGACGGCAGCCTGCGTGTGAACAGCGGGCGCCCTGTGCTGCGCTCCTCGCCCGGCAAGAGCCAGGGCCTCAACCTGAACACCCTCCTCTACCTCGGCGGCGTGGAGCCATCCGTGCAGCTGCCCCCGGCCACCAACGTGAGCGCCCACTTCCGCGGCTGTGTGGGCGAGGTGAGGAGCAGCTCCAGATGGCAAGTGGGAGGGTGGGGTGATTTCCTTCCACCTGCAGCCAACCCCAGGTGCTTGGAACCAGACGCTTCACCTATGAGCCTGTTTCCTCCTCTCTAAAACGGAGGTATTGACACCCGTTTTGAAGGCTTGTACTGAGGATGGCCTGCCCTGGTGGATGTTCCTGGCACACAGTAGGCACTCAGCTTTGTTCCTCCTCCCCCACCCTACAGCCCCACTTGGGTTCCTGGCTGTCCTCTGCCGCATTCTTTCTGCTGGCACAGCGGTGCCTCTGCGTCCTGCACTCTTTAAGCCCTCAGTGTCCCTGTGCCCACAGGTGTCAGTGAACGGGAAGCGGCTGGACCTCACCTACAGCTTCCTGGGCAGCCAGGGCATCGGGCAGTGCTACGACAGCTCCCCGTGTGAGCGCCAGCCTTGCCAGAATGGCGCCACGTGCATGCCCGCGGGCGAGTACGAGTTCCAGTGCCTGTGTCGAGATGGCTTCAAAGGCGAGCGAGCCTGCCCTGGGCCCTGGGAGGGAGGGGCACAGGCTGGTCAGCGGCTGCTCCAGCCCATGCCCACTCGCCTCTTCCCTGACTCCCAGGAGACCTCTGTGAGCACGAGGAGAGCCCCTGCCAGCTCCGTGAGCCCTGTCTGCATGGGGGCACCTGCCAGGGCACCCGCTGCCTCTGTCCCCCAGGCTTCTCTGGCCCACGCTGCCAACAAGGTAGCCGCCCTGTCATCTCTCCACCTCCCCCTTGGGGCCCTGGGGCTGGCACAGCCCACCAACTGGACCCCGCCTTTCCCCACAGGCTCTGGACATGGCATGGCGGAGTCCGACTGGCATCTTGAAGGCAGCGGGGGCAATGGTATGTCCTTGCTATCACCAGCCAGAGAAGCTGAGGGGCTTGTCCCTCCCAGACTTTGGGTCTCTCAGCCCCTCTTCCAATGATCCAACACCCTCCATCCTGGCCTCTAAACGAAACAGGAGCTCACTAGGCACAGACTGAATAAACAAGAGCACAGCCACAAAGCTGGGTCCTGCCCTGTGTTTACTGGCTAGGCGACCTTGGGCAGACCTCGAACCCCTCTGATGTCAGTTTCCTCCTCTGTATTCATGCATTCCACCAACAAACGTGTATGTGTGCCTATCCTTGCCCTGGGAGCAATAAATATAAGATGAATAAGGCAGGACCCTCATTCTCAAGGATTCCGTAATCTGTTTAAAAGCAATGATGATGATAAAAATGTTGAATATTTACAGCCCCTGTGACCCAGTGCTAACTGCTTTATAGATACATGTCTTATTTATCACTAATGTGATAGACGAGGTAGTGGTAGTGGTTAAGAGCCTGGATTCAAATCTTAGCCCCACCATTTACTAGGTGCATGACTTTGGGTGAGTCATTTAACCTCTCTGTGCCTCAGTTTCCTCATCTATGAAATAGAAAGACATAACATCCTTCCACAAGGCTTTCAATAAAATTATGCACAAGAGTCAAGTTATTTAACGTATTTAATGCTTAGAGCAACGTCTGGTCTAGCTTTTGTTAACATTATAACTAAGTCATAGGGTTGTTACAAGGATCCAATTAAAAATCGTGTTTGTAGCTGGACGTGAAGCTCCCTGCCCAGTGACTGGCACATAATAGGTGCATATAACTGTTAGCTGTTATCGTCATCACTTGGTGGAGGGTGGCAAAGTGTCCCCTACCATGGTAGCTGCCAGGCCCCAGGGGCCAGCGCTAGTGTGGGATATATTTGAGCAGGTAGGGCTGGGAATGTGGGCATCACACACAGTATGGATGTTGGAACCAAAAGGTCCTGGTGCCATCCTGGCTTCCCACTTCCTGGGCAAGTCACTCACCCCTGAGCCTTTCTTCTCATCTGTAAGATGGAGGAAACACAAGGGTTCAGAACCGTTTATTTGCCACTGACCTAAGTGACCAGCTGCCCTGCTTCGCTCAGGACTAAAGGGCTTCTCAAAATGTGGGACTTTCAGAGCTAACACCAGGACAAACCTGGCAAATAGGGATTGTTGATCACCTTACCTGGACCCTGTTGACTGCATAGGATAAAATACATAGGATTTCAAAGGAAACCAATTATACGGAAACAAGGTTATCAAAATATTTTCAATTTTTTGCTTCTTTAGCCACACGTTAAATAACAAGATACAGTGGTGGCCCCAATAGCTCCCACAACTGTAATAAGCATAAACAGTGTTTTGAAATATTTGTAATTACCATAATGTGACAAGGATAAGCCCTTGTGACCCAGTTGGTGACTGAGTCACAGGCCCTGCTACTCCTTTAGTTTGTTGGCTACCTGGATAGGAACTGCTAACCTTCAGGGAGAAGTGAGTGAGAGTAGAACTGTAATGTTTTCCCATCCAAGTTCACAGGCCCCTAAATTCTGTCCACAGTCCCCTTGGGTCTCCAGGGATGGCAGGTTCAGAGCCCCGCATGGTACAGGTGGGAGTGGAGGTGGGGGTCAGGGGCACCGACGTGGGATGGATGCTCCATGTGGCTGAGCAGGTGTCTCATTATCACCCCCCCAAACCCCCTGCAGATGCCCCCGGGCAGTATGGAGCCTATTTCTATGATAACGGCTTCCTTATTCTCCCTGGCCGCATCTTCTCCAGGAGGTGAGACAGGTGTTGGGACAGTGTGTGGGCCCAGAGTGGGGAAGGGAAATCTGGGACTTCTGCCCGCTCACCTGCTTCCCACCCCCCCGCCCCACCCTGCCAACAGCCTGCCCGAGGTGCCCGAGACCATCGAGCTGGAGGTTCGGACCAGCACGGCCAGTGGCCTCCTGCTCTGGCAGGGCGTGGTGAGTGTGGGCGTCTGGCCCTGGATCTTAGGGCTTCCAGGCTCCTGATGGCCAGGGAAGTGGGAGAGAGGAGGGAGGAGGGAGGAGGCTACAGCTCTCGGGGGCCTCACCTCTCCAGGCTGGGGGCCCCAGAGACCCTGTGCTTCCCTGACAGGAGGTGGGTGAGTCTGGACGAGGCAAAGATTTCATCGGTCTGGGGCTTCAGGATGGGCATCTTGTCTTCAGGTGGGTCCTGGCACCTGACCCTTCCTCTCCCTTCCCTTGCCCACCTTACCCTCTGGTGGTTTCCCCTCTGGTCAACCCCATGGCTCCTCCTATAAGAAGCTGCAGCTCCTAGTGCCCAGCTACACACCACCACCACCATCCCACACCCGCTCCTGTCCTGCCGCATGCTCACACCTGCTTGGGCCTATGTGACTGCAGCTACCAGCTGGGCAGTGGGGAGGCCCGCCTTGTCTCTGAGGATCCCATCAATGATGGCGAGTGGCATCGGGTGACGGCATTGAGGTAAAGGAGCCCACCCAGGTACTAGGGCGAGGAGCCCAAAGTTCTGGAGTGGGACAGGACACCCCCCTACTATGCACAGCGGAACAGGCACTGACCTCTGGGGAGACAGAACTTGAAGCCAGGGTCAGGAGACAGCCCACCAGCCAGAGCACAGACTTCCAGGACAGGACAGAACTACATGGGAGTGGGGCCAGATCTCTCATCCAGCAGGGGAAGGAAAGAACTCAGGGAGCAGGGGGCAGACTTCTCTGTCTGCAGTCTTTGTAGCAAAGGGAGGGGACTCTCACTGGGTTGGGAAGGATGGGGAACTGGTGGAGGGGCCTGACCCAGTTCCACCGTAGAGAGGGCCGGAGAGGCTCCATCCAGTTGGATGGTGAGGAGTTGGTCAGCGGCCAGTCCCCAGGCCCTAACGTGGCGGTCAACACCAAGGGCAGCATCTACATCGGTAAGTCTTGAGCTTGGGCCTCTGTGCAGGCCTGGGGCCCACCCTCCGGGCGAGGGAGGGAATGGGGCTCCCAAAGAGATAAAGCCCACAGCCATCCTCGCCTCCTGGGCTCCTGGAGCTGACAGGCCCCATCCTCTCCCTCCCCTGCAGGCGGAGCCCCCGATGTAGCCGCGCTGACCGGGGGCAGGTTCTCCTCGGGCATCACAGGCTGTATCAAGAATCTGGTGCTGCACTCTGCCCGGCCTGGCGCCCCACCCCCACAGCCACTGGACCTGCAACACCGCGCCCAGGCGGGGGCCAACACGCGCCCCTGCCCCTCATAGGCGCTACCTGCCCCACGCGGACTCCCGGGCAACGCCACAGCCCCACGACATCAAGTATATTATTATTAATATTATTATTATGAATATTTTGTAAGAAACTGAGGCGATGCCACGCTTTGCTGCTACTGCCCTGGGCTGGACTGGAGGGTGGGCACGCCACCCCCCACACACAGACACACCTGGGCAAAGCCACAGGCGCTGGGCAGGGCAGGTTGGATGGGAGCAGGTGCCTCAGAGGGCCACCAGGACTTGGGGTCAGGTGCAATGGCTGAGTGGGCTCAAAACTGCCCCCACCAGTAGAGCCCCCCACGGTAGTGCGGGCTGCCCATTTCTTCAGCCCTTGGGCAGCCCTCATTCCTACACAAACCAACCTCAGCTTACAGCCTGGTGCCTCACCGCTACCTGGAACCTCACCAGCTACCTGGAGCAGGGGGCATCGCAGTGGCCTTCGCCACCCTCCTCTGAGTTGGGAAACCTCTTTAGTGCCAACTGTGGAGCAAAAGGCAGCTCACCCCTGGGCAGGCAACCCCCACCCCCGCCAGCCCATGTCCCAGCCCCGCCACCTCCACCTAGCCAACTGGGCCACCGGGCCCTGGCAGCCGCCCCCTCCCACCAAGCCCTCCTGGCCTGCATACCCCTCACCCCACACCTCACCCAGGGCCCCTGCCCTCAGGGGCTGCAAGGGAAACGCCATCCCAGCTCTTACCCGGAGCTGCTACAGGCAGAGCCCAGCACTGAGAGGGTCTCCCTGCCCACACCAGGCCACGTCCCCCCACTGATCTGGAAGTGAAGGCCCAGGGGACATGGGGGGAGGAGGGCGTTGGTGGTTGGAAAAAGTTAGTGCCTTGGGTGGGGGAAGCCAGGACTCATGACTGGGAGGGACAGGAAGGGGGCATAACAGCCCTGCCCCATCTGTGGGAGCCTGAGGGCCCAGCTGGGGCAAGCGCCCTCCCCACCAGCAGCCCCCAGATGTGGGGTCAGGATGCCTGGCCTCTGTGTCCTAGAAGGGACCCTCCTGTGGTCTTTGTCTTGATCTTTCTTAATAAACGGTGCTATCCCCGCCAGGGCTGTCTCCTGTGTCTCTTACTAGGGCTGGACTTGTGGTACCTGAGAGGGGGCCAGCGTGGGGCAAAGCAGGGAGGTCTGGGACTGAAGCAAGGCAGCTTGAGGTGAGCAAAGGCCCTACTCCCTGCCCTTCACTGAGCCAGCCGTGTGCTAGCCACCGTGCAAGTTGCAGGCCCAGCTGTCTCCTTTGGTCTTCATGACCCTATAAGGCAGGAATCATCCCATTTTCCAGAAGAGCAGACTGAGTCTCAGAGAGTGATGTGATCTGCCCAAGGTTATACAGCCCTGTGGTGGGTGGGGCAGAACCCAGGGACTGTCCAACCCCAGAGCCCACTCTCCTTCCTCTGATGCCCGCAGCCTCTCTAGGGATGTCCTCCCTGACCCTGGAAAGCTGGCTTACTCAGCCGCAGCCCCCCAGGGGCCACCTGGCCAGGACATGGGTAACAGATGGTGCAGCTGGGGCAGAGGCCATGGGCACCTGCCCGCCGGGCCAGCCAGCTGGAGGAGCAACAGCACCAGAGGAGGCCGATGAGGAGGCCAGCAGAGGCTAGGAGCAGTGAGGAGGCCAGCGCCACACCCCGCAGCCGGGGGCCTGCGGAAAGAAAGAGAGTCCACTCAGGCCTCAGCCTGGGCCTGCTGCCCCCATCCGTCACTGGAGAGGGACAAGTGTGATCTTGGTGAGAGGAGCGGGTGCAGGTGGTAACCATCTACCTTCTGGAGCTGCATCCTGTCCTGCAGGGTCCCCGCCTGCTGGAGGACTCCTCCCAGCTGCAATCCCCAGGGGGCCTGCAGACCCAAGAGCTGGGGAAAGAGTCAGGGGCTGGGAGGTACCATCGGCCATCCTCCCTGCCTGGCTGGGCACTGGAGAGGGACCTGCAGTGGGAAATAATAGAGCCAACACACAGAACTGCCCCTTCGGGGCCTGATTATGTCTCATTTAGTCCTCCCCAAACCACCTAGAGAGTGTTAGTAATTTCATCATACAGATAAGAGAAGTGAGGCACAGAGAGGTTCAGTCACTTGCCAAGGTCACACAGCTGAAAGTGATAGGGGTGGACTTAAACTCACAGTCTAGCTCCAGGGGCTGAGGTTTCTGAACAGAGCTACTTCCCAAGGAGTATATACATATATTGAACATTTCCTGTGCCCAAAGCACCACACTCTGGGCTGGGGCCCTTTACCCACAATGTTTCACTCAAAGTTCATGACAAATCTGAAGGTTAGGCTTATCATATCCAGTTTACAGATAAGGAAACAGAAACATAGAGAGGTTGATTCTTCTACTAATTCGACTAGTATTTTTCCATCATTTACTATCCCCGAGGCAATGCTCTAGGGACAGTGAGCAAAACAGACGAAAGTGTCTTCATTGAGCTGGCATTTTCATGTGAGGAGACACAAAACACACATAGTACGTCAGATGGAGATAAACGAAGCAGGGAAAAGGTCAGGACATGCTGGTGAGTGGCAGGGTTGCTATTTTTTCTAATTGTGATAAACTATACAAAATCAAATTTATCATTTTTACCATTTGTAAGTGCACAGCTCAGCAGCATTAACTACCTTCATATTGTTGTGCAGCCATTAACAGCATTCATCTCCAAAACTGCTTTCATCTGGTAAAGCTGAAACTCTATATGCATTTAACAATAACTCCCCATTCCCCCTCCCCCCCCAGCCCCTGACAACCCTCCTTCTGCCTTCCGCCTCTATGATTTTCACTGCTCTAGGGATCTCATATAAGTGGAACTTATCCTTTTGTGGCTGGCTTATTTCACTTGGCATAATGTCCTCAAGGTTCATCCATGTTGTAGCCTGTATCCGAACTTCCTTCCTTTTTAGGGCTGAATGATACTTCATTTTGTGGACATACCACATTCTGTTTACCATGTTTTTCTTTCAATGGACACAGGGTTGCTACTGTTAAGTAAAGGGGTCAGGAAAAAGCTCACTGAGAGTGTGAAGGTTAAGCAGAGACCTGCAGAAGGCAAAGGAATGAGCATGTAAATCTCAGAGGAAAGCTCTCCAGGCAGAGGAAAGCATGAATGCAGAGACCAGAGGCAGGACCAGACTGGATCGTGGAAGGAGCTGCAGAGGCCAGAGTGGAGGAGCCAAGGGAGCTGGAGAGTAGGTGGGAGGTGACCGGCCAGGTGACTCAGGGCTGGGGTGGCACCCCTGGGAGGCTTGCATGGGCTGAGTGAGGAGTGTAGAGGGTTCTGTGCAGGAGTGATGCAATCCAACTTGGTGTTTTTAAAGGCTCCTCTGGCTGGGGAGCTTAACTCCCTTATGTGTGGGCTGCACGTGGTGACTTCCTTCCAAAGAGGACAGTGTAGAGAGAGCATGCAGAAAGTGTAACAGCGGAGAAACCTACAAACACAACCTCAGCCCAGTGATCCAGGCCAACATCAACCTCATTACATCACGTCAGTGATTAACTGTGCTGGTCGGGCACAATGTGATGTGAATGGCACTTTACCTCTATGGTCTTCCTCCTGATAACCCATCACTCCAGTCTCATCATGAGGAAAATATCAGCCTAAATCTGACAACATGGATGGGTGGGTTATGGGCTGAGGGGAAGAAAGGAGGATGCAGGGGGGACTGTGGATCACGAGTTCAGTTTTAGGCAAGTTAACTCTGAGAACTGCCTACACATCCATGTGGCGATGCCCAGGAGGGAGGTGGTTATGTAACTAGAGTTCAAAGACAAGTCCAGCTGGGGATACAATATAAAGGAGACCATGGAGAACAGGTGTGACAGATGGAGGAGAGGATACAGGAATTGGGCCTCATGGCACAAAGCATAGTGTAAGGTAGCTAAGGAGGAACCCACCTAGGAGACTGAGGAGTGGCTGGGGAGCACAGTGTGTGGGACCCTGGGAAGCTGGATTTCACCCCCAGCCAGGTGCTTTTTTGCAGTGAACAACCTGTTCGACAGGACATGGCAGCCCTGGCTAGGGGTGGGACATTTCCAGATTCCTGGGAAGGATAACCCTGGGTAACTTAGTCTGTATCATCTGTCCATCTAGAGATCATTTCTGGTTATGTTACTCGCTGATTCTATAACCTTGGGCAAGTTATTTCTCCTCCTTAGGCCTGGGTTTCCCCATCAGTAAAATGTGGGAGTGCCGTTGGGTCAATGGTTTTCAAAGTAATTCTTGAGGATCAAACTCAAGTCTCTCCTTTGAGACATCAGTCAGCCAGGGCCTGGGCCCCACCATGTCCAGTTAAACAGAGCTTCTCTCTTTGTGATGCCTGGGTCCTCTGTGCAAGGCTCCATTTAGGGAAAGCTTCTACCACTAACACATGTGGAATCAGCTGGATTAGATCATCTCTAGCATCATTCTCATCCTAACATCCTCTGATCTTCAGGCAGTCTGGTCTAAACAGATTACCCACTTCTGTGCTTCAACTTGCTCCCTCCTGCTGAACCCCTGCCCCCAGCCTCCCCTCTGAGGCCCTGCCCAAGGGAAGGGGAGTCAGGCCCAGCCTCCATTCTAGCTGCTCAGCTGGGCCCAGGCCACACCCATCACTGACCTGTGCAGTCAGCTGGTGGCCTGGAAGCCTGATCACTGCCGTCACCACAGTTGTCCATGCCCCAGCGATCACACACCAGGCTCTGGGGGATGCACCTGCCATTCCGACACGGGAAGTAGGCACCACAGGATCCTGGGGCTGAGAGGGGAATCATGAGATGAGGAGCACAGGCAGCAGGGGATGTGTGGATCTACAGTGAGAGAATGTGGGAGGCGTGAGCAGGAGAGGCTGTTTCTGTGTGCATACAGATGCGAGTATGGATGAGCATTTCATGGGAGACAGATGTATCATCATGAAGATGATGATGGTGATGGTGATAATGGTTCCTAACATTTACTGAGTTCCTGTTCCAGGCCAGGCAGGGTTTGCATCCCAGCTCATGAAGTTCTCACAATAACCCTGTGGGGTCAATATTGTTACCACCCCCATTTGAGAGATGAGAAGACTGAGGCACAGGGAGGTTAGGTCACTAGCTCAAGGCCACATAATTTGTATCCAAGCAACACAGTAGGAGTTCACTCCCATGATCACAACACTGTGGTACCCAGTGTGTGTAAGTATGTGTGAGCTCAGGGAACCTGAACACGCCAAGCAAATCCTCACTCGTGGCTCTACACTTGCCATCAGCTCAGCCTGGTGTTCTCTTCCCCAAGTAACTGCATGGCTAGCTCCCTTTAGGTCTCCGCTCAAATATCATCTCATCGGAAGGCCTCCCCTCACCTCCAAGGATTTAGGGTACAAATTTTATGTTTCCTCCAGTGCCAGAGACACTAATGGGAAGAGCGAGAG